>NC_088205.1:30517556-30825783 GCF_037126465.1 Ornithodoros turicata
TGTTTACATGCAAGTATAGACATGCAAAGGATAGCCATACACAAAAAGTACAAGTGAAAATATATTTATTAAAATCAATAGTGCAAGGAATTATGCTGTGACTCTGTGTGGAGTGTTGTCCGCGCGCTACCGGCGGGGGAGGGCTGCGCGTGCGCTTATCGTAGCGTATTTTTCAGCCTGGGCCGACTTCTTTCACCAGTTTCCCACATGGGCCGACTGCCCTCAGAAACTTTTTCTGGTACAACAGTTGTGCAGTGGGCTGTTTACATGCAAGTATACACATGCAAAGGATAGCCATACACAAAAAGTACAAGTGAAAATATATTTATTAAAATCAATAGTGCAAGGAATTATGCTGTGACTCTATGTGGTGGAGAGAAACCCAGCCAAAAAAAACCTGAAACAGAAGAAACACAATACAATACACGTAACAAAGAATATACTTATTACAGGCATGATGCAATAGCATTGAATAGGTATCACAGATCAAACACAATATTTTTTATTAACTGTAATCATACACACAAGTTTCCAATGAATCAGAAGTGATAACACATTTAATCAAAGAAGATGTTCTTAATCAATACGATTACAATCAAAATTAGAAGTTTTATTATAAAAAGTCTGAGATGTGAGAACCTGATAGATGTAAGTAATTTCGAGCACAATATGGAAGCTAAGTTTAATATTCCAATATGACACAAATTTAATTAATCAACACGATCAACACATAGCATTAATATAGAACAAATCATCCAACATGTAGGGAAATAATAGCTACACCATATCAAAACGAGAAACGATCAACACATTTAATCAAAGAAGATATTCTTAATCAATATGATTATAAACAAAATTATAAGCTGTGTTATAAAAAGTCTAATATTCCTATACGTGAGAACCATCAGTGCAATAGCAGGAAGTTCTGATAGTTGTATGTAATTAACTGTGAACAGCAGAGACCCTGGAAGACTATGGAACATGAACACAAGAGGAAATAAAATCTAACCACTACAAAGAAGATATTCCTTATCAAAACAACATAGTAATCTATCATTCAGAAAATCAGAAGAAAAAATCAAACTAATCAGAAAATAGACATGTAAAAAATGAACTTCACCACTTAGCACGCTCCTAGCCAACAACCAGATCTGATGATATTTGCCCTGATTTGTTGAAGACGGCTGCCAATAGATGTATGGAAGACCGCGGAACACGAACGACAAGAACGACACGAACACAAGAGGAAATAAAATCTATACCACTACAAAGAAGAGATTCCTAATCAAAACAACATAGTAGTCTATCATTCAGAAAACCAGAAGAAAAAATCAAACTCATCAGAAAATAGATATGTTAAAAATGAACTTCACCACATAGCACGCTCCTAGCCAACAAACAGATCTAATGATATCTGCCCTGATTTGTTGAAGACGGGTGCCGACAGATGTATGGAAGACCGCGGAACACGAACGACAAGAACACAAGAAGAAATAAAATCTATACCACTACAAAGAAGATATTCTTAATCAATATGATGACAATCAAATTACAAGTTGTATTATAAAAAGTCTAATATTCCATACGTGAGAACCATCATTGCAATAGCGTGAATATCTGTCATAACATTTCGAGCGCAATAGGGAATTTCAATTTCATATTCCAACATTACTCAACTTTTAATTTCTTATTAAGTGAACAGCATAGACGTAAGGAAATAATGAGAAACAACACAATCAACAGTTACAATTAATAGAGAGCCAAATCTGCGCACCATCCAACACATAGAGAAATAATAGCTAATCAATTTATCAAAAGGAGAAATATTACAATATAGCACAGACCTAACGCTGAAGAACAGGGGAACACTCTAAGCGGCGACATCTAAACAACGACAGAGGAAAATAATCTATCATTGAACCATCATAAAATCGACCAACATACAATTTTCATTCTAACAAGCACTACGAACCTTGATTGAGGTATCCAAGACATAGAAAATATGCACTCTTTTCATCTCGGTTTTCACTCTTTTCCTCAATGCCGGGAGACTTTATGGGTCTATCTATATGACCTAGAATTAAAAAAAAATAAATAGTGCAAGGAATTATGCTGTGACTCTATGTGGTGGAGAGAAACCCAGCCAAAAAAAAACTGAAACAGAACAAACACAATACAATACACGTAACAAAGAATATACTTATTAAAGAATAATCTATATGGGGGGGCTATATTCCTTCATCCAGCAAACAGGACATTCTAGAGGTCAGATAAGATAGTTGAAAGGCGATATATTTTATTGTGCAGTGCAAATAGATGTCGATATCACTCGCCGGGATCACTATCTTTTGGCATCCTTTCCTTGAGAGGGAAATCTTTGGTCAAAGTGGTTGTCAAGTCGACTAAGAACATGTACAGAAAGTCCAAATTATTAATTGGTAGCAACGATACTCAATCAAAAACGAGAAACAAATTTAATTACATCAATTTTTGTAATATCTTGCAACAGAAATTTCTAATGAACCACACAGAAATATCAAATGCGAAATGCAACTCAGAGTTATGAGGCATTCCCAACTCAGAGATTATTTTTACTTATGTCAATCGAGTGAACAATTGAAACAAATACAAGACAATAATTATTTCAGGCAGTAAGTTCACAACTCATAGAATATCAGTCGAGTCAATACTTGAAACAAAATCAAAACAATAATTCTCACGGCAGGTGGAGATTATAGCATTCCAAACCAGGTAATAAAATTTTAATCAATAAAATAAACATAGATATGCTTTTAATTAAGTGTAGACGTGCACTTGAAAACAGAAGAGACAATTGCTCTACATTGAAAAGATGGACAGATTTTGTACTCGATACCATAAGTCATGGGAAGATGTGATAAAAAACTGCTTCGAAAAGGAGGAGCCGCGAAACGATTCCATTATCGCTGCATTTCAATACATCCTAGACATGGTCGTATTCGGAGATATGGTACAAACTACAGAACTGAAGGTGCAAGAATTTATATGCCGAATCTACAATACTTATAAAAATATCTGCACATCAACGTCGGAAGGGCCACTGGGATTGATGGCGGAGTTTTTGAGGTTTGCTAACGAGGAATTGAAATACACTAGACCAGATGTAATTGTAATCATTGCAATGGGCATTGCGTTCATCAAGAAAGCAGTCGGATCAAATTATGATATACAAGCCGTCTATATCGCACAATTCATTACGGATTTGTTGAAATTACACATATTTGAGATGGAAAGTACATAAAATCCTATCATGTGATATATTCCACCCTAGAGCCTCTACACATTTATTTTATTCTACCAGTCAGCGATGTCGAATGAGCAGAAGTTCAATACTGTCGTGCAAGGTCTGATGTATTATCACCTGTTGAAACTCAACAAACATATCAATTGTGGTGGACCACCGGACGATTTTCATCTAATACTCTCTTGTACGCCATTCAAGAGTCTTCATACAAAGAAAGGAAACATCAATAATAGACTGTGCAAGTTCATCGCGACAAAGTGCAAGTTGTTGAAGCAATACAAACACGGCGACAACATAGCGCCTGCGTTAATCAACGCTGGATTCAAGCGCCCAATAATCAGAATAAACTATTTAATGTCTTCGGAATTCATCAATGAAGACAACAAACGAAAACTTCAGAGTTTGAAATAGAACTGTAATTTATCGAAATAAACAAGTGTATAACTGAAACAATAAATGTAATCTTTGTCATCATTATAATGAATTCTACGCATCACAATGAAAAACACCTTCCATTTAGCATGGCTAGCCTGAGACCAGTGATCTCGAAGGAAACGAATATTCCACAATTTGTGTAAGAATTCTCATATGGAATGAGAACTGACCACCAAATAGGTTTTACTCGACTACACTCTGTACAAGTTCAACACCGAAGGATAGAATTGCCGGAGAAGGATTGGTCATTGAAATTTAGAGACGTGATACATCAGTCTATGATTACAAAAAAGGATCACTAATCTAATGTGAAAACTTATCATATTTCATGAATTAAATTCCACAGTGCATGTATATTTCTCAATCAGTTGCACTAGCCCAGACGTAGTCAAAGAAGAAGAAAAGGCGTCTTTGACAAGCAACCCCATTGGAGTGCAGAACAAATAAATAAATATTTTTGTCAACACAATTGTCGGTTTGTATGACTGGATAGGAAAAATGAGCCGTCCAAGATAGGGCAAAACGGGAAATAAGGCAAGATAACTGATTGCGGCGGATAAGCCAAAGCATTCGCGACACAGTGTCATCGACTTTTACAATCGCATTCGGGTTCAGTGCCTGGGAGATAATACGAAGTCTTCGCGAAAAGCGAATCTATTATCAGATGCCACAATGCAAACGAAAGATTTTACGAGCATGACGTGCAGGCCAAGTCTACATTTCTAATCACGTAGTCTACGTAAGACACGGGACACAAACGTATATGAAATAATTTCCAAGTGGCAATCAGATTTTGGGAGAAGCGGATCACACAACCGCCATCAGAGGTGCTTAACCAATATACAATGAAGATGAGCGTTATGCATAAACACAATGGAAGATATGTTATATTAATTATAATAACCAGATCACCGCAGGTCACACATAAACGTAGATCCAATTCACAAAATATACTCGAGATTTCCCGTAGCCATACAGAAAAACTATCACATTATTTTAGTGTCATAGCATCTGGGCACTACAAATGGAAAGGCCATACTTTAATTTTATAAGTCCTTAGCTCATAACGTTGTAAGACGCAAATTCCACACTAAAGATCATTTTCTTCTTTAAATTTTCAAAGTCAAAACTGCACGCTATTTCTTGCATTTTTCTAAAGATATAGATTAAAAAGTTGTGCATATACTCACACATACTATACAAGATATTTGATTGTGGATTAAATGCTAAAATTTATCGATTCACATTCAGGAGAAGTGATGACTACCACACATCAGTAAGAGTTTAATTAAAATTTGAACAGGTGTTGCGATTTATGATCAGTGTTGTAGAATGTGTAATTTCACAAACGCAAGCTTTAGCTCGTTCACTTTGACGAGCCCTCTTTCACGATGTCAGAGAAGTTAATCGAATGGATTGATATTTTCTGTATACACTATAACATAATGCAATTCTTTATGTCGTGGATATTAAAAGTTACGAATATTTTCCGAACGAAATCTACTTAAAACTCCAAGAAAGGGTCATCCGCGTCCTCGAAGACGTTTCGGCAACACGCTGGGCCGCGTTTCCCCAATGCCGTACCCGAAACCGAACGCGATTATGCGCCCGACGCGTTAACGCGGTACCGCATGCGAGCGTGTTGCTTTTTCCGGAAACCGGTTCGTCGACGCGGGTGACCCTTTCTTGGAGTTTTAAGTAGATTCTGTTCGGAAAATATTCGTAATTTTTAATATCCACGACATAAAGAATTCGCATTATGTTATAGTGTATACAGAAAATATCAATCCATTCGATTAACTTCTCTGACATCGTGAAAGAGTGCTCGTCAAAGTGAACGAGCTAAAGCTTGCGTATTGTGAAATTACACATTCTACAACACTGATCATAAATCGCAACACCTGTTCAAATTTTAATTAAACTCTTACTGATGTGTGGTAGTCATCACTTTTCCTGAATGTGAATCGATAAATTTTAGTATTTAATCCACAATCAAATATCTTTTATAGCATGTGTGAGTATATCCACAACTTTTTAATCTATATCTTTAGAAAAATGCAAGAAATAGTGTGCAGTTTTGACTTTGAAAATTTAAAGAAGAAAATTATCTTTAGTGTGGAATTTGCGTTTTACAACCTTATGAGCTAAAGACTTATAAAATTAAAGTATGGCCTTTCCATTTGTAGTGCCCAGATGCTATGACACTAAAATAATGTGATAGTTTTTCTGTATGGCTACGGGAAATCTCGAGTATGTATATGTTGAGTTTCAACAGGTGATAATACATCAGACCTTGCACGACAATATTGAACTTCTGCTCATTCGAGATCGCTGACTGGTAGAATAAAATAAATGTGTAGAGGCTCTAGGGTGGAATATATCACATGATAGGATTTTATGTACTTTCCATCTCAAATATGTGTAATTTCAACAAATCCGTAATGAATTGTGCGATATAGACGGCTTGTATATCATAATTTGATCCGACTGCTTTCTTGATGAACGCAATGCCCATTGCAATGATTACAATTACATCTGGTCTAGTGTATTTCAATTCCTCGTTAGCAAACCTCAAAAACTCCGCCATCAATCCCAGTGGCCCTTCCGACGTTGATGTGCAGATATTTTTATAAGTATTGTAGATTCGGCATATAAATTCTTGCACCTTCAGTTCTGTAGTTTGTACCATATCTCCGAATACGACCATGTCTAGGATGTATTGAAATGCAGCGATAATGGAATCGTTTCGTGGCTCCTCCTTTTCGAAGCAGTTTTTTATCACATCTTCCCATGACTTATGGTATCGAGTACAAAATCTGTCCATCTTTTCAATGTAGAGCAATTGTCTCTTCTGTTTTCAAGTGCACGTCTACACTTAATTAAAAGCATATCTATGTTTATTTTATTGATTAAAATTTTATTACCTGGTTTGGAATGCTATAATCTCCACCTGCCGTGAGAATTATTGTTTTGATTTTGTTTCAAGTATTGACTCGACTGATATTCTATGAGTTGTGAACTTACTGCCTGAAATAATTATTGTCTTGTGTTTGTTTCAATTGTTCACTCGATTGACATAGGTAAAAATAATCTCTGAGTTGGGAATGCCTCATAACTCTGAGTTGCATTTCACATTTGATATTTCTGTGTGGTTCATTAGAAATTTCTGTTGTAAGATATTACAAAAATTGATGTAATTAAATTTGTTTCTCGTTTTTGATTGAGTATCGTTGCTACCAATTAATAATTTGGACTTTCTGTACATGTTCTTAGTCGACTTGACAACCACTTTGACCAAAGATTTCCCTCTCAAGGAAAGGATGCCAAAAGATAGTGATCCCGGCGAGTGATATCGACATCTATTTGCACTGCACAATAAAATATATCGCCTTTCAACTATCTTATCTGACCTCTAGAATGTCCTGTTTGCTGGACGAAGGAATATAGCCCCCCCAACCCTTTGAGTGATAAAGCATGGGAGCTTGGTCATATAGATAGAAACATAAAGTCTCCCGGCTTTGAGGAAAAGAGTGAAAACCGAGATGAAAACAGTGCATATTTTCTATGTCTTGGATACCTCAATCAAGGTTCGTAGTGCTTGTTAGAATGAAAATTGTATGTTGGTCGATTTTATGATGGTTCAATGATAGATTATTTTCCTCTGTCGTTGTTTAGATGTCGCCGCTTAGAGTGTTCCCCTGTTCTTCAGCGTTAGGTCTGTGCTATATTGTAATATTTCTCCTTTTGATAAATTGATTAGCTATTATTTCTCTATGTGTTGGATGGTGCGCAGATTTGGCTCTCTATTAATTGTAACTGTTGATTGTGTTGTTTCTCGTTATTTCCTTACGTCTATGCTGTTCACTTAATAAGAAATTAAAAGTTGAGTAATGTTGGAATATGAAATTGAGATTCCCTATTGCGCTCGAAATGTTATGACAGATATTCACGCTATTGCAATGATGGTTCTCACGTACGGAATATTATACTTTTTATAATACAACTTGTAATTTGATTGTCATCATATTGATTAAGAATATCTTCTTTGTAGTGGTATAGATTTTATTTCTTCTTGTGTTCTTGTCGTTCGTGTTCCGCGGTCTTCCATACATCTGTCGGCACCCGTCTTCAACAAATCAGGGCAGATATCATTAGATCTGTTTGTTGGCTAGGAGCGTGCTATGTGGTGAAGTTCATTTTTAACATATCTATTTTCTGATGAGTTTGATTTTTTCTTCTGGTTTTCTGAATGATAGATTACTATGATGGAAGGGAGTTGCCTCAGGACAGAAGCCGCCGATATTTCGAACAGAGACTGTTCTTCTTCTGTTCTTCTTGTATTACTATGTTGTTTTGATTAGGAATATCTTCTTTGTAGTGGTATAGATTTTATTTCCTCTTGTGTTCGTGTCGTTCGTGTTCCGTAGTCTTCCATACATCTATTGGCACCCGTCTTCAACAAATCAGGGCAGATATCATTAGTTCTGTTTGTTGGCTAGGAGCGTGCTATGTGGTGAAGTTCATTTTTAACATATCTATTTTCTGATGAGTTTGATTTTTTCTTCTGATTTTCTGAATGATAGATTACTATGTTGTTTTGATTAGGAATATCTTCTTTGTAGTGGTATAGATTTTATTTCCTCTTGTGTTCGTGTCGTTCTTGTCATTCGTGTTCCGTGGTCTTCCATACATCTATTGGCATCCGTCTTCAACAAATCAGGGCAGATATCATCAGATCTGGTTGTTGGCTAGGAGCGTGCTAAGTGGTGAAGTTCATTTTTAACATGTCTATTTTCTGATTAGTTTGATTTTTTCTTCTGATTTTCTGAATGATAGATTACTATGTTGTTTTGATTAGGAATATCTTCTTTGTAGTGGTATAGATTTTATTTCCTCTTGTGTTCGTGTCCCATAGTCTTCCAGGGTCTCTGCTGTTCACAGTTAATTACATACAACTATCAGAACTTCCCGCTATTGCACTGATGGTTCTCACGTATAGGAATATTAGACTTTTTATAACACAGCTTATAATTTTGTTTATAATCATATTGATTAAGAATATCTTCTTTGATTAAATGTGTTGATCGTTTCTCGTTTTGATATGGTGTAGCTATTATTTCCCTACATGTTGGATGATTTGTTCTATATTAATTCTATGTGTTGATCGTGTTGATTAATTAAATTTGTGTCATATTGGAATATTAAACTTAGCTTCCATATTGTGCTCGAAATTACTTACATCTATCAGGTTCTCACATCTCAGATTTTTTATAATAAAACTTCTAATTTTGATTGTAATCGTATTGATTAAGAACATCTTCTTTGATTAAATGTGTTATTACTTCTGATTCATTGGAAACTTTTGTGTATGGTTACAGTTAATAAAAAATATTGTGTTTGATCTGTGATACCTATTCAATGCTATTGCATCATGCCTGTAATAAGTATATTCTTTGTTACGTGTATTGTATTGTGTTTCTTCTGTTTCAGGTTTTTTTTGGCTGGGTTTCTCTCCACCACATAGAGTCACAGCATAATTCCTTGCACTATTTATTTTTTTTTAATTCCGTGTTAGCGCCGCGAAGCAACTGTGGCTACCTTGCACTATTGATTTTGCACTATTGATTTTAATAAATATATTTTCATTTGTACTTTTTGTGTATGGCTATCCTTTGCATGTCTATACTTGCATGTAAACAGCCCACTGCACAACTGTTGTACCGGAAAAAATTTCTGAGGGAAGTCGGCCCATGTGGGAAAATGGTGAAAGAAGTCAGCCCAGGCTGGAAAATACGCTACGATAAGCGCACGCGCAGCCCTCCCCCCGGCGGTAGCGCGCGGACAACACTCCACACAGAGTCACAGCATAATTCCTTGCACTATTGATTTTAATAAATATATTTTCACTTGTACTTTTTGTGTATGGCTATCCTTTGCGTGTAAACAGCCTACTGCACACCTGTTGCAGCTGAGAAAAAAATATGATTGAAGTCGGCACAGATTGAAAAATGACGAAAGAAGTCGACCCAGGCTGAAAAATGTGAGCTCGTAAGCACGCACGCAGCACTCCGGCCACGCTCCGCCCACCGGTAAGCGCATCCATCCGAGCGCCGCCCGACAGGCGCGGGAAAAAATACGCGAACGAAGTCGGACAAGGCTCAAAAATGTCGAAAGAAGTCGGCCCAGGCTGAAAAATGTGAGAGGGTAAGCGCGCACGCAGCCCTCCCTCCGCCGATAAGCTCGTGGACAACCCTCCATACACGCGCCGCGCGGGGAAAAATACGCGCGGGGCTCAGGGCAGGGCCCAGGGGTCCAGGTTGCTAACTCTCACCCATGCTCCTTCCCACCCCCTACATACTACTGAGATGGATTTGTCGGATGTACGCAGAGAACTGTTTCCAGTCGCTTCGCGGCGCTAACACGAAATTTAAAAAAAAAGAACAGTTTCCTATTATGCCGTGGGTCAAGAGGTGCAGGGACTTCAGGAGGAAGCTTGTGGTAGCTGTTGGCGGTCCGGTCAGCTGTTTCGTTGCCATTGACATCAAACGGTAATACCGTTGTTGTTGAGTTCTTTCCATATCTCCAATATCGTATGTGCTATGGGGTCGTCGGTGCGGCGATTACTTATCCGCTGAAGAGAGCACTTGGAGTCCGTAAGCATAATAGCACTCTTCTCTGCGACGTTGAGTAAGAATTTCAAGGCCTGCTTAATGGCTACGAGCTCGGTTTAGGTGGAAGACGCCTGAGTGTCCATGCGACCGCGCACGAGTGGTCAAGTGCAGGGCACCAGAACGCTGCCGTACTTCTTCCGCTAACGGGATTGGTGGACCCGTCGGTGTAGGTTTCCAGTGCACCCTTGTTCTTGTCCAGCAGGGACAAGCCGTATGGGAGGTTTCCCACTCGTCCTATACGCGCTGATTAATCCACGTGCAAAGCAGTCTCTGTGGCACGTGCATTACTCGTTATGACACTTGGATTAAAATGCGTGGGAAGGCCTGCAGGTGCGAACAAGAACACAATGAACAAGAAAAATTAAAAAAGAGAAACAGAAATTTCGACCCGCTTCCCCTTGTAAAGCTAGCGATTAAAGATTCTTTCTACTATTGTTTTTTTTTGATTGGGTGTTAGCGCCGCGAAGCAACTGTGGCTATGAGCGACGTACAGATGTGGACAGACGGAGAGAGGATAGCAGGAAGGAGTGGGGGACAGGGGGGTTAGTATGCGTCCTGGGCCGACTTCAGGGGGAACTGTGCCGACATTCGTCTGGAAAGTCTTCGGAAAACCCAGGGAAAACCTCAGACAGCACAGCCGGCGGTAGGATTCGAACCCACCACCTCCCAGTCTTCAGCACGACCTTGGTTACCACCAACGAGCGGACGCCTTAGCCCACTCGGCCATGCCGCTGGTCTCTACTATTGTTCCTTTGCCAGGTACGTCGGATAGTGGTGAACTAGGTGAAGCAGGTCGGCGTGCAATGGAAAGTGGTTTACCTTTCACACAGTAAGCGTATATGCCAGAAGTCAGCATTACCGCAATTAAAGCAAAACAGAACAGGAATTGATTATGCCATTGTGCCAGTACGGCATTAATAAGCCCTCCAGGGAGAAAATTAGTGACGCTCTCGTCTGCTGTCATTCTCGGTACTCCCTTTATAAAAGAAAGAGAAGTAATACGACAACGCAATGGTTCGCGGATCAAACCAGAGAACGCGAAAGCCAGTACCGACATCTACACCACTGAGCTAACAACACATCAGGTGTCGCAAATGCTTCGGTAGCCACACTGAACTGGTCGTCGCTTCTTTCGTCGCGAAAAAAAAAAAAAAAAACTGCAGCACCCTATGTTTTGTCGTGGCATGCCAATAAAGAGGCATCCATACAGTGCGACGTGCACTAGACAAAAAAGCCCTTTATTTTCGAAACCTGCGCTTTTAAAGCTGCCGGGATACGCCCCCGCAGCGCGTGTACAAGTAATCACAAGTGATACGCGATTACCAGATGGCTATAGCGTAAACATTGATAAGCAAGCTACATCTGGAACAGTGAACGCGTATCACACATCCCCTTTTCTTTACAAAACTGACGTTGCAAAACTGAGGACTCAACTAAGTCCAACACACAAACTAACAACAAACATTACACCTATAGTCTGTCAGGGGGCTTGACACAGTGACCAGACCGCGTGTGTAGATGGGTATTGTCGGAGCATCGTCCGAAGGTGTCGTGATGTCGCTTGCCGGCCGTTCCTCCTGGTGTTCGGCAGCTTCACGAAGTGACGTAGGGTCAGGTACTCGGTCGGACAGTTGCGCATCTTGTTGGCTGACCTCCGCTCCATCAGGCAAGGAGAAGGAATCGTCGTCGCTGATGCGGGCCATTCCGTTATACGGTATGAGATGCGTTAGTGTCCGACGCACGTTCCCTCTGTTCATTTTCACCCAATAAGAGCGAGGAGTATCGGCCTTGCAGCTGACGATTCCAGCCCGAGATTTTCACTTGTAGTCGGAACAGTTGTCCTGAGCCTCCGGCCCATCAAAAGCTGTGACGGGCTGAAGCCGTTACGCAAGAGCGAGGATCGGTAGACAAGGAGTGTTTCGTATGGGTCTCCAGTCTTCTTTAACGAGTTCTTGATAATTTTCACCGCAGCCTCCGCGAGCCCATTACTTTGCGGATAGCGGGGGTTAGAAGTGATGTGGCTGAACTTGTATGATTAAGCGAACTGCTTGAATTCGGCGCCTGAAAACTGACGTCCATTATCACTGATGGCTTCGTCGGGAATGCCATGCCTTGCAAAAACAGACTTGCAATGCTGGATGACTGTTTTAGAGGTCAGGTCTTCAAGCGGTGCAATTTCAGGAAAGCGAGAATAATAGTCCGTGATTACCAGCACCATGAGCACTATGACGGTGCTCCCAATAAGCCTTGATCGCGAAGATCGCGTCGGGAAGGCCACCCGGCGTTGTTGAACTTTAGTAGCGTTCGGCATGTCTTGTCTTTCTGCTGCTCAGCTTTCATAGCATCCAGGCTCGATGATGTGAAGGGGACAGACCCCACGATGAGTGTCACGAACTCTTGCACCTCCCTTTCTAGTGTCGTTGACGCAGCTGACGCTAAAGGACTGCGCGATACAGCGTCTGCGAGGACAACTTCTTTGTCAGGCACATGGACAATGTTGTAACTCTACCTCAGGAATCGCAACCGTATACGCTGTAGCCACGGCGTTAGCTGGTCTAGTAATTTTGTGGCGAACAAAGTCACCAAGGGCTTGTGATCGGTTTCTAAACAGAAATGCTTGCCGATCAAGTAATCCTGGAATTCTTCACAGGCCCATATCAGCGCGAGACCTTCCTTTTCAATTTGCGCATACCGACGTACCGGGTCGGAAAGAGTTATTGAGGCGTACGCAATTACTCTGCGAGAACCGTCAGTCTGTATCTGAAGAAGTAGGGCACCAATGCCGTAAGCAGAGGCGTCTGCAGAAACAGTAGTCTTTTTGTTGACATCGTACACCCCTAAGACTGGAGGCGTTGTCAGTAACTGCTTCCATCGCAGAAAAGCGTCTTGTTGTGGTGGCCCCCACGTAAACTGACGTTTGTCGCTCAACATCTCTGTTACGGGACGCAAAAGGTCGGCCAGGTGAGGCACAAAACGGCCCAAGTATGTTGCCATGCCAAGCAATCGTCATAAATACTTCTTAGATGACGGGACGGGAAGTTGCTGCATGGCATTCAGCACGTGTTCGTCAGGCTGTATGCCGTCTCCAGAGATCCGATGGCCCAGGAAGTTAATAGTGGACACCGCAAAGATGCATTTCTGTGCGTTGAGAGTTACACCGGCAGCGGAGAGACGTTCCAGTACAGTACGAAGTCTCGAGTCGTGAACTTCTTGCGTAGGACCGAACACAAGTACGTCGTCCATATGGCACGTAACATCGTCTAGTCCTGTTAGGATCTCCCTCATAGGTCGTTAGAAATGTTCAGGTGCAGAGGAGATGCCAAAGGGTAGACGATTAAAACAGAACCGTCCAAAGGGAGTAATGAAGGTGGTGAGAGACGGCTCTCGTTACTCAGAGGAATCTGCCAGAAGCCAGAATTTGCGTCGAGCTTCGAAAAGATGCGAGCACCGGAAAGTCTACCAAGGGTGTGCTCCACAGATGGAATGGGTACGGAACGATTGAGCTCCGTGAGGTCAACACAGATGTGCACGCCGGCGGTCTTTTTCGGTGCCACTATCTGCGCACCAGTCTGTTTGCTCTTGGACCTCAGTGATGACGTCCAGGTGTTCCATCTCACGCAATTCCGTTCGTGTCCGTGCGTACAACGGTAATGGCCCTCAGCGTGGAGAGGTCATTGCAAATGGAGTCGCGTCTGATCTCAGCCGGAGACAGTAGTCGCCACTGTCCGTGGCGACTACTATTGATTTTAATAAATATATTTTCACTTGTACTTTTTGTGTATGGCTATCCTTTGCATGTCTATACTTGCATGTAAACAGCCCACTGCACAACTGTTGCAGTGGGCTGTGGGACCTACCTGTGGGCTGTGGGCCCGGGCCCGACCCGGCCCGCGGGCCGGGCCGGGCTTGTTATTGGCTGTGTGCTCCGGGCCGACAAAATACGCAAGCACCGGGGGCTGCCGGGCCAGGGCCGTTAAAATACGCCACCACCGCGGGCCGGGCCGACAAATATGTTCTCAAGAGTCAGGCCCGGCCGGGCCACGCAGCTAATTCCACACAATGGAGATGCATTAGTTCAAATCATCATGCGCTTGCATCATTCCTGTGCATATTTTGCAAAGACAAGCAAAGGGTACTGCATTATGCATATGATTCGACCCTCTATAACATTCTCCAGCCACCTTACATTGCTCCTCACTCCTCACATATTTCACAATCACTTTGGCAAAGCTTGGTGAGAGGGGTAGGGACTGGGAGAAGCAGTTTGTCGACAGCATGCTCTACCTCCGCAAAATATTGACAGTGTAACGATAACGCCCATGCCCGCTTGCGTTCTGGATTTAATTTGGTCTCGTGCGGTTACGGTGCTAAACCGCCATCACTTGTATGTTTGTCTTCTCTCCTTACTCGCCGGGTCACCGGGCCGGGCCGGGCTCTATTTGCTTAGACGCCGGGCCGGGCTCTAGTCACTGGGTCACCGGGCCGGGCCGGGCCGGCAAGCATAAAAATATGAAGGTCCGGGCCCGGGTCGGGCCGGGCCATTTTTCGATGCGCCCGGGCATGTTCGGGCCCGGAAAAGTCGGCCCGTGCAGGGCTCTAATGTGCTGGACGTTTCCTCACATATGTCACGAGGGCCGTAAATAAAGGAAAGACGACACGGCTCTCAGGGAACATTGTCCCGTACTCACCACGATCGTTATTTCGAGTCAACCAGTGCCTCGTCTCGTTTCCATGTGAGATCAAACGAGGGCTGCGTCCGCTGAGGATTTCTGGAATCCGGAGCCCGCCGCCGATGACAGACTTAGGGGTAGCCGAGGGGACCAGCCACACAAGCCAGTGGCATAACCCCTGTCGGTTTGTTTGACCGTTGCAGCTGCAGCCTACCCGGTAGGGCGTCAGAAACTAACACCTCCCCTCAAAATGTGTTGCACTTGCCTCTGGAAAGTGCAACACACAACACCAACAGTTTCTGCGCATTTACACACCTTGTATTTGTAAATGATACACTTGACAAGTTATACACAATAGTACCAACGCTGTACAGAACTTTCATCGGCCAGACGTGCCAGCAATGCACTTTTTTCTACACAGTTTGTTACACCACCAGGAAAGGCCCTTTATACGACACTTACAAGGAACCCACCATGTCTTTATGTAGCCAAATCGGCACAAGTAAAAATCTAACCGCGACAACGCGTCGGCACATTTATTGTGCGATCCCTTTATATGCGATCCCTTTTTGTCCATGAACGCTCATGACTCTCCATGTCAGAGGAGACGAACGTTCTATAGTAATTCCGCACATCCGATGCTGTTTGTACGCGTGGAGAAACAAGCACGTCCGGGTAAGATCTGTTGTCATAGCTGGGCGAACTCCCTCAACATCCCCTCGACTTTACTTCACGCTGATGAAGCCAGTGAGGTCAGACATGAGAGTGAGTGAAGTCAAGCTGCGCGTGTGGGGCTCTAAGGAGGGCAAACCCCTCATGAAGTGAAGTGTGAGAGTTGAGGCCCTACCCCTCACAAGGCCCTACCCCTCATGAGTGCATTCACACGTAGGGCCTTGCCCATCATGAGATATAGACCATGAGCGTACTCACTCGTGAGGGAGTTCGTGAGAGCATTCACTGTCCAAGTGTTGCCGCGCGTGAGTAGCTCGCCATAATATGACTCCGATTGTGAAGGCACTTGTTGAGGTCTTGTCCCTGAAAAAGTCAACTCACTCCCTCACTCATGAGGCCTCTTCCTTACGAGGTCAAACATGATAGCACTTATGATGCCTTGCTCTCGTAAGGTCATCTCCGAAATATTTAAGCACGAAAGCACTCATCGAAGAACGACAACAGTGGCATAAACGTATTCGAACTTTTGCATATTGGACGCTTGTCCAATATATAAGGTAAACACTTATTGACACTGTTTACAGTGTGTCATTTCCTCGAATCAATCACGCCCTGAAATGTCCCAGAGATGCACATACGATATGTCTACTGGATATTCGAACCAACAAATTGTCACAGCGACCTGTCTGGACGCCAGGTTTGCTGGGTACGTGCGATCTGTAATTGCATGACTCGTAGTCGCAGCTGCAACAGCTATCTATTCCCATTACCCAAATGTGGTCGTATCAATTATCGAACAGTTTAAAGTCCATTCCTCTCAGTATTGTTTTCCTGCAGCTTCGGGGCTGCGGATGCTGCTGCGCGCCGGGCACTTCAACACGGTCACCTACAAATAAAGGCCATTTATTCCACCATAGGGGACGCAACGAGGATGATACGTGAACTGAGACAATAAATGTGCAGCTCTTCTTGACTGACAGGATTTGCTCGATCCTCGCTGTTCTACGGGGCCGACCCTGAGCTACGCTCCAAGATCCTCCGTCGTTTCCTCGACAAGCAGGGTGTCTCCCGCATAGGCTCCGGCTGAATGTCCCGTATAGCGGTAGGTTGCTCTACAAACTGGTCATGTCGCCATCTCCGAACTGCAGAGAGCGTGATGTTGTCGAGGACACAGAGCACATCCTCCTCAGGTGCTTCAAGTATGCCAAATGTCGCAGGACACTAGCTCGGGGACTTGGCCTTCGGGAGAGGAAAATGAGTTGCGCTGCGCATGCGCTAGAAGTGATGTCACGTGTCTTTCTTTGCCGCCGCCTTGCCGTCTGCTCGCTTCGCGTACGCATGCGCTAGCAGACAGCGGTTTGTTTGCTTGAGCTGCTTGAGCATGGCTTGAGGATGAGATTTGTGGTAGTGCTGAAGCAGCTTTGCCAAATATTCCGTTCAAGTTCCTCGCTGGATGTCCGGCTCGTCCGTCGATGTTCAACAGGTGAGTGAACGTTTCAGCAACGCCTGCGAGTTTCGTGATCGCGGTTCAAAAGGTGAAGGCGTCTGTAAAAAAATGTAAAATGGGCCACTCTGTTACTACAGATGCAACAAGTGCCAGTCCACTTTTTCTCAGCTGCACCTTCTCAGTCCAGCAGCAGCACCAGGTGAATGTAGGTACACAACTTCCAAGTGAATTAAGACGCACGAGTGCAATTCTGGTAAGTACTCGTCTCGTGCTCTGTTACACTAGTACACACATAACATTCGCATTCAACGCCCTTATTTTGCATGTGTTGTAGCAAATGATTCAGTGGCATAAACCGGCAGGCTGGTGCGTAATGTACGCCCATAGTGTCGAGTTGGACTAATTCGGGTCGCGTGTTCGCACAGTCTGTGCAATCGGACTGTCTAATTACTACCTGTTCTATCTTAACACCGAAGTCGGTATATGAGTAAGAAATATCGTGGTTTCGACAATTATCAGTAATCATTCCTTGTGCTTAATGATTCCTATTATTTTATACTTGTGTTTTTACTCAGAATTCTAATACTGTATTCTTAACTGGAGCAACAAAATTACGAAACAGGTGAGGATTGTGTTGAAACTGAGGACATTGCTTATTTTTACTGATTTCAGATTTTCAGGCATGGGGAGAAGAAATGCAGGATGCAGCCAAGAGTCATTTTACTAAAGGCACAGGAGTAAAAAGATTGAAAGATGGAAGTTTAAAGTGTTATTATATTTGTAACTGATCGGGTGCTTTTACAGAGAAGAACATCAAAGAAAAAAGGTCCATAAAATCATAAGGTTCCGTTAGGCGTGGGGTAACCTGCATTGATGATTCGTCTGCAACGTTCCAGACTGGCAAAGTTCCAGGACATAACAGGACGTATGCTCCGGGGCCCCATCTCGCTCATGATCAGAGCTGACAGTTAAGGCATAATGGTTTCAGATTTCCAAAGATTGCAGTTCAGAATTTGTATGAGTACAACACAACAGCGTGTACAGCCCGAGACAAAAGTTCACGGCACTGCTCTTTTCTTCATCGGAGCGGTCCCCTGCCAGCTACCAGCAAAAGATCGAATAAGAAACGGGTCTATCTCTAAGTATGTGCGTCCGCTCTTGTTTGATGCTAGGGTGTCACTCCAATGGAGAAATGTGACACCATGGTGGTCCGTAAACATTTGTACCAAGCTGTACATTGTACAACCTCGACAACTAACAAACACTGCTCGGTCAGATCAGTGTTCCAATTTGAGATTTTGCGGCCTATTTCTTCCCAAAAGGCTGCTCTTGCAAAAATGCTTAAGAAAGTCATTTGGGTGAACTCCGGTGTACCAGGAAAAGTGCAGAACAAAAAATTTGTAGTAGTATAGTTAGACTATATAGTAATTTATAGTATGCCTTAGTATAGTTAGACTTTGAAGGCAGTAGTCAACATAAATAAGTTTTACCTCTGAGCGATGATGGCCCATTCAAGGCAACAACAAACTCATAGGTTCACCACATCATCTAAACTTCCTCGACCTGTTACAGCTTGTTTCTGTCCACAACATCTTCAAGGTGCATATTCTGTGCCATGCAACCAGAGGAGTGGTTACATGAACTATCATTCATCGAGCATTTGTGAGGAGATTGTTAGAGGAATCAGTCAGACAGATGTGTTTCAGATGATCTTTTTTTTAGTTTTCAGGTTTTTATTGTTATTTCATGACAGTATACTCTGATACTGATACTGGGCAAGCCCTGTTGAACAGTCCAAGACACAGTCAATGCAAATGTCTACACAATTTGAGGGGAACAGAAATACCAAGAACACATGACAAGTATAAGAAACAAATAGCAAAGATATTGCACAGCAGAGAAATGCACATAATCAAAAAGTAATTGCATGTCACCCTACGTATCAGCAGAAAAGTCCTGTTTGATGGTGTTTTTGAAGGATGCCAGATTATTGTTGGAACGAATGCGTAGAGCAGTGTTTCTCAAACTGTGGGTCATGACCCCCAAATGCGTCATGAGCTGTTGAAAGATTCATTGTTTCACGCCCAACCAGAGGGTAAAGCTCAATTCATGTTCAAAGCATTAATGGACTGTCATGCGCTGTCACATGACAGTGCTGCATTCATGAGTAAATGATGTAGATGTGAAGGTCCTTAAGCATGAATTCAACAGAAATCCTCTGGCTGGGTGTATTTCCTGCTGCTTGGCACACTCTTTTGAATCTGGTTGAAAAGCTGCTTCTGAAAACTGCCCTGCTGCTATGGCTTTCTTCACACCATCTGTGCATCAATATTCGAACAGATTGGGACAAAAGTTTATGGAGCACCGGGGTGTTGTATTTCTTTATGGGAGTGACACCCTAGCAGCAAACAGAAGCGGCCACTCACACTGAGAGGTGCACAGAACAGCCAGTCACCTGTTTCTTATTCGATACCTTCCTGCTAGCCAGCAGGGGGCCGCTCCGATGAAGTGCAAGGCAACAGGCTCATTGATATGGTGTCCAGCTGGAATTTGTGGTATTTTGGAACAATGTATTGCTAACGAGACCAGTAAAAATATCCAAAACTGGACCTGGACTGCGTGTTTGACTCACTGAGGTTACCGAAGAGCGTTTCCTTGAGGTGTGAAACAAAGCTTGATAAAATGAATCAACCAAGTTGTGTGATCTAACTGGCCAATACTGAGTAGATTTACAATATAGATTTGCAATATCTTGAGGACTTTTGCCTCTCTTGAAACAAATGCTAAATAAATGCAATCAAGCATACATTGGAACTCAGTTGCTGAGGCAAAATGCATGAACATACAAACATATGTGATTGTGTTAGTTATTTTCACGCATATAGTATGAACTTCTGAATTCCCAGTAGCTGTTCGAACATCAGGTTCCAGAACTGTTGTTCTTATCTGCATTTCTGCAGTGGTCGGCTTTCACATAGCTGCACCCGTTTTAACTCCTTGCATCTTTGTTGAGACAAAGCGGAGTTGTTTGGCAATTTTTGTTCAGTAGTGTCACAGCAGGTTTGGCATAGCATAGCCAACAGGGGCATAGCCAGGCGGGTTCAAACCCCAAGATCGTACCTTTGGTAGTGCATCTGGGAGGTCCCCATAGAACCTCCCATAATATTTTCTGGCTACCGCACGGATAGCTCACGAACGCTAGCGTGAGACAAGATAGAAGCAAACTTGAATAACAAACAAGGCGTACTGATGTGCATGAAATATTTAAAAATGACTGAGCATTGTATGTGGATTACATTATCAGAATGTTGATGAGAGTCATGTACCCCGGCCACCATACTTTTGATGATAACGAAAGACTGCAATTGAGCTGGTGTGATGGCAATATATTAGTCCTTTAATCTAATTAAATAATTATGCGTTATATAGTCATGAAGAGTTTGCTCGTGGTTGTTGGAAGGGTGTACATTTCCTTAGATAAATCATTCACAAGAATACACACAGCGGCTTTGAGCTCACCAAGGCTTTATGCGTGCAATGCCAACTGATGTTAGTATTTTCATGGTAAAAAGCATCTGTTGCAGCTGAAGAAAACAATACCATCAGTCAGGGGGCAGTTGCTTCGTTATATTGCAAGAGGCTACTCAGTACTGTAGAGATATAAACACACAGAATAAAACAAACTGCCTAGTGCAGTGAGTGGAAAGTTTATTCCACTTCTTATTGGCAGAATATTAACACAATTTTTTCTACAAGATTTCTCAGGTCAGAGCACTTTATAGGATATACAAATTGCCAATTATATGTGTTATGTGTATGTATGTCACCACACTTAAATGTATTTACCTGCTGTAATATACCCCAGACCAAGCTCAAAATGGGGCATATTGTCCTCAGTTGAAAAGTCAATGCAGGAGAGCATGCATTGCTGTAAAGTGCTTCACCTGAACCATTACCCAAAATGTATGAAGTGGCAGTACACAACTATCACACAGAATGACCCATCTGTGGTGCAATGTGTAGAATCTATGCACACTTTTCTTGTGATGTTAACATTGCCTTGAGTTTGAGGGAAAACACAGGACGAACACGGGACGAGACGAA
Source organism: Ornithodoros turicata (assembly GCF_037126465.1). Taxonomy (NCBI): domain Eukaryota; kingdom Metazoa; phylum Arthropoda; class Arachnida; order Ixodida; family Argasidae; genus Ornithodoros; species Ornithodoros turicata. Next base: position 30,538,839 of record NC_088205.1, read on the forward strand.
CACATAGACACACGAACCAGCAATGAAGATTTAATACACAAAGTGCAAGAGAGACGGTAAAAAGAAAGTGTACACTTCGGCATTAACATCAAGTCAACACCAGCTAGCTTTCCTGCTCCTCCTATGTTCATCACACTTTTGTTGGTGCCCAAATGCCTTAACAGCTGTTTTTGCATGCCTGTCATGAGAACTAGCAAGAAATCCTCATCTTGCAACAAGTCAGTATTTCCTCATTGAAAGACAGTAGGATCATCCTTCTTGCCTTTGTGTGTGAGGGAAAGCACTGGACTGTTTGTTTGGGCTCTGATAGAACTGAACAGGGCAACACTGTTTTGATTGTCGTCGTGTTTCCTCTCACCGTAACATATATTATAGTCCCTCATGGTGGTGCACAAGTACTGCCTTGTAGTGAGGTGAATTGGATCCTTTGAAACGTGCCATCCAGCACACCCCGAATACTGAGCTGCATAGTACGCTGAGTGCAATGCCGTCACATAGTTTCTCTAACATAAACAAATAGTTTCTTGAAGGTAAAAAAAGGACATTCCAGTACAACATAGTGTTTTACAAGTGCCTGCTCGGGCCGCCACTATTGCATCTTCCTCTGTTTTTGTCAGTGGGGTGTGGGACAGCCCCAAAATCATGTGCATAATAGGAAGATTGGAAGACAAACGAGACCTTGCCAGTTTGGAACATTGCAGACATATCAGCAAGGCAGGTGTCCCCACGCCTGATGGAACCTTGTGATTTGATGGACCTTATTTCCTTTGATGTGTCCTCTCTATAAAAGCGCCTGATCAGTTACAAATATAATAACACTTTAAACTTCCATCTTTCGATCTTTTTACCCCTGTGCCTTTAGTAAAATGACTCTTGGCTGCATCCTGCGCATTTCTTCTCTCCATGCCTGAAAATCTGAAATCAGTAAAAATAAGCAATGTCCTCAGTTTCAACACAATGTTAGCGTGTTAGCTTAGGCGCGTGTCTTAGGCGCTAACACAAATGGCGTGTTAGCTTAGCTCAATTGGTAGAGCCCTGGACCGGTAATCCAGAAGATGTGGGTTCGATCCCTACAGCTAGCTAACCTTTTCAGTGACTTTCATCTTACAATCCTCATGTGTTTCGTAATTTTGTTGCTCCAGTTAAGAATACAGTATGATAATTCTGAGTAAAAGCACAAATACAAAATAATAGGAATCATTAAGCACAACGAAGGATTACTGATAATTGCCGAAACCACGATATTTCGTACTCACATACCGACTTCGGTGTTAAGATAGAACAGGTGACAATTAGATAGTCCGATTACACAGATTTTACGAACACGTCACGAGAATTAGTCCAACTTGGCACTATGGGTGTACATTACGCACCAGTCAGCCGGTTTATGCCACTGAATCATTCGCTACAACACATGCAAAATAAGAGCGTTGAACGCGAATGGTGTGTAGCATGAGACGTACTTACCAGCTTCAGAATTGCACTCGTGCGTCTTAATTCACTTGGAAGTTATGTACATACACCTGGTACTGCTGCTGCCTGAACTGAGAGGGTGCAGCTGAGAAAAAGTGGACTGGCACTTGTTGCATCTGTAGTAACAGAGCGGCCCATTGAACAATTTTGTAAAGACGCCCTTACCTTTTCAACCGACCATGAAACTCGCAGGCGTTGCTGAAACGTCCCCTCACCTGTTGAACATCGACGGACGAGCGGGACATCCAGCGAGGAACTTGAACGGAATACTTGGCAAAGTTGCTTCACCGCTACCACAAAAAACCACAAATCCCATCCTCAGGCAAACAAACCGCTGTCTGCTAGCGCATGCGCACGCGAAGCGAGCAGACGGCACGGCGGCGGCAAAGAGAGACACGTGACATCACTTCTAGCGCATGCGCAGCGCAACTGATTTTCCTCTCCTGAAGGCCAAGTCATAGCCTATGGCCAAGTGCTCGGGGGCGTCCAGGGCGTCCACGGCCCTTTGGCTTTGTAAAGCTCTTGGATCCTCAACCATTCAATCATCAAGCGGCTGCATTGAAAGCGCTCCTCTACGTTTCCTTCAAGAAACGCATCTGATTGCCATTCTGTGACACTTTCTGGTCTATCGTTTGTGACAAGTGTTCGGGATGTTTGTCTTTTGGGACGTTACTGGGTATTCTCCTTTTTCTCTTTTCTTTATTTTTCTTTCTTTTTTTTTTTTTCAACTAACTGCGGCAAAGTGGTCTGGAGCAGCCAGCCTGACTTTGTCGTGACTTAAATCTCCGTTTTTAATGCGTTAGCATTAGGAGTGTCAAAATGGACACAGCTACATGTATGAGTGCGTGTGTGTGTGTGTGTGAGAGAGAGAGAGAGAAAGAGATGGTGAAGCCTCACCGAGACTGCGGTGTAAGTGGACATGCAAAGGGGATATCAGAGGGTAAATGTAAATGGAGGCAAATGATTTGAAATTGAAGTAGTCGAAGGTAATTAAGAAGTAAGAGTAACTGGAGGAAATTAGAGGTAATTAAAGGCAATTAAAGGTAACATATATGTAATTTAGAGAGAGATTAATTGAAATTATAGAATACCGAAGGTAACCGCAGGTTATGCAGAAGGTAATTAAATGTTATTAAATGTAATTAAGGCCAATTAAAGGGGAATTTAGAGTAAGTTAACGTAGTTGAAGGTAATTAAGGCAATTCAAGATTACCTCATGTAACCTGCAGTTAAATAAGGTAATGAAAGGGTAATTACAGGGTAACTGAAAGTAATTGAGACTGATGAAAGGTTAATTAAATGGACTTACATACAGGGTGTCCCAGAAAACGTGTCATTGAATTATAATAAAAAAACTACGCCACCTAGAATCATGCGGTCAACAGCATTTGTTCTTATTAGGTTTTTGCCACCTCCTAATGTGAATGTCATGTACTCCAAGTTTAATTATGTAAATATTTGCGAACTGAACTCGGAAATTTGCCAAGTAAAGGTCACCTTTTTACCCCACCAATATGAAGAGCGTGCCGAATTCACTCAAATTCATGATCATGCACAGTGATATTCACGAGCTATCCCATCGGAAAAAAACAGTCTTGGGTAGTAACTAAGTTACTTTTAACTTGTAACTGTAACTAGTTACTTTTGGGGGTAACTAGTTACAGTAACTAGTTACATTTTTAGAGAAGTAGCTTTTAACTGTAACTAGTTACTATTTCTGTGAAAGTAACTGCAAAATGTAACTAGTTACTCGAATAAACGTCGTTCCTTTTTTCCTTTACTCTACCTTCCCCTACTTCCCCCTAACAGTCTTCCTTCCTTTTATCCGTAATCGGTATGTGCCCCGTGCCTTGGGCTCGCGACCAAGCGGGAAATTCCAGTTTTGCGAACAGAAATTAGTTGAAGTTAGTGACCCTCAACTGTCGGAGTGAGCCATATGTGAGTAATAGTGTCACTGCCCTAGCACGGGATCCCGCCTCCTTTGGATATGTACAAGGGAATGATTATGCACAAAGAGAAACTTTCCGGTCAGCTCATTAGTAGTAGTGTATCAGCTCAAGAAGCCGGCAAGTCACATCTTCGTCTGGACGCCATTAATTAGCAATTAGAGCTAATTGGGACCCCCCACATTAATCAGGACCCTCTGGAGGGTCATTACACTAATTGGGGAGCATCTAGGAAGTGTCCAGACCACTGTGTGAGTTGCCAGCTACTTGAGCTGATAAAAAATAAAAAAAATAGGTAGAAAATAAAATGAAGAGATAGAAATAGAGTGGAGAGAAGGAGTTTAGTTGAAGATCAACGACGTCATCTTGAAGAAAGCGGTCCGGAACGCCCGCTGACCGTCGCTGGGCGACGGAGCACAGAGGCAGGTTGCAAAGCATCGCAGCACCAGTTCCGCACATCCTGTGACGTCAGCTGTGACGTCATCATGGCATGTCTGGGCAAGTTAGGACAGCTCTGGGCATGCAAGGAGAAAAACACTCGTAATACAGAGGCTGGAAAAGCAAGAGTATGCAAATCATCAATAGCTAACAACAAAAAAAAATAGTTACACAACAAATGAGCCCACCAGAACAGGAGCGCAGAACCATGCGACTGCTCCATCCGAGAGGCAGGCAGAAACTGACTCGTAATGCTTTTTTGTCCTGTATAAAGCCCCGCAGCTGCACCCCCTAGCGGTTACTTTCTCAACTAATCTCACAACAAAATTATTAAGAATCACGCCAGCGCTACAACCGTTCCCAAGGCAGAAGAAGATAGAAAATGGCGGGGATGCCCGGACAACAGCAACCAGCACCCGACGTGCACGGGCACGAAAATTGCAAACAAAGCGGGAACAAAGTTGGCAAAAGCATTAGTTACACAACAAATCACCTCACCACAGTAGGAGCGCAGACCGATGCGACTGCTCTCGTCGACAGCCAGGGATCAAGTGACGACGGAGCGAACGACCGCACGTCTTCTCCCAACGAGAGCCAGAGGTGGACTGACGTAAGCGCCACTCTACGGGTGCTACGCATGCGCGCGCTCGTAGCGCCCTCTGCGCGCTCCTACCGCCACCTGCGAGAGGCTAAGAGAGAAGAGCATTCCTGTGCCCCCTGATGGCCGTTCTCATTGGTCGTGAGGCTAAGTGAGAAGAGCATTCCTGCGCCCCCTGCTGGCAGTTCTCATTGGTCCAGACATCATCCTATTGTCTCAAGCCTACACTGTTCTTTTCCACTAATGCTCCTTTGGTCAATCTGCAGTGAAGCCACGGTATGACGTCATCATGCACCTGCGTGGCTCAAGGACGCGTGCGCTCTAGACAGGGGACCTATTATTTATTGAATCACTATCCCAAGATTATTTCCTTTATTCTTCTATAACGACTGCATAGGAAACTATTGCAGAAGAGCACCATGCATGAAAGCTGATCGAAGGAATTCCAAAGTCTTACTAAATGAGACTTGCAAAAGAACAAAACATCCTAACATGTAACTCCAACAACGGCTAATAAGAGGACTAGGCACTCAACAAATCAACGCGCGCAGAACTCAGGGCAGCACTATCGTCAAGACAACAATGTTCCTTGTCAAAAGAGAAAAAAATACTAAGCGTCAACAAAGGAAAGCATGCATATCGGGGCATGTCAGGACACGTCAGGACAAATCGTACGACTGCTGGGCAACAGAGGAAAACAAACACTTGAACAGAGTGAAAAAGACACTCACCATCATTTTTCCCGTTCACAGCATTCCCTCATTGTAAATCCGCTCGTCACAAAATCCACCTGCATCGTCGAACACCATTCACCAGTGACGAACCACACATCCGCACCCCATCAGAGGCAGACAGAACCCCACCGAAGCTACGCTCTTCCACTGACGGCCAACGCCAGGAGCAGAATTTGCGTGTCGAGACCCGTCAGTGTCCAAGAGAGAAGTGAATCCTTGCGCCCCCTGCTGGCCGTTCTCATTGGTCGTGACGTCATCCTATTGTCTCAGGGCTACCCTGTTTTTTTCCACTAATGCTCCTTTGGTCAATCTACAATGAAGCCACAGTATGACGTCATCATGCACCTGCGTGGCTCAAGGACGCGTACGCTCTAGACAGGGCACCTGTTATTTATTGAATCACTATCCCTAGATTATTTCCTTTATTCTACTATAATGATTGCGTAGGGAACTATTGCAGAAAAACACCATAGACAAGAGGAGATTGTAGCATTTCATTCCCAAAGTCTTACTGTACAGGAAAAAAAAAAAAAGGTTCAGCAAGACATAAAGTCACACACCTGTCCTCCTCGCGGTTACTCTCTGAACTAAATGAATCGCAAAATTATTAAGAATAGCTCTACTCCCATTCAAGGCAGCACTATCGTCAAGAATATGCCTTGTACAAAAAGAAAAAAACTACATGTAGAAGGAAAGCATGTCAGAACAAGCCCAGGCATGTCAGCACATGTTTGTCAGACAAGGGGGGAAAAAGCGAAAAGAAACAAAGAAGGAAACCAGCATCAAACTATTTCTAAGCACACGCACTCCTCTTATTCAGAAACAGTGCTCATCATAAATCTGCCCAGGACAATACACACTATTTTTCTATTGCCACACTTTTTTCCAGTAACGGTCAATGCATTGCTACAGACCACGTGACGTCATCACATCCTGTCTGAAGAAGACACCGACAAAGACTCCTATTATTTATTGAATCGCAAGATTATTTCCTTTGTCCTACTCTTAACGACATTGATTCTCTCATTAAAATTCAACAAAAAAGCACCCCGCATATTAACGATTTTCACCCCAAAGGCTCATCATGGTCATTAGAATTACAGTAAACTGCCACTGCTCTTTTAAAATAATAAGTGAGACCACTCAACATCACCTCCAGGCTTATGTAATACATGACCCTTTCTATGCTCATACATTCGTTGTCTGAGGCTACACCTGCGAGCAAAAAAGGCGCGGAAGCCGGGTGGGCAAAGTTCCATTCGCGCATTGCGAGCATAAAGGCGGGGAAGCCTGGGAGCAAAGTTCTATTCGCGCATTCCAAAGCACAAGACAGAACGCCTTTACGGGAACACGATAGCATTCGCATACTATATTAATGATTATTGCATTGCAGTTTAGAAAAACTACTACAAAACTATAATCTTAGGAGCCCAACTTTCTATGGAAACTATAATTGCCCTATTACTTGGATCGCTACTAATGAAGCGCTCCAATTTTTTCTCTCTTCCCATTTCAGCCTTGTCATGCAGGGAAGCAGACTCATATCCAAAATAATTAATTTACACTGAGGGTGCCGTGCTTCAGGAATTCCTATCCTGCGCTCAGATGCAAGCATTTCTTCACGGATACCTTTAACAGCTGACTTCCTCAACATATCGAACACCCAACAAAATCAAACAAACAACCCCACTTCCACTGGTAGAACACTATTTAGCTTTTACGCAGGAGGCTTTCTTCTACATAAAAAGTAGAGAAAATAAGAAAAGAGCAGCAAAAAATTGCGTGCACTTTTGCTTGACTTGAAAAACCTGAAGCATATGCCAATAAACCAAGAAAAAGACACTCATGTCTGGTATCTGATAGTGCCACATACACAGACGCATTGTCGCAAAGAAAGCACAGGACAGGGATACACAAATTTCCTTAGGTGAGCAGGGAAAAGGCTTAAGACCTCAGGAATAATAGCAGAGTCACTGGACATCGCTACGCGGCTAACACAAGATAACAACAACAAGATAAAAGGCGGGTAAAATTGCAGCACTGCTAAACAAGCCCCAACATGCCATCATGACGTCGCAAACCAGGAAAAAGAAGCACGCGCGCGCACACAGCAGCTCAGGAATGCACAAGGAGAGGTGCTTTATAGGAATTTCTACTCCACACACTCAGATACCAGCATTTCTGCACAAATACCTATAACGGCTGACTTCCTCAACATATCGAGGAAAGCGAATACTGACACTCAACATATAACAAAAAACAAACAAATTCCATTCTCATGGGCTCTCTCCTCTGCCGAGCGGCTTTCTCCTGCTCTACCTGGATGCTGACTGTTTCCCCTCATCTACATTCTGAGTAAAAGCCGTGAAAGGAGAAAAGAACCGCGAAAAATTACACGCATGTGTGCTCCAATAGCTGTAACTGCAAGAAACCGTAGCGCACGCCAATACACTGAGAAAAAGACACCCATTTCTGCCACCAGATAATTCTTGCATAATGCCACATACACAGTCGCATTACCCTTGCGTAAAGAAAGCACAGGACAGGGATACACAAATATCCTTAGGTGAGCAGGGAAAAGGCTTAAGACCTCAGGTCACCACACATCGCCACGCGGCTAGCACAACATGACACCAACAACATACTAGCGGCGGGAAGAACTGCAACACTGCTAAACAAGTCCAGACATGCCACGATGACGTCACAAATCAGGGGAAAAAGCACACGCATGCACGCACAGAGGACAACGCATTAAACACACGGAGCGCTCAGGAATAATCGTAGCGTTACCGCACATCGCTACGAAGCTCAACGTCTAACCCAAGACGACAGCAACAAGATATTAGCGAAGAGTAAAAATTGCAACACTACTGAACAAGTCTAGACATGCGACATCGCATACAAAACACTGCTCATCGGGGAAAAGGCCTAAGCCCGCGGCGGATCATCATAGAGCATACATAAGTTCATTTCGCGTAAACTAAACGCGGTCTGCTTGGAAAACGACGTACAAAGTTTCTTAGGGAGCAGAGAAATATATCTACTCCGTGCTCAGATACCAGCATTTCTGCTCAAAAACCTGCAAAATTAAGCACTGCTTACTTCATCAAGATATCGAACAAAATCAAACAAACAACCCCACTTCCACTGATAGAACACTATTCAGCTTTTACGCAGGAGGCTTTCTTCTACATAAAAGTAGAGAAAATAAGAAAAGAGCAGCGAAAAATTACACGCACTTTTGCTCGCATAGCAATAAGAGAAAAAAAAATAAAATAAAATAACGAGGCACACGCTAATAAACTGTGACAAAGACACCAATTTCTGCTATCAGATAACTATTGCATAATGCTAAATAGTCACTTGCATTGTCCCTGCGTGAAGAAAGCACAGGACAGGGATACACAATTTATCTTAAGCGAGCAGGGAAAGTCACTTCTACTCGAACAGCTTAATACCATAAAGTCTGAATTTTTGCAAAGAAAATAAAGCTTGAACAGCGCTACGAACGTGACAGTGACAGAAGAAAAGAACCGCGAAAAATTACACGCATTTGTGTCATAGGACAGGGATACACAAATTTCCTTAAGTGAGCAGGGAAAAGGCTTAAGTCGGTACCGCTCAGGAATAATCGGAGAATCACCGCGTATCGCTACGCGGCTAGCGCTTGAACAGCGCTACGAACGTGACGGATACATACTAACAAACAAACAAACAACAGCAGGACCGGCGTCGGGCACTCATAAAATACCCTACCCAAAACAAAGACTTCGCCAGGTTCGCGAGGCAATTCCATTAAAAACGCTCGTCCTATCCTACAGATAGCAATGCAAACGCGACTGCCCTTATTTTTTAAACCACTATTTCACGCAATAGTACATAAATGTATCACTCGTGCCACACGAAAAGGCAAACACTTACTTGTCAAGTGGGGTCCCAGCGCGTGCGCGCGCGCACACACACACACACGCTAACATTTTCACACTCACAAACACAAAGTCTATTTTCACAACCACATAAATCCATATTATTCCTCAGGTCAATAATTATCCTGCCATCGTCAAAAGACGGCACAGACATGTATGCTTACGCAAGACAATCGGTCCTCGTTCCGGATGTAATAGGATATCGTCACTCGGCCGGCGCGAACCAATAAAGAAAGAAAGGAATGCATGTTCGCTATACGAAGAAAACGGTGCCGTGCTTCTACGCAGCGATCATTATACAGACGCGTAAATGTGAACATCATTCGCTACACACTGTAGCTCTCATCATTTTTAAACCAAACCGTGTTCATAGGTCTTCACTAAATAGGTGAGCCGATAATGACTCCAAATAAAATAAAATAAAATAATCATTCCAGCATCGCTGGCTGCAAGCTTGGGTACCCAACAGAGGAGCGCGCTCCTATCAACACGCCTTGGGCTGACCCTACACACCCGAAGCCTTTTCTGAATACATTCTGCCGGCGCTGGAATAAAAGATTTATCGCGAGGGTACTACGACGTCAGCTCTGTTGCTGTTTAAGTGATAAAACAGTGCGCACGAACCGCGAAGCGCGCGCGCGGCCCCGGTCTCGCGGTTTGGACTCGCGACGCGTGCGATTCCCCGCGGCGCGAGCGCAACGCGGACCCGTTCTCGCGGTTTGGACGCGCGCGATTGCCCGAGTAAGCGCACTGTTTTATCACTTAAACAGCAACAGAGCTGACATCGTAGTACCCTCGCGATAAATCTTTTATTCCAGCGCCGGCAGAATGTATTCAGAAAAGGCTTCGGGTGTGTAGGGTCAGCCCAAGGCGTGTTGATAGGAGCGCGCTCCTCTGTTGGGTACCCAAGCTTGCAGCCAGCGATGCTGGAATGATTATTTTATTTTATTTTATTTGGAGTCATTATCGGCTCACCTATTTAGTGAAGACCTATGAACACGGTTTGGTTTAAAAATGATGAGAGCTACAGTGTGTAGCGAATGATGTTCACATTTACGCGTCTGTATAATGATCGCTGCGTAGAAGCACGGCACCGTTTTCTTCGTATAGCGAACATGCATTCCTTTCTTTCTTTATTGGTTCGCGCCGGCCGAGTGACGATATCCTATTACATCCGGAACGAGGACCGATTGTCTTGCGTAAGCATACATGTCTGTGCCGTCTTTTGACGATGGCAGGATAATTATTGACCTGAGGAATAATATGGATTTATGTGGTTGTGAAAATAGACTTTGTGTTTGTGAGTGTGAAAATGTTAGCGTGTGTGTGTGTGTGCGCGCGCGCACGCGCTGGGACCCCACTTGACAAGTAAGTGTTTGCCTTTTCGTGTGGCACGAGTGATACATTTATGTACTATTGCGTGAAATAGTGGTTTAAAAAATAAGGGCAGTCGCGTTTGCATTGCTATCTGTAGGATAGGACGAGCGTTTTTAATGGAATTGCCTCGCGAACCTGGCGAAGTCTTTGTTTTGGGTAGGGTATTTTATGAGTGCCCGACGCCGGTCCTGCTGTTGTTTGTTTGTTTGTTAGTATGTATCCGTCACGTTCGTAGCGCTGTTCAAGCGCTAGCCGCGTAGCGATACGCGGTGATTCTCCGATTATTCCTGAGCGGTACCGACTTAAGCCTTTTCCCTGCTCACTTAAGGAAATTTGTGTATCCCTGTCCTATGACACAAATGCGTGTAATTTTTCGCGGTTCTTTTCTTCTGTCACTGTCACGTTCGTAGCGCTGTTCAAGCTTTATTTTCTTTGCAAAAATTCAGACTTTATGGTATTAAGCTGTTCGAGTAGAAGTGACTTTCCCTGCTCGCTTAAGATAAATTGTGTATCCCTGTCCTGTGCTTTCTTCACGCAGGGACAATGCAAGTGACTATTTAGCATTATGCAATAGTTATCTGATAGCAGAAATTGGTGTCTTTGTCACAGTTTATTAGCGTGTGCCTCGTTATTTTATTTTATTTTTTTTTCTCTTATTGCTATGCGAGCAAAAGTGCGTGTAATTTTTCGCTGCTCTTTTCTTATTTTCTCTACTTTTATGTAGAAGAAAGCCTCCTGCGTAAAAGCTGAATAGTGTTCTATCAGTGGAAGTGGGGTTGTTTGTTTGATTTTGTTCGATATCTTGATGAAGTAAGCAGTGCTTAATTTTGCAGGTTTTTGAGCAGAAATGCTGGTATCTGAGCACGGAGTAGATATATTTCTCTGCTCCCTAAGAAACTTTGTACGTCGTTTTCCAAGCAGACCGCGTTTAGTTTACGCGAAATGAACTTATGTATGCTCTATGATGATCCGCCGCGGGCTTAGGCCTTTTCCCCGATGAGCAGTGTTTTGTATGCGATGTCGCATGTCTAGACTTGTTCAGTAGTGTTGCAATTTTTACTCTTCGCTAATATCTTGTTGCTGTCGTCTTGGGTTAGACGTTGAGCTTCGTAGCGATGTGCGGTAACGCTACGATTATTCCTGAGCGCTCCGTGTGTTTAATGCGTTGTCCTCTGTGCGTGCATGCGTGTGCTTTTTCCCCTGATTTGTGACGTCATCGTGGCATGTCTGGACTTGTTTAGCAGTGTTGCAGTTCTTCCCGCCGCTAGTATGTTGTTGGTGTCATGTTGTGCTAGCCGCGTGGCGATGTGTGGTGACCTGAGGTCTTAAGCCTTTTCCCTGCTCACCTAAGGATATTTGTGTATCCCTGTCCTGTGCTTTCTTTACGCAAGGGTAATGCGACTGTGTATGTGGCATTATGCAAGAATTATCTGGTGGCAGAAATGGGTGTCTTTTTCTCAGTGTATTGGCGTGCGCTACGGTTTCTTGCAGTTACAGCTATTGGAGCACACATGCGTGTAATTTTTCGCGGTTCTTTTCTCCTTTCACGGCTTTTACTCAGAATGTAGATGAGGGGAAACAGTCAGCATCCAGGTAGAGCAGGAGAAAGCCGCTCGGCAGAGGAGAGAGTTCATGAGAATGGAATTTGTTTGTTTTTTGTTATATGTTGAGTGTCAGTATTCGCTTTCCTCGATATGTTGAGGAAGTCAGCCGTTATAGGTATTTGTGCAGAAATGCTGGTATCTGAGTGTGTGGAGTAGAAATTCCTATAAAGCACCTCTCCTTGTGCATTCCTGAGCTGCTGTGTGCGCGCGCGTGCTTCTTTTTCCTGGTTTGCGACGTCATGATGGCATGTTGGGGCTTGTTTAGCAGTGCTGCAATTTTACCCGCCTTTTATCTTGTTGTTGTTATCTTGTGTTAGCCGCGTAGCGATGTCCAGTGACTCTGCTATTATTCCTGAGGTCTTAAGCCTTTTCCCTGCTCACCTAAGGAAATTTGTGTATCCCTGTCCTGTGCTTTCTTTGCGACAATGCGTCTGTGTATGTGGCACTATCAGATACCAGACATGAGTGTCTTTTTCTTGGTTTATTGGCATATGCTTCAGGTTTTTCAAGTCAAGCAAAAGTGCACGCAATTTTTTGCTGCTCTTTTCTTATTTTCTCTACTTTTTATGTAGAAGAAAGCCTCCTGCGTAAAAGCTAAATAGTGTTCTACCAGTGGAAGTGGGGTTGTTTGTTTGATTTTGTTGGGTGTTCGATATGTTGAGGAAGTCAGCTGTTAAAGGTATCCGTGAAGAAATGCTTGCATCTGAGCGCAGGATAGGAATTCCTGAAGCACGGCACCCTCAGTGTAAATTAATTATTTTGGATATGAGTCTGCTTCCCTGCATGACAAGGCTGAAATGGGAAGAGAGAAAAAATTGGAGCGCTTCATTAGTAGCGATCCAAGTAATAGGGCAATTATAGTTTCCATAGAAAGTTGGGCTCCTAAGATTATAGTTTTGTAGTAGTTTTTCTAAACTGCAATGCAATAATCATTAATATAGTATGCGAATGCTATCGTGTTCCCGTAAAGGCGTTCTGTCTTGTGCTTTGGAATGCGCGAATAGAACTTTGCTCCCAGGCTTCCCCGCCTTTATGCTCGCAATGCGCGAATGGAACTTTGCCCACCCGGCTTCCGCGCCTTTTTTGCTCGCAGGTGTAGCCTCAGACAACGAATGTATGAGCATAGAAAGGGTCATGTATTACATAAGCCTGGAGGTGATGTTGAGTGGTCTCACTTATTATTTTAAAAGAGCAGTGGCAGTTTACTGTAATTCTAATGGCCATGATGAGCCTTTGGGGTGAAAATCGTTAATATGCGGGGTGCTTTTTTGTTGAATTTTAATGAGAGAATCAATGTCGTTAAGAGTAGGACAAAGGAAATAATCTTGCGATTCAATGAATAATAGGAGTCTTTGTCGGTGTCTTCTTCAGACAGGATGTGATGACGTCACGTGGTCTGTAGCAATGCATTGACCGTTACTGGAAAAAAGTGTGGCAATAGAAAAATAGTGTGTATTGTCCTGGGCAGATTTATGATGAGCACTGTTTTTGAATAAGAGGAGTGCGTGTGCTTAGAAATAGTTTGATGCTGGTTTCCTTCTTTGTTTCTTTTCGCTTTTTCCCCCCTTGTCTGACAAACATGTGCTGACATGCCTGGGCTTGTTCTGACATGCTTTCCTTCTACATGTAGTTTTTTTCTTTTTGTACAAGGCATATTCTTGACGATAGTGCTGCCTTGAATGGGAGTAGAGCTATTCTTAATAATTTTGCGATTCATTTAGTTCAGAGAGTAACCGCGAGGAGGACAGGTGTGTGACTTTATGTCTTGCTGAACCTTTTTTTTTTTTCCTGTACAGTAAGACTTTGGGAATGAAATGCTACAATCTCCTCTTGTCTATGGTGTTTTTCTGCAATAGTTCCCTACGCAATCATTATAGTAGAATAAAGGAAATAATCTAGGGATAGTGATTCAATAAATAACAGGTGCCCTGTCTAGAGCGTACGCGTCCTTGAGCCACGCAGGTGCATGATGACGTCATACTGTGGCTTCATTGTAGATTGACCAAAGGAGCATTAGTGGAAAAAAACAAGGTAGCCCTGAGACAATAGGATGACGTCACGACCAATGAGAACGGCCAGCAGGGGGCGCAAGGATTCACTTCTCTCTTGGACACTGACGGGTCTCGACACGCAAATTCTGCTCCTGGCGTTGGCCGTCAGTGGAAGAGCGTAGCTTCGGTGGGGTTCTGTCTGCCTCTGATGGGGTGCGGATGTGTGGTTCGTCACTGGTGAATGGTGTTCGACGATGCAGGTGGATTTTGTGACGAGCGGATTTACAATGAGGGAATGCTGTGAACGGGAAAAATGATGGTGAGTGTCTTTTTCACTCTGTTCAAGTGTTTGTTTTCCTCTGTTGCCCAGCAGTCGTACGATTTGTCCTGACGTGTCCTGACATGCCCCGATATGCATGCTTTCCTTTGTTGACGCTTAGTATTTTTTTCTCTTTTGACAAGGAACATTGTTGTCTTGACGATAGTGCTGCCCTGAGTTCTGCGCGCGTTGATTTGTTGAGTGCCTAGTCCTCTTATTAGCCGTTGTTGGAGTTACATGTTAGGATGTTTTGTTCTTTTGCAAGTCTCATTTAGTAAGACTTTGGAATTCCTTCGATCAGCTTTCATGCATGGTGCTCTTCTGCAATAGTTTCCTATGCAGTCGTTATAGAAGAATAAAGGAAATAATCTTGGGATAGTGATTCAATAAATAATAGGTCCCCTGTCTAGAGCGCACGCGTCCTTGAGCCACGCAGGTGCATGATGACGTCATACCGTGGCTTCACTGCAGATTGACCAAAGGAGCATTAGTGGAAAAGAACAGTGTAGGCTTGAGACAATAGGATGATGTCTGGACCAATGAGAACTGCCAGCAGGGGGCGCAGGAATGCTCTTCTCACTTAGCCTCACGACCAATGAGAACGGCCATCAGGGGGCACAGGAATGCTCTTCTCTCTTAGCCTCTCGCAGGTGGCGGTAGGAGCGCGCAGAGGGCGCTACGAGCGCGCGCATGCGTAGCACCCGTAGAGTGGCGCTTACGTCAGTCCACCTCTGGCTCTCGTTGGGAGAAGACGTGCGGTCGTTCGCTCCGTCGTCACTTGATCCCTGGCTGTCGACGAGAGCAGTCGCATCGGTCTGCGCTCCTACTGTGGTGAGGTGATTTGTTGTGTAACTAATGCTTTCGCCAACTTTGTTCCCGCTTTGTTTGCAATTTTCGTGCCCGTGCACGTCGGGTGCTGGTTGCTGTTGTCCGGGCATCCCCGCCATTTTCTATCATCTTCTGCCTTGGGACCGGTTGTAGCGCTGGCGTGATTCTTAATAATTTTGTTGTGAGATTAGTTGAGAAAGTAACCGCTAGGGGGTGCAGCTGCGGGGCTTTATACAGGACAAAAAAGCATTACGAGTCAGTTTCTGCCTGCCTCTCGGATGGAGCAGTCGCATGGTTCTGCGCTCCTGTTCTGGTGGGCTCATTTGTTGTGTAACTAATTTTTTTTGTTGTTAGCTATTGATGATTTGCATACTCTTGCTTTTCCAGCCTCTGTATTACGAGTGTTTTTCTCCTTGCATGCCCAGAGCTGTCCTAACTTGCCCAGACATGCCATGATGACGTCACAGCTGACGTCACAGGATGTGCGGAACTGGTGCTGCGATGCTTTGCAACCTGCCTCTGTGCTCCGTCGCCCAGCGACGGTCAGCGGGCGTTCCGGACCGCTTTCTTCAAGATGACGTCGTTGATCTTCAACTAAACTCCTTCTCTCCACTCTATTTCTATCTCTTCATTTTATTTTCTACCTATTTTTTTATTTTTTATCAGCTCAAGTAGCTGGCAACTCACACAGTGGTCTGGACACTTCCTAGATGCTCCCCAATTAGTGTAATGACCCTCCAGAGGGTCCTGATTAATGTGGGGGGTCCCAATTAGCTCTAATTGCTAATTAATGGCGTCCAGACGAAGATGTGACTTGCCGGCTTCTTGAGCTGATACACTACTACTCTCATTGCGCTCCGACCAGTGCAATGGCTAATCCTCCTCCCGTTGCTGCTATCATAAGCTTCCGTGGCCGCTCTATGAAGCAACCTTCGAGTTTTTATCATGGAAGGACGAGAATAATTTAACTGTAAAGTGCAAGCTATGGAATAAGACGTACTCGGCAAACAGGACGTCAACTTCAAACCCGAAAAAGCATCTGAGGCGAGTTCCTTGTTCTTGTGTATGTCTCTCTCTCTCTACATGCTACGAAACGCGTCCGTGTCACCGTGCTCTTTTTCACCGCGATGTGCCAGGTCGCATGCACATGTCGTATTTTTCTGTGTGGGATAACCGTGTATTAACTTATACTGCTTCTGGTTAAGTGCAAGACAACTTGCACAAATTGCACTTCAGTAAATTTAAATAAATGTATGTTTTTAACAATTGTATCACCCTCTCATGGTCATTTTTATAAAAAGTAACTGTAATGTAACTAAGTTACTTTCTCTCAGTAACTGTAACTAGTTACTCGACCAAGAAAGTAACTATAAATGTAACTTAGTTACTCTTTTTGGCAGATAAACTGTAACTGTAACTCAGTTACTTTTTAGAAGTAACTTACCCAAGACTGGGAAAAAATAGCCGAATATCATGCTTTTCGGAGCACCGGAGCATAGCGCGCGATGACTTTTTGAGCGCAATCGCCCGCAGTGCGACGAAAGGAGGTTCCGAAGCCAGCCCACAGAGTGATAGTAGAAAAAGTAATGGTTCCTAAAATTGGGAGAGGGAAAGCATTATCCCAGCGAAACTCGGACGTGATAAGCCGTGCCTGTTTTATCCCTTTCTGCGATGTCGGGGAAGGCTAGGTTTCCAACCTCCTTTCGTCGGACTGACAAAGATTGCGCTGAAAAATTCATCGTGCGCTATTCTGTGCGACCTCCGTAGAGCAAGATGTTCGGCTATTTTTTCCGATGGGATAGCTTCTGAATATCTCTGTCAATTATCATTAATTTGACTAAATTAGACACCCTCTTCACATTGGTGGGGTAAAAAAGTGACCTTTACTAGGCAAATTTCCGACTTAAGCTCGCAAAAATTTACATAATTAAATTTACGTTACACGACATTCACACGAGGAGGTGGCAAAAACCCAGTAAGAACAAATGCCATTGACCGCATGACTCTAGGTGGTGTAGTTTTTTTATTATAATTCAATGACACGTTTTCTGGGACACCCTGTATAGTAATTGAAAGTGTCAAACCGAAAATCAAGCATTGACTGGAGGTGGACAACCGGAAGTCGGGTTTAGACTCGGAGTACAACCGAAAGTTAGGTTTAAACCGGAAGTGAATACCTGGAAGTCAAGTATGGGCCAGAAAAGGTGGTTAATGCTAACGCATTTCTCTCGCATTTACCGCTAGATCACCAGTGAATTGTTTTTTTCTTCCTCTATCACATCACATCACATCGCATTGTTTTACATGCGACCAAAGACAATAGAGAGATAACAAGAGCTCGATAACGTTTTCCTTCGCGATACGAGAAACGTATTTTTGTCCAAAACAATATTTTATTTCATAATTTATGGACACATTTTTCAGATCATCAGATTACTTTATCATAGCAGACGGATGTCATTTTAATGTTAACGATAAGAAGAATTAACACGGCGCATCACGGCAAAGCCGTCAGGACGTGCCGTAGCAGTAGCCGAACACACACACACACACAAATAGAGATACGATGATGAGATGGGGCTGATGCCGGCCAGCAGGCTTGGGCGCTGCCCCAGTGCCACTTGTACGTGATGAGAGATGATGATGGATATGATAAGGGGTCCGGTAATCAAAGCAGGGTGGAGAGGCCTGTTGATGACAAGAAGTCCCAGAGGTGACGCAGACCTTGGCGTGTCCGAGGGCGCACGGTCAAGACGCTGCCTCATAACTGGTGTAAATGCAACATTCAGCCGCATGCGGTGAAGCAGGGATGCGTAGTGTCGCGAAAGGCGATGAGGAAGCGACAGAGAAAGAGAAGGATCCACTGCGTGGAGCAGAGAGTAGGGTGTAATGTCATGCAGCCACTGTGATCTTGTCTTGTCTGCAGAGAGAGCATGGACGAGGGCCTGACGATCACCTTTGGGCAAGATGATAGAGTGGGCTGAAGCTATATGATGACCCCGCAGGGCCGCCCGGTCGGCCTCTTCATTGCCGGGTACGCCGACATGACCAGGTACCCACTGTAATACTACGCAGTGGCCCAGGTCTAGCAGCTCCTTGTAAGTTTCAAGCACGTCAGCAACAATGGACGCGAGAGGACCTCGAATGCCCATTGTTGCGAGGCATTGGATAGCAGCTTTCGAGTCTGCGTAGAAGACCCATGGCCGAGATGAACACTGCAGGATCTTGCGCATGGCAAAGAGCAAAGCATGTAGCTCAGCACATGTTGACGACGTCAGATGCGAGAGACGGAAGATACCAGTTATGTCTTCGGACGCAATAATATAGGCGCATGCAGAGCTGGATTTTGTGGACGAGCCATCCGTAAAAACAGGAGTAAAGCCTGCATACAGCTCGCTCATCATATCCAGTGTGAGCGTCTTGGACACACCTGCAGCGGCATCATCCTTTCTCTGCAGCCCGGGAACGGATAGTGAAGCAGATGGCAGAGGGAGGGTCCAAGGTGGAGTTGAACGCGCCTGGGGTTCAACTTTCAAACGTGGCAGGTGAGGCTTTAGCTGTTGAATGCAGGACCTGAACTTGTTATTCCTGCGACGGGAAAGCTTCAGCAGTAAAGGGTGGTGCCGGTGATGAGCCAACAAACGGAGATACTGACGGCTCGTCTCATTAAAGCGCTGGATAGCAAGCGGAGTCTCTCTCGCTTCTGCCATGACTAAACAAGTATCCGTTGTTCTTGGCACGCCCAGGCACACACGAAGGCTACGTGCCAAAAGACACTGAAGCTTGGACTCGGAGGACGGCGAAATCCCGTGTAATACTGGAAGGCTGTATATGAGCGGACCACGCACCAAGGCTCGATGAATGGCCAAAAGAGATCGCGCACCGCAGCCCCACCTAAGGCCAGCAATGTGTCGCATTAGGGCGATCCCTTTGGAGAGTTTCGCCTCTAGGCCCGCTATATGTCTTCTCCACGAGAGTCGGGAGTCCAGCGTTACACCCAAGAACTTACATGAGGTAGAGTACTGGAGCTGCTGTCCAGCCACAGAAAGACGATATGGAAGCATGTTCCTTCGCGTGAAGGCGATGACGTCTGTCTTCTCCCACGAGATATCTAAGCCTGCCGTCAACAGGTATTGGTGTATGGAGTTAAGGGTTGACTGCAGTCGCCGCTGAATGGCGGGGCGAGATTTTCCGGTAGTCCAGATGCAGATGTCGTCAGCATAAAGAGAGAAATATACTTTACTCCCTATGCAGTCCTTAAGACCGGCCATAACTACGTTGAAGAGAAGCGGGCTAAGCACACTTCCCTTTGGCACCCCGTAGTCTGATGGAACAGGCGCAGTATCTCCCTCAGCTGTGCGGATAAACAGGGACCTATCGCGAAGGAAATCCGTGATCCAACGCATGGCCCTTAATGGCACAGAAGCACAAGTAAGCATGTATAGGATGAAAATGCGGCTGACGGTATCATACGCCCGTTTCACATCGAGGAATACAGCCACCATTAGCCAGCAGTAGCCGAAATTTTACTTTTGGTAGTGCATTTCGGAGAGGAAGACAAGGGCGAAATCCCCCTCCAGGTAAAGTTCCACGAGGTCCTCCCGATATTGCCATAGACGTTCACGTCGTTTTACGTCGTGAGTTTATGCTGGGCCATTCCATGCCAAATGATCCACAGGTGCCGTTCGATCCCCCCCCCCTCTAAAATTTTATGCGAAATTTTTGGGTGGTTCCTTATGATTCGGAAAGCAACAAAGCATTGTTTTGTTTGTGTGTGTGTGTGTGTGACGTAATTAAACTTCTTGGAATGCAGAGCCGCTCAAAGCTGCAGTGTTTGACGAAACTCAATGGCGTTTTGAGCAGACCATACATTACTGCCCACGTAAAGCACAAGCATGTTAGAAGGCGTCTTATTTGACTGGGGAGAGTTCATTTTACCGACTCGACAGGCTCGACGTTTCTTGCAAGCAAGAAATTTGCAAAGTTTGAGTAAGATTACGATTGCT
Source organism: Ornithodoros turicata (assembly GCF_037126465.1). Classification (NCBI taxonomy): domain Eukaryota; kingdom Metazoa; phylum Arthropoda; class Arachnida; order Ixodida; family Argasidae; genus Ornithodoros; species Ornithodoros turicata. Next base: position 30,559,079 of record NC_088205.1, read on the forward strand.
TTTCTTGTTCTGTTTTTTCTTCTTCTTTTTCTTTTTTTCTTTTTTGCGATATAATATTCTCGAATGTCTTCCTGAAAGTTATTTCGCTAATGCCCCTCGTATTGTACTTGAAACACAAAAAGCAGTCTCACGGGTGCGCTGTAAGCCACAGCAAAAATTCGGTGTGAGGAGGTAGGAACAGAAGCGTGATCAAGATGTCATTTGATGCACCGTCTTCTTAGCACTATGTAGCAATCTCCGTTTATTAAACTAAAATAATAAATTTGTAATTGGCGGTAACTTCGCAAACGCGTGTGTGCGGTGCGAAGGGACAACTGAACGGATAAGTCACAAAGCACTAGATTGAAAGAAAACCCTAAGCAGTCGCATTATTGAAGAGCAAATAACGGTTGCATTCCCTTGTTTCCGTCCTTCCAGAACCGACGGTTGTGCAGTGAGCGCTCATCAATCTGGCCTTCTTGTGCACCACGACAATGCAAACTTTTAGCCAGCTCGTGGTGCTGGTAAATGAGAGATAAGGAAAGACATGGAGTTAGGGGCTCCATTCAGGCTTTATGGTACCGTGTGATTGCTTTTGGCCGTGGTGGTGTCCGCCATCCGTCAGTCGAGTCCTTGACCTGAGTACAGTAATCACGACATGAACAGTTTCTACACCTGCACCGAGCACAAGCGGAGAATGCTTTCACCAGTAAGTTCCTGGGGTGTGTCATTCTTCCATTCATGTTTTTGCATGTGTGTGTTAACTCATACAAGTATCCCGAACAGATCCTTTTGACGCACTCAATGTCGCGACTACTTTGCGCCTCCCGGAGGACAAGTAGGAAATTTGCCTCCCCCCTCGATATCCTTGCTCCCCGCAAGGTGACTTTTTTGTAGCCTTTTAGGCCCCCCTCGCGTAGACATCGGCCCAGGAGGCACCTATAGTAATGCTGATTTTGCCTCCAACCCAAAGTTGTGACATTCCTTGTGCAACAGTTGTATAATGACGTATGTCGCTGACTATGCTTGTGGGTGCTGTTATTCATTTCCCATTCAGTGTTCTTCGTTGAGTTGATTCCTAGTACTAGTTTCACGAATGTGAGATCCTTCAAGGCAACCCTTCTTGATCTTTGTTTTGTCTCTGTGTACGCCGTTGTTCATGACGTGACTCTATATATATATATATATATAGAACAAATAGGTTAATATATCAGACGGCTACGAAGTTGAATAAAAGTGAAATAATAAGACTTGGACTACAGATTACAGGAACGTTAACAAAAACTAATTTATTTAATGGGCAATTTAACACATAGATTAAAAAAAGAATGGTAGACGTTTCGACAGTGGCAATGTCTTCGTCCTGACGAATATATATATATATATATATATATATATATAAAGAGAGGAATAAAGCCATTAAAAAATAAGAAAAATGACGCTAGATGTGTTTGAAATTCAAACTTACAGATTAAGATGGCTTCTATGGCTGCACGTAGAAAAACAGATACTCATGGAACGATGCGACAGCACCAGAGGACACGTGTTTCGCCGTGTTTGCGGCTCGTCGGCCCTGGGTAGCTGCCAGGGCCGACGAGCCGCAAACACGGCGAAACACGTGTCCTCTGGTGCTGTCGCATCGTTCCATGAGTATATATATATATATATATAGTTGAAATAAATGGGAGACAGAAGACGAAAGTAGGGGAAGTAACAAAAAAGGGGTTTATTAAAACTTAAAAATCATAAAACTTAGGGAGGATGTCTACGTTACGGCGGAAGCTCCGCCTTCTTCGGGACAAAAGAGCTAAAGAGCTGTCCCGAAGAAGGCGGAGCTTCCGCCGTAACGTAGACATCCTCCCTAAGTTTTATGATTTTTAAGTTTTAATAAACCCCTTTTTTGTTACTTCCCCTACTTTCGTCTTCTGTCTCCCATTTATTTCAACTATAATTACGTAGCCGTCCGATCCAACTCCAACTTTTCAAGATATATATATATATATATATATATATATATATGAGCAGGAAAAATCAGAAGACGACAAAGAGCTTACAGGGAAACACAAAGGGGAGTTTATTAACACATATAGGGATAGGGGTGATCAATGACTAGTCCGAAATCTTCCAACAATGGACGCAGCCACAAAACTTCCTGTGAAGCATAAGCCGCGGAAATGTACTCTGCTTCGGTGCTTGACAGAGCAACAGATGACTGCTTTCTGCTGGACCAAGTGACCGGGCTGTCTCCAAGCAGGATGATGTAGTCACTTGTTGACTTGCGGTCAGTGACGTTCCCGGCCCAGTCTGCGTCGACATATCTTGTCAAATCCAAGCTTTGTCGACCTGTAAGGGTAAGCTTGAAGTCCCGAGTATGCTTCAGGTACCTGAACAGCTTCTTCACGGCCCCCCAATCTCGCTGACGCGGATTGCTCACTCGACGACAAAGTATGCCAGTTGCGCAGGCGATATCAGGCCGTGTTGTCGTGCTCAGATACAGCAGCTCTCCGACTGCTTTCCGATACAGATCGTTGCTGGGCAGTAGATCTTCTTCCCCCGTAAACTTCAGATAGTCTGGATCCATTGGTGTGAAGCTGATCTTAGCAGTACTGAGGTTATATTTCTCCAGCAATACATCATTTTGTTCTTCTGATCTAGCAGGAAACAGTCGTGACGTGGTCTCTCTATCTCGATACCAAGGTAGTGGCAGACATGTCCAAGGTCCTTCAGCTCAAAGTGCCTATTCAACTGATGCCAAATTCCCGTTATGGTAGGATTGTCTCGATGGCAAATTAACATGTCGTCCACGTATACAAGTACGTATAGCCGGGATCCGTTCACTACTTGGGTGTACAAATAGGGGTCTACCTGGCTCCGTGTGAAGCCCGCTCCAAGTAGTACTTGATTGGCTTTGATGTTCCATGCCCTGGCAGCCTGTCATATACGACTTCTGAAGCTTACACACTAGATGTTCCTCCCCTGGAGCGATGAACCCTTCCGGTTGTTGCATATAAATGTCTTCTTCAATTTCGCCATTCAAAAATGCGGTTTTTACGTCGAAATGACGAACTCTCAGGTTCTCGGCAGCTGCCACTGTTAAAAGAATCCGCAGTGTGGTGAGCTTCGCGACTGGAGCAAACGTGGCATCATAGTCCTCTCCAAACCGCTAGGAGAACCCCTAAGCGACCAGTCTTGCCTTGTAACGCTCAACGTTGCCATCTTTGTCCCGGTTAGTTTTAAAAATTCACTTGCAGCCGAAGGGCTGCTTGCCCTCCGGTAACTCTGCAAGAACCCAGGTGTTAAGCTGATGAAGCGAATCGATCTCATCGACTACATAACCATCACTACATACAGAAAGATGGTCCGGAGGTACTCCTTTGTTGCTCCAACTCGAGCGCCGTGGTTGAACAGGACCATCCCCATCAGCTGCGGGAGCAACTCCATCTGCCATCTGAACATCCGCACCGGACCCTGGTAAAACTCTGTCAGTCACCGGAACATCTCCAACGCTGTCACCGCGCAAGGGCAAGCTAGGAGTGCGAAAGCTAGGCAGCTCCACTTCAACTTCACCAGAAGACGACTGCTCCGAACGCTGTGTGCCCTGACGCCGGAATGCGGGTGATTCTCCACAGAACGCTTACATGATCGGGCTTTCGTCAACGATCACACTGCGTGTCACTTTGACACTGTGACTACTTTTAAGAAGCACCCGGTACCCCTTCTGCGTCTCGCTGAAGCCCACTAGCACACCCTCAAGAGCCCGAGCGTCCCATTTGTCTCGCTTCTCCTTAGGAACATGAAGATAGGCCGTGCTGCCAAACATGCGCAAGTGTTCCAGGTGGGGCTTCTTGCCAGTCTAGAGTTCGTAAGGAGTTTTCGATATCGCTTTGCTAGGCAGCCGGTTCTGGAGGTAGCAGGCAGTCGAAACAGTTTCGCCCCAATATAACTTGGGAACGCCTGCCCCGAAAAGCATACTCCTTGCGCTCTCACAGAGTGTCCTGTGCTTTCTCTCGGCGACCCCATCCTGCTCTGGGTTGTACGGAACCGATGTCTGGAATGTTACACCGTACTTGCGCAGAAGGCCCTGTGTCTTGCCACTGGTGTACTCTGTACCATTATCGGCGCGAATTACCTGCGGATGACGCCCAAACTTTGTGTGCATCAGGGCCAAGTACTCCTCCAGCTTTGCAGATACCTCGTCCTTAGATTTCAGCAGGTACAGGACAGTGTATCGTGAAAAATCGTCGATGAAAGTGAGGAAGTACTTGTTTTTGCTAGGCGTTAGGAGTCCTCATGGGGCCGCAGACATCCGTGTGGACAAGCTGCAGAACAGCTCCCGCTCGCGACCAAGTCTCTTTAGGAAAGGATGCCCTCCGCATCTTTTCTTTGATACAGCTGTTACATTTTACCAAGTGGTCGCAGTCGCCGATCAGGATCCCATCTGCCAAATCCTCCTGCTGTAAACGCTTGAGTGCTACTGCGTCTCTATGCCCGAGACGAAGGTGCCATACGTGTACGCACTCTCGGTGACTAGACGTCCGAGAGACATTGGCAGCCGTAGTACTCAAAGTGGACAAGCGATAGAGGCCATTTTCCACTCTTGCCTTAGCCAACACCTCCTGCCTCCTAGTGATGATACAGTGGTCTCCTTGAAATGTCACCACGTTGCGTTGTTGCGTGAGGCGCTTGACAGACAGAAGATTCCTCTCGAGGGAGGGTACGTAGAGTACATTCTTCACCTTGACCGACTTGCACTTGGAGTCAGAAATGCGACACTGTAGAATGCCATCACCGATTCCATGTGAACAAATTCTCTGACCATTCGCCACGGTAACAGTTTCTGCTGACTGACGATAATTATCCGTGAAGAAATCCTTGTCGTTACACATGTGGCTGGTAGCGCCAGAGTCAACGTACCATGGTCTACCTGGTAATTCGGGAGCGGTGAGAAATGCAGTTTCGGACGATGACGAGCGGTCGGACGCTGCTGCCTTAGCGCGCTGCCGAGGCTTCCTGCGCCCCTTCAAACGGAGGCAGTTCCACTTCAAGTGGCCTAACTCCTTGCAGCAGTAGCAATGCCTCCCGCCGGACGAAGGTTTCCTACTGTCGTCTCTCTCCGTTTGAAGGACAGTTCCCGAAACAGACGCTGAACTACTTGATGCTCGCTTTTTCATATACTCGTCCACGAGTTTTCCTTTGACGTACTCCAGCGTCAGGTCGTCGTCAGGCCGTGCGTCCAGAGCTGTCACGAGCGCCTCGTAGCTCTCCAGGAGACGACTGAGCAAAAGAGCCGCTACCTGGAAATCCGTGGTCTCCTGTCCGATCCCTCTCAGCCGCTCGACTAACTCCAAGGTACGCCTTATATAGCCTTGCATGTCTTGGTCCTCCGCTAACTTGGATTGGTAGAGCTTCCTCAGCAAGTAGAGCTTATTACTAAGGTTTGCTCGCTCATGAACCTTGCGTAGCTCTTGCCACATCGCCTTCGCTGAGCCGCAATTACAGATGTGCACAATCTGATTGTCCTCAACGCTGAGGCAAATCGTGCTCTGCGCTTTCTCATCGCCAGCCGTCCAGTCTGCAGAAGGTGTCTGTGGAGTAGGTCCGTCCACGTACGTCACGTTCCTTCCCGGGCCAGCAACATCTTCATTTCAACATCGCTGGTGCAATGCTGTGTGCTATAAAAAATGGCGAACATGCTCTCTCACGCAGTTTTGTTTCCAATCCCAAAATTCGCGGTCACCCCCCCCCCCCCCTCCCCCGCCGGCGCACTCCGTCACTATACTCAGCCGCTATACGGGAAGCGGCCTTACAGGATGTGAATTCAATGGGAGACAGCGTTTATGCCAATTAACAGCAAAGCAGAATAAAATTTTTAAGATGTCATCGTCTAATAGAGAAGAACACCATGTAAAGAACCCCTGGAGACATGAAAGGTGCCAGCAGAATATAAGCCTAGTGCACCCTGGCCAAATGAATTTTAATGCATTGCGCCTATGGGGATTCCGTCGATTTTTGCGCATCGCCCATGTTTAGACTACGATTTTTCGACAAAGGCAGTCAAATTCTGGAAATGTCACCGCCTATTTTCGTTCAGTACGTCCTCCAGGCCACATACCAACCACGGCACGATGTGTGAGTGTTAATCCTGATGCACCCAGGGCCTTCAAAGTTGCGACTCAGATAGGGTTCCCCTCCTAGGCGCTCGACGGACTAAGTCCCAGTATTATCGTAATACGCATGCGCTGAGACTGTACGGTCGGTCTGAAGGAGTTCGAGACGAGAACGGTCCTTTTTTCCAGAACTCGAAGTGGCTGACAGAACAGACAACAGTATTTTGAGTGAGTAATACTATACAAATGATACCGTTTTGTATTTTATATCGCTTTTATATTAAACTATACAACTTGATAAAACCGTCAATTTCGAGTGCCGTTTTGGAAGTTATTTTGCCAAACGAGACCTTTCAGGGTGCAACAGGAGAACAAGGTACGGGGTTCAAACCCCGTGATCTTACTTTCACATATACATATTACATAATCAGCTTAGGATATCTTTATTATCATCGTTATATCAAATGATATTAAGCCCCGAACTTGATGAAATTCGCCATTTGGCCGTTTTAGAAGCGATTTTGTCAAACGCGACTTCTCAGGGAGCAACAGGGGAAGATACGGGGTTGTAACCCAGTGATCTTACTTTCACATATACATATTACAAAATCAGCTTAGGACGCTTTTTGCTTAGCGAGTGTCGTTTTGGAAGCAGTTTCTTCAAACGCGACTTCTCCATGTACGCCCTGGCACCAGTATCAATGGGGCTTCGCACGTTTTAAAGGGCTCGATCTGCTGCCGAACGTTGCGGTAGCCTCTGTTACAATCCCAGTACAAGCCGTTCATAGTATCTTTTTGGCACCATGATACATATCATTTGAGTCATTGTAAGGGTCCTGCTGCCGCCTTTTCCAAATTTTGCGGTGGTTTCCGATGCAATCACAGGACAGGGGCATAACATAAGCCGTCGCGTCTTTATATGTGTGTAAAATGTCTGCCACCATGATTAAAGGGGTTTGTGTCCGTTTTAAAGGGCTCTGCTGTAGCCTTTTATGGAGTTTGCGGCCGCATCCGTTATAATTCCAGTAGAATGGCAATAGGATAAGCCGTTGCGTATACTTATATGACTTTGGAACTATGATACAAGGGGTATCGACCGTTTTAAAGGGCTCTGCTGCCGCATTTTCCGTATTTTGCGGTAGTCTCTGTTACAGTTACAGTAGAAGGGCATAGCACAAGCCATTGATGACATGTCATCGACAGCATGATACAAGGGGTCTCGCACGTTCTGAAGGGCTATGCTGCATCCTTTTCCGATATTTGCGGTCGCCTGTGTTATGATCTCGGTAGAATGACATAGTATAAGTTGTTGATAATATGTATTTGGCAGCATGACACAAGGGCTTTGCTCGTTTAAGAGGGCCCTGCTGCCACGTTTTCCGAATTTGGCGATCGCCTGTGTTATAACTCCAGCAGAATAGCATTGCACAAGTCACTGATAACTTTCTTTCTTTCGCTCCATGATACAGGGACTATCGCCCGTTTTAAAAGGCGTTGCTGCCTATCCAAATTTTGCGGTCCCTTCTTGCGCAATTCCGGTAGAAAGGCATAGCATAAGCCGTCATGAATATGCCTTTGGTACCATGATACAAGGGGTTTCGTACGTTTTAAAGGACTCTGCTGCTGCCTTTTCCGAATTTTGTGGCCGCTTCTGTTGCGATCCCTGTAGAAGAGCATCATAAGCCGTTGATAATATCTGTCTGGAACCATGATTAAAGAGGTTTCGCCCGTTCTAAAGGGCTCTGCTGCGGTCTTTTACGGATTTTGCGGTCGCCCCCGTTACAATCCCAGTGGGAAGGGCGATAGCATAAGCCGTCTCGAATATGCCTTTGGCACGATGATACAAAGGGTTCTGCCCGTTTTAGAGAGCTCTGCCGGCACCTTTTCCAAATTTTGCGGTCACCACTGTTAAAATCCCAGTACAAGGGCCTAGTATAAGTCGTTGATAATAGCTTCGCTATGCAGAATACACCAGTGACTCTTTGTGGTGTATTCCTTGGTTGCCACTGCCATCATCGGGGTTGCAGAAAGGTTACTTTTTACTTTTCTCAAAGAAGTTAGCAAGTGATGCAATGTTTCAGAAGGATACTGTGGGTCATTTCTTGCAGGTCGACGTGTAAGCGAATCATGGACTTCTTTATGCATGCTGCACTTCGAGAAAAATTGGTTGATTACCATGAACAGTGAAATTCAAACGGCTTCGTAACGGATATGTATTTTCATCTATGATGTCTTTTCCTCAGACTTTAGCACCAGTGGTCGTAGGTGTCTGTTGCCGTGTAAATGTTCGGACCGCCGGCGATTTGTCGTGCAAGTTCACTTTTGTGCCCCGTATCTTGGCAAGTTTTTTTTCCTTGCCATATCGTCGCGGCTATCTCATGCTGAATTCAAACGGAACGTATCAGCCTTTGGTCCGTTGCGCCACTCGTATCAGCAGCGAAGAGGAACGACAATTTCTTCTTTGTCATTGTTGTTGCGGCTGGCACTATCATCAATGCGCATAGAAGCCAAGATGCGGTACCCGGCGTGATAAGATGTCTGCGTGATTTCGAGTGGAGCGAACCATAGGGTGGTATATCTATATGGATACATATCTATGCGTATATGCATTGGTGGCCAAGCTGTATCGGGAAATCTCATGAATTACAGGGGAGTGGTTGGAAAGATTCAGGGGGAGTGTACACCTCCCCGGGGTGTGGGGTAATGACCCTGGAAAGGACCGCAATTATAGAAAAGTACCTTAGCGTAAACAGCTGAGCGGTATAGTTATTAGGCATTCGTATATACAATTCGTCAATGCAGAACTTCACTTGACACATCAACAGAGACAAATGAGCTTCTTTTCCAAATGAGACATTGAAAATTTGAAAGGCGTTGTAAGTTCTTCGTACATAGTTCTTCATGAACGATTATCCCAACGTTCAGGAGCACTGAAATTGTCGGTTTACACACTGTATTGTTGATTTTGCTTGCATTTTCAACGTGAAAAAGAAAAAAAAAGCAGGGAAAGAGAAATAATTAAAAATTTTCACACAATGACCCTCATACATAACTACTCCATCTATTTTTTATTTTTATTTTTTTTTCTCTGCGCCTCTTTGTGCTCCGTATACAGTTTTTCGCGCATGATATCCGGAGAGGCTGCTGCTATGCTGTAAGCCCATAAACTTAGTGTAATAATTTAGATGATGTCATTCTCTGCACACTTGTCTCCACTATTACTTCTCAATTATGATATTACTTACAGTGTAGTTTATCAAAATACACGTTCAGACCAGATCGCTATAACTACTTGTTGAGGTTCATGAGTCACAAGAACTGCTCGAATGTGAATGCACTTCCTAACGTCGACAGGAGCAGCACTGCATCGAGCAAGGGTAAAAACAATGCCTGAAAACCTGGTTTCATTCCGAATTCTTCATCATTAGTGTGTGCGTGTGTGTGTGTGGGGGGGGGGGGGCTGCTTTATTCTATTTAGTGGTCAAGAGCCCTCAGGACACAGAATAGCTGACTGCAAGCCATGCACATGCGGCCCGCGTGTGTGAGAGCCCTGATTGCCCTGATCTAAGCCTTGCTACATCTTAAGCGAGAAATAAATAATGTACTCGAGGGCGCTTAGCACTTGTTTAGCGTTATCTCCAAATCTGGTATTTAGTTCTGCTCCAAAATCTCTGCTCCAAAGAAGTCGCGTTTGATCAAATCATTGCCACTCTCATCGCCACAGCACTCGCAGACGCCAAATTGTCCATATCTTCCATTTCGTTTAGTAATAACTCTGGATATAAACGTGACATCGAAGATGTCATCACTTAATTACGTAGTCTGTATATCCATGCTTAATAGCTATGAGTCCGCGGCCCATACCTGGTTCCCTTGCTAGAGCCTGCGAAGTAGCGTTCGGTCAAATCATTCATTTTCAAGCGACCAAAGGAGACAAGATCACACATAAGTCGCTCTGTTGTTGTTTCGTGTTTGTTCTTTGGTCGCTTGTGGATTTACACCAACCAGCACAATCTATATACTTCAGACATTTTGCAAAATCGTCGCCCAAGTGGCACTCACTGGCGCCAATTTGTCAGTTTCCTCTATTTTAGCTCGTAATAACTCTTCATACCAATTTGATACTGACGGTATCATCATAAAATTACGTAGTCTGTGTATCGTCTGCGGACCGTAGCTGCTGTCCTTGCTGCACTCTTAGAACTTGCATTTAGTGAATTTGTCGTCCAGAAGGCTATCACAGGCGCCAACCTGCCAATTTCATCCGGCAATCTCCCGATATCTGGAAAGTCTCATGCTCGTTCCCACAGTTATACATCACGTCTTATTCTTTATCTTACGCGAATGCTCCCGGGCGTGTTATCGGTGTTGTTATCAGGTCGGGGCGCGAAAAGGGAATTATTCGCCTCAGATATGTCCTCCTCTCCCTGCCCAGATCTGTTCCTCCTCACGTACTCACGCACCACCCTGTAAACTTAGCTTCCTTGCGTAGTCCTCTGCTATCAGGTCAAGCCGGGTTTCAGAGGGGGTGTCCCTGAATGCTGCTCTTGAACTTCGACGCGTGATTTCTCTTGCTGTAGATGTCCCTCATTACCATACTCGGTATCCGTTCACTCAGCTTTTAATGCTCTTTCATCTGATATATCTATCGTGCGTATACCTCCTACAGGTATCTGCTGAAACAAGCAAATGTTTAGGCATATTTCGAAAAAACAAGGATTTTGCGCGTCCGTTTCTCGAAAAGGCCCCTTTTGATTTCATTTATATTTTTGCAGGACATGGCGCGATGTTAGACCTTTCATCTGACGTAAAACAATTCTGCTTCAAGAGGCGTACACTGGCGATTAGAGCGTTAAAACGCGGCCCTACTCTGCGTGCGTACGTGTCGGAGCCCGGGTGGCGGTACCAAGGGATGGCGGGCCTCCAGTCGACAGGGCCTTTTGTTTTTTCGAAATATGCCTAAACATTTGCTTGTTTCAGCAGATACCTGTAGGAGGTATACGCACGATAGATATATCAGATGAAAGAGCATTAAAAGCTGAGTGAACGGATACCAAGTATGGTAATGAGGGACATCTACAGCAAGAGAAATCACGCGTCGAATTTGAAACAAAACTGCATGAGAGAGAATGTTCGCCATTTTTTCGCATATTCGCATGTATACATAAAAAAATAATGAAAGTCCAGGAGGCCGATAGGACCTCCCTGTCTAAACTGACATGAAACCCGCCTATTGACATCCTGACAGGGGCCTCGTTAATGGCCGATCGGAATTTGTAAATTAGGTAGGATTACCGTTGTTCCCGGGCGCGGTCGGAGGTGAAGTTCGACTGGAGAATAAAAACTGAGGCTTCGTTGATTGAATGTTCTGGATGTTTGAAATGGAGTGAGACTCGAAGATGAGGTTTCTTTGTGACATCCGATCGGTGATTGTTGAATGCAATAGACCCGAGACCCGATAAACGTCATCGTGACGTTGGTAGACAGACTGAATCCGAAACAAATCAGAAGCTGGGTTCCACGAATGGGCACTTGTTCGCTGCCTCCTATTGAAAGAAAAGTAGGACCGAGGGTCGCGTTCCTTTCAGGGACCATCTTAATCCCCTCAAGAACGTGGCTTTCGGGTGCGATCTTGTTCGCCCCTATAGCTTCGAGCGTAGTTCAACTCTACCAAACTGGTGGCGCTGTCGAACACTATGACGTCACTTGTTTACAAACAGGGAGAGGTCTATTCGGAAAGAAGTTTTTGCCTGACCCAAGTATTGGGCTCGGCATGTGTTACATTGGATTACATGGATAACGTCGCATGAATCTACGAGTCTACATGAGTCTACGTCTGCGTTGATCTTGATGGTGAAGTCGGAATTCGTACTTTTGACTGTTTGTGCGGTGTGCATTAACCTGCAACTTGCAAATCTGATATGTCCTGCCATTACATGGATGACAGCCCGCCGGATAATTAGTGGGTCCGCCTACTTTGTAGCGAACTAAGCTATCTTGTAAGCTACGTGTACGCCTGTAAGCGACACGTGGTGGATCAGGAAATATGTCTTGTGCGTTCTGACTGGAGCAGGATACTATGGTGGCGGTTAAGTATGCCGTTAATGTTTGGAATATTTCCGGCGAATGTTACAGTTAAGTACAGTTGTTCACAGCATTATTTTCTGAGCTGTTCTTTTTTTTTTTTTTCTCTCTCTCGAGTAAGCTAAGGCGATTTGCTTTGCGAGTTATGTTGAGAGCCTAGATCGGGTGGATACTGACGACCGAAAAAGGTTTGTTGCAGTTCTTTTAAATTTCTGTCCAAATCGTCGTCATTCGAGCAGATTCTCCTATACCGAAGACCTTCACTGCGGGGAATGGACAGTTTCGTGTGGCAAGGATGACAACTATACTGCTGAGAGTCTGCGGGTTTACGGAACAAATCAGACGTTAAAACGCCATTGGTTAGCTTAAGTTGAACATCAAGAAAGCTAACTGTGACGGGCGAGTAGGTGCGAGTGAAGTTAATGGAGGTGTGGAACTCGTTGAAATCGCGCATAAATTCTAATAGGATGCCTTCCGAATGTGGCCAGATCATAAATATGTCATCAAGATATAGCGCTTGTATAGAGTGGGTTTGTCCTCACGCGTGCTCAAGAATGTTTCTTCTAGACAACCCATGAATGAATTTACATAGTTTGGTGCCATCTTAGTGCCCATAGCGGTGCCGTTGATTTGTAAATATTGTCCACCGTTAAATTCAAAGTTGTTGTTCTTTAGGATCAGTGGTAGTAAGGTGGATAGGACAGATGGATCTCAAGAAGAATCAGAGTACTTTGAAATAGCTGCCTCGGCTGCAGCTATGCCATCATCGTGGGGAATATTGGTGTATAGGGAAGAAACATTTAACGTAACTAGGAGACTAGATGGAGGGGGCTGGCATTGATTTAGTATTTGGAGGAAGTAATTAGTGTCCTTGATGTACGATGGTAGTCCCGGGGGTATGTCCTTAAGAAGATTATCTACGAAGCTAGAGAGTCTTTCAGTGGCTGTCCCATTACAAGAGACGATTGGACGTCCGGGTTCCCCGGCTTATGAATCTTTGGAAGCATGTAGAATCTACCTGGCTTTGAGTTGCGGGGAAGGAGGTACTCATATATAACGCCGAATCGATCTTCTTTGCGGCCTTTAGTGCCTTTAGATTTTTTGTGATATCTGAAACAATCTGTTCCGTAGAACGAGCATTTAAAGTTTTGTAAAACTTAGACAAGCCAATTGTCGCAGTCCCTCATCGATATAATGTTGCATGTTCATTGCGACAATTGCATCACCTTTATCTGCCCTTTTGATCATTAGGTTTTCGATTCTTTAAGATGAGACGGACTACTTTGCTCAGTTTGGTTCAGATTTGGTTTTGTTTTGCGGGAACAGGAATTGAGTGATTTCACGCCGAATCAGGCAAGGTGGTCCGGTCGACTTCTCCAATTTTTTCTTTCAAACATACGAGTATATTAGAGCCTTGTCCCTATAGGAGCCATATTGGCGCTGAAAGTGTTGAAAATAATTGGTGGTTATTTTTTAATGAACTATCATTCAGATGTGGGCATTTCGACCATAGCGCTACCTACGAAGTTTGACGCCACGTGTCTTCATAACTATGTGACATATTCAGCTGATTTCTTTTTCTTTTTTTCACAGATTGTCAGGGGCGGATAGCATTGCATCCTACGGTTCCGAAGATTCTAGGGTTTGCCCTTGAGGAGGATACCCGAAAGTAATCTACATCATTGTAAATCAAAGATGAAAGTCACTGAAAAGCAACTTGAGGCCTTGTATGTGATTGTCCCTTCTACGTTATTCGAGCCTCAGAACATCAGTTCTCTCATGTACATCATTGTGTTCGTTTCGAAATGCCCTTTCTTCTCATAGCGAGTACCGTACATCGTACTGCGATTTGGGGGCAACGCACCCAACAGTCTTTTTGCGAGGGGTGTCTACCAAAAATGCGTAAATTCGACAGCGTGCATCCCATATATTCCCACTCGTGACATCATCCATTTTAGTCACAAACGTTCTTCATGACAACTCAAAACGGCACATGAAAAAAAAATTTGCTTCAGAGATGGTCGAAGTTTCGTTGCGAACGACGTTCAGTTACGATAGTTTTTTCATGTGCTGTTTTGAGTCGTCATGAAGCACGTTTGTGAGTAAAATGAACGATGTCACGAGTGGAAATATATGGTATGCGCACTGTCGAATTTACGCAGTTTAGGTAGACACCCCTCACAAAAAGACTGTTGAGTGCGTTGCCCCAAATCACAATACGATGTACTTTCTATGAGAAGAAAGAGCATTTCGAGACGAACACAATGATGTAGATTATTTTCAGATATCACAATTGGGAGACGACTAGTGAGGTTCTCAAAAAGTACCATATTTTACAAATGAGGCAACTTTGCGATTTTTTATCCCCTCAAGGGCAAACCCGAGAATCTTCGGAACTTAGAATGCAATGCTATCCACCCCTGACAATCTGTGGAAAAGAAATCAGCTGAATATGTCAAATAGTTATGAAGACACGTGGCGTCAAACTTCGTAGGAAGCGCTATGGTAGAAAAGCCCACATCTGAGTGATAATTAATTAAAAAATAACCACCAATTATTTTTAACAACTTTCAGCGCCAATATGGCTCCTAGGGAGAAGGCTTTAATATACGTTTGAAAGAAAAAAAATTGGAAAGGTCGACCGGACCACCCTGCCTGATTCGGCATGAAATTGTCTTTTTGAACTGCCTTTATACAGGGGTATCTCAGTAATCCCCGGGCTAAATAATTCGCGAACGAGTGCACCAATCGAAGAACTTTCTTTTTTACAAGCATCTGTCCGATACCACCTACAAGCCGCGCACCGTGTGAATGAGGGCGAGAGGCTCAGTATTTAAATAAAAATTCAAATGACTTTCGTGGAAAACATGACTCCTAAAGCAGGGCGCAGTCAGCATTAAAATGGGTACTACCCCTTTTGGGACCTTCGGTAGACACCTTTTAGAGAAAAATCTGCCACCGAAGCGGGTCATTTGTTGCAGTAATTAATTGGTTTCGGTTTACATATTTTTGTCGCGGCTGGTCCCGGTGAACTGCAAAACGACGCTCTTCCACTCCCTTATCCACCAATGAATTACGTATTCTTGAGCTTTCTTCGTAACGCTCGTAACGAGCGTAACGAAGGAAAGGAACGAGTAACGTGAGTAACTCGTTACCGATTTTTGTAACTGAATACGTTATTAGTTACAATGTTTAGAAAAGTAACTAGGTCGTTACTTCGTTACCGAAAAAAGTAACTGCTTACTGGGTAACGAGTTACTTGTAACGAGTTACGTACAACTCTTTGTACTGGTTGTGTTGTCATGGGCGTTAGAATTTGGATTGTTACAACGTTCGGCTTCACCTTGGAAATCTAACGAGGGAGTGATTATGTTGCTTCTCAATGCGAGATTCGCGTTATATTCAGGTATAATGTCAGAATCTATCTGGTCCCTTGTGATTTTTTTAACGTTTGGTGTTATTCACCGTCCCTTCCACGTTCCTAGTGAACTGTGCCAATTCCGACTCATGCGCGTCCGTAAGGGTGACAGTATCGGGGATGGTTTTAGTTTGCTGATATATTTCATCAGTTGTTTCCTCGCAGTGAGATATCAGAACTTTTAGTAATGCAGTAGAGGCGTTGCTAAGGATTTCGTTCCACTTCTTTTGAAGAGTGTGGTTCAAGGGGAATGTTGGCTGGAGCTTAATTGCGAGTCCTCTAGGAATTTTGTTATGATCTTTATAGACTTGCAATGCGGCATGGTGGGAGTTGTAAAGTATACATTTGTCGCTTAATTGTCGGATTTTGAAAAATGCTTTGGTACTCGGGGACTAGAAAAGGTACGCTCACTGGCGGTTAGTCAGTCCTGTTTTTTGGCGCCCTCGATGTCCGTTCAGAGTGTCTTCGTCGCAGCTTGGCTGCCTCTTGTGGGGTGGGCCACACTGGATACGGGATGACCGGGGCGTCAGCTTGGCGTGGTGCACGTTGACGAAGTAGGTGGGGGATCAGGTCCTGGAAGTGGTGGCTCATCATCCGCACTCGTCCGAAGTTTGGGTAGAGAACATCCGCCGCAAGGACCTGGGTTGGACGTCGTCGGTAGAAGCCATGGTCGAGGTGGAAAAGGACCCGGGACATCCTGCATAGCTGAACCAGCTGGCGGTTGAAGGCGTGTGACCGTAGATTGCACTGAAACTCCCTGCTCCTGTCAATAAAAAGGCGGCGTCTGTTATATGATCGGGGAAGCAAAATGGTACATCCTGCCATTTCAATGCCTCCACGGGTACGGATCCTTTTGAGAAGTGTCTGGTAGTGCAGGATGGAAAACTTGGGCTCAACGAACGGCATGTCGTTAGTCCCACAGTGTAGGATAACGACACGAACGCTGGCCGGCAGTAGGTCCACCTCCTCGATGAAGTGCAGGATTCGTGATCCGCTGCGGGAGACGAACATCGTTGGCATCGAGCATGACCTGAAATCAAAGTGGTGGTGCAGATGCTTAGTCTGAGAGTCGCCGAGAAAACATACATAATGGATACACAGGGTGTCCCAGCTAAATGCGAACAGATTTTTTTTTAATATATATGTATATCACTTTTTTCGAGATGAAGTCAAATTTATTTATTTATTTATTTATTTATTTACCTTAAGAGCCCGAAGGGGCATTACTAAATTGCCATATCTCATATGCTGAAGGACACCCATTAAGTGGGCACCAGCAAACTCCTAAGGCAATGTCTTAATTACATTTCGATAATTAACTTTTTAATTATAAAAGCTACGAAGTTGTCCCAATGACAACATACCCATTTTTTTCTTTATCACATCAGAACATCTGGTCCCTTCGGTCACCTGATACCGTAGCCGAACGTAGCCGTAGCGTTTCAGAACAATAATCCGTACGATAGATCGTCTGCAAAAAATTCGTGAAGGAACACTATTTTCTTCTTCATTTTGTTCATTGTGCGTCTTCGGAGACGTGTCTTTCCTTCACCCCAAATGTGAAAGGGTGAAAGAGCACACTATCGCCTCTTGCGTCCTGTAAAAAGATTAAAAGGAAGCAGAAAATGCAATCCAAAATAAGGGCAGTTCCGAAAGCGTCACCCGATACATTTGTTTTTGTTTTGTTTCCGCAAGTTCAAGCTCATCTTCGACGCATGAGGCGGCACTGTGCTCCTTCACCCTCTCACATTGGGAGTGAAGGGAAGACGCGTCTCTCTCTGGACATGCGCAATGAACAAAATAAAGACGAAAAATGGTGTTCCTTCACAATTTTTTTGCGGACAATACATGGGCCTGTAGCTCTCGGCCAGGCGGCGTTGCGATCAGCGGACGACAGCGCCGCATGTGGAAGCAAATCGAAACAATGGTCCGCACAAGAGTGTTTCGGTTTCGCGGGTTTCGCTCTGGCGCAAGCAAGCAATGTATCGCATCTTGCGTGGGTTTGAAAAGCTGGAGGTCATTGACGATTGGGCAAGTTACTAGTCAATGTTTTCGGCGTCGACCAAGCATCGGACGGTAACGAAATCGTCGTTAATGCATTTCGGAAGAAGTGAAGGACAGCGTGGTTTATAGCGTCCGGTTCGAGGTGAGTCGGCGTGATCGTACGTAATATTTGTTAACTGTACATCAAAATGACACGTTTTTTGAAACACCCTGTATACATACATGGTGTTTCAAAAAACGTGTCATTCGGACTTTATAAAAAAACGGGGCGACGGAAAAATACGGGGTAAACGGCATCTGTGTGGCAACTGAATTTGCCACCTTGAAAAAATATTTTCATTTGATTTTAATTAAAATAAATTCAATTTCTTTAATTGAACTCCGAAATTTCCCAAGTCAACCTAACGTTTTTTTTTTACAGAATCAGAGAGCCCGTAGCGAACTTAGTCAGATCCACTAAGAAATCCGCTCGATATTGCAAATGGAACTGCCCAAAAAAAGTCCCGAAATTGAGGCTTCAAAGTTTCGGGTATTAAACGGCGCACCAAATCAGACGCAAAGATTCGTGGTGAGGAGGACGTGCTCCTGCCCCCATGAAAGACAGAAGGTCGAAAAAACACAGGGCGGGAAAAAAGAGGCGGAATCATTTTTGTTTGCCGCTTATCAACGTATGGTGGAATGTCACCTGCCTTGTTATCTGCGTGTCTTGTGCGGCACGCCGGTCTGGCGATAAACTGTTCTAGCTTCATGGGGGCAGGAGCATGTCCTGCCCTCCGCGCATTTTTCCGACTGATTTGGTGCGCTGTTGAATACCCGAAACTCTGAAGCCTCAACTTCGGGACTTTTTTTGGGCAGTTCCATTTGCAATATCGAGCGCATTTCTTGGTGGATCTGACTAAGGGTGCGTTCCAAAACAAACCCTCGAGTCGAGTAGGTCACATGACCGAGTTGTACCATGTGACCACAGAGTACGCACCCGGTCGAGTAGCTTTGGGAACGCATGGGGGACACCGACCGAGTTAAGATGGAGGCCGGTGTCATCACCGCTCTCATCTCGCGCGCGTCAAGTTTATTTTACAGACACGACGATAACGACGACTGGGAATGTATTGTGAGCTGTTTACGGGAGTCACCATGCCCCGTCAGACATAGTTGCACTCTGTCTTGTCGGCCCAGTGGGCATTTGGCTTTTTCAGCACTTTGTGTATGTATAGTTACTTGTTGCAGTTACATTCAGAGATTCCTTGTCTGGTACTATTTCTTCCAAGACACTGCAGAATTATTCTTAAGCCCCTCTATTGGAGAATGAAAGGGAAAAGCAACTGACATTGTCGTGATTTATTTGTTAATTTTTTGTGGGATGGGAGTTTTCACGTGCCATTAGCTACCCCAAATGCATAAAGTGGATACATCCCGTTGCATTTCGTAGTCAAAAGAAATAAAAAAAGAGAAATGGTAACACCATGACGACAGAAGATGAAAAATACAAAAGGTGGAAGCTGCTGGTTGGAATCCTGGAACTGAGGTAGTGGTGCGGACGTGGTTTGGGTCACGGAAAGGTCAGCGGCGTCGGAGTCGAATGTGAGCTGAACGGCTGAAACAAAACATCCCAGGCAGCGCAATGTACTGAAAGTCAAGTGCAATAGGGGTGGAGGGGTAGGTGGAAGGCCTTGAACAGACTCGTGAAACTAAATAAAGTTGATAAGACACATACCGTCCACCCCCATTGCACTCGACTTTCAGTACATCGTGCTGCTTGGGATGTAATCAGAGCGCGATGAAGCGGTTCTGATAGCACACGTATCGCGGAGCGCGCAAACGCCTCATGCTTCATTTAGAAGTCTGAGTCTTCAAAGGGTTACATCCCATTTCGCCTATTCCCATTTTGCCTAACCCGGATTATCGGATTAAAGAGGCGGGAGGGGTAACAGCCGTTAGGCGAAATGGGACTGCCGTGCAATCTCATTAGGCAAAACGGGACTGTCGGATAGTGGGCGTTACTTACACGCTCCGACCCGATGATGACGTGTGCAAGAAATGAATGTGCTCGTCGGACAACTACCTTACGTCGTCCGAAACAAAGACCCTTTACATTTGCAAATATAAGGTGTAAATATAATGTACAAATATAACAAAAACATTTTACAAACATTTTACATAGTGACTCCTGATGGACAGCATGACGAATGAAACAAGGCTTCGAGCCATGTTCAGTGTCACCTGAGCGATGTTAAATATGGAAACTGGTGTCACTATAGTCGTGTTTAATTTAACTCTTTATTTATTTATTTATTTATTTTTTTCGTGTTAGCGCCGCGAAGCTATGAGCGACGGATAGGTGGCTATGAGCGAGATGTGGCTATGTGGAGATGAGAGGTGGCTATGAGCGACGTACAGATGAGAACAGATGGAGAGAGGACAGCAGGAAGGAGTGGGGGGATAGGGGGTTAATATGCGTCTTGGGCAGACTTCAGGGGGAACTGTGCCGGTATTCGTCTCGAAAGTCTTCGGAAAACCCAGGGAAAACCTCAGACAGCACAACCTGTGGTAGGATTCGAACCCACCGCCTCCCAGATAGCACGACACCACCGAGCGAGACGCCTTAACCCACGTTCAACCTAACTACCGTATTTTCCGGTGTATAACGCGCGCGTTATTCGGTAAAAAGGTGCTCTGAAGAGGGCCTGCGCATTATCTAACGGTGGGAGTTATACACGGAAATATTTTCCGACAGGAATTTCTTTCCTGGTCGGTGTCGTACAAATTATAGTCTCCTCCAGGGTGTGCTGTGAATTTCTCCCAAATCACTTAGGGTCATTTGAAAAAGCCGGCGTAGGGCGTTGGAATTAATAAAAAGTTGTGATGCTACTTAAGAATGTCATTGAGCAGTCAATAATTCAGAATGGCGAACGGGACATGATGTCGTACCTCGATGCCGTGGGACATCTAATGCATATTGAGTAGAGCTGCAAATTTGGAAGAATTTTGAAGTGCAGAAAACAAAGCTGCCCTTTTAATTTAAAAAATGTAAATAAAAACTATGTTTTCACTCTTGCACAGTCTATATTTGTGAACCAACAGATGAGGGAAGAAACCCTAGTGTAATATGAATTATAAATACAGACCTCATGCTTCAATGAAACCAACAAGGTTGCATGTAAAGTTATATGAAGATCCGAAATGGACTTTTGGCAGCATGCCAGAGGACCGCCTTCTTTCTTACGTAACACAGATTAGTAGGCGAAGTGGGACTATCTGCAGCATACATTAGGCCAAATGGGACCCCCTGCAGTTCAAGGTCGGTGAACCTGCTAAGGGATGGCGAGATAATCTGCTAAGAAGCATTAGGCAAAATGGGAATAGGCGAAATGGGAAGACACGCTTCAAAGAAGTCTGAGCTTAGGCGAAAAGACGGGAAATTCGTGACAGAGTTCTGTCGTGTTGTCTCTTCCTTCCACAGCTCAGAATTTAGCCAAGTTCCACCCAAGCATTTATCCACCAGCTAGCCTGCGCCTATGGTAGTACATATTTTATCTGAAACCTGTTCACACGAACGTACCGACAAACCATCTTACAACTGTGAAGGTAAAGGAAGAAAGGTAAAATTTCATTTAAAATCCCATTTCCAACACACGCACACAAAAGTAATGATAATAATAATGCTGGACAGTAATAGCCCTTGCTCCTAATATAGTTTTGAACGTTTCACATAGAGCTCCGCCTTTACAAGGACCACGTGACTACAAGGCAGTGAAAGAAATAAACATTGCAGGGCAGCTGTTAGTGAACATATGCTAAATAGATAATAAAAAAGCAACGTACATGCAGACAAAATAGAAAAGCGCACCAGCGAGACTCACTTTTTCCTGGGAAATGTATCCGGCTCGCATGTCTTTGGGCGTTCGCCTGGTCCTCAAAAACCATGTCGCACAATCCGCATAGGAAGAGTGTTGCCATTTCGGTGTCCAGTTGTGTATTGATAACCCGTCGTGGAGGTCGAGGCTTTTTGACAACCACACGTTCAGCTGGTTTCGATGCCGCGCTTTCGCGGAAAACAGCAGACGACAAAAGCATGACGTCATTACTCGGGCGAACCTTCACTGACCGGCCTTCGGAGGAGAGTAGAATCGAGTTAACTCTCTCCTTACTCTACCTTGTTTTGGAACGCGGGTAGTGACGTCATCGAGTTACTCGACCCGGTTTTGGAACGGCGCTTGGGGTAGAGCGCTACTCCCGAGTTGACTCGAGTAGGTTTTGGAACGCACCCTAAGTTCGCTACGGGCTCTCAAATTCTGTTAAAAAAACGTTAGGTTGACTTGGGAAATTTTGGAATTCAATTAAAGAAATTCAATTTATTTTAATTAAAAAATCAAATGAAAATATTTTTGCAAGATGGCAAATTCAATTGCCACACAAGTGCCCTTTACCCCGTATTTTTCCGTCGCCCCGTTTTTTTATAAAGTCCGAATGACACGTTTTTTGAATAACTTTCCCCCACTCCCTACTTCAGTCTCTGGTGTCTTTTCTCCCCTATCTACAGGGTGTCCCAGAAAACGTGTCATTGAATTATAATAAAAAAACTACGCCACCTAGAATCATGCGGTCAACGGCATTTGTTCTTATTAGGTTTTTGCCACCTTGTAAAGTTAATGTCATGTACCCCAAGTTTAATTATGCAAATATTTGCGAACTGAACTCAGAAATTTGCCAAGGGAAGGTCACTTTTTTACCCCACCACTATGAAGAGCGTGCCGAATTCACTCAAATTCATGATAATTGGCAGTGACATTCACGAGCTATCCCATCAAAAAAAATAGCCGAATATCATGCTTTTCGGAGCACCGGACCATAACGCGCGATGTCTTTTTGAGCGCAATCGCTCGCAGTCCGACGAAAGGAGGTATATATATATATATATATAGATACTCATGGAACGATGCGGCAGCACCAGAGGACACGTGTTTCGCCGTGTTTGCGGCTCATCGGCCCTGGGTAGCTGCGCATCGTTCCGAATTGGCAAACCAGGGGTCACTCAGCGAGCGATATACACCTGGGAGGGTGACTGAGCACTCCTCAATGCCACAGTGCAAGCCAGTGAATTGTAATGCAGGAAAAAAAGCCATTAAAGAAACAAATAAATGATACTAGACGTGTTTGAAATTCAAACTTACAGATTAATATGGCTTCTATGGCTGCACGCAGAGAAACAGATACTCATGGAACGATGCGGCAGCACCAGAGGACACGTGTTTCGCCGTGTTTGCGGCTTATCGGCCCTGGGTAGCTGCGCATCGTTCCGAATTGGCAAACCAGGGGTCACTCAGCGAGCGATATACACCTGGGTATATATATACAGGGTGTCCCAGAAAACGTGTCATTGAATTATAATAAAAAAACTACACCACCTAGAGTCATGTGGTCAACGGTATTTGTTCTTACTGGGTTTTTGCCACCTCCTCATGTGAATGTCGTGTGACGTAAGTTTAATTATGTAAATTTTTGCGAGCTTAAGTCGGAAATTTGCCTAGTAAATGTCACTTTTTTACCCCACCAATGTGAAGAGCGTGTCTAATTTAGTCAAATTAGTGATAATTGACAGGGATATTCAGGAGCTATCCCATCGGAAAAAATAGCCGAACATCATGCTCTACGGAGGTCGCACAGAATAGCGCACGATGAATTTTTCAGCGCAATCTGTGTCAGTCCGACGAAAGGAGGTTGGAAACCCAGCCCACCACGGCATCGCAGAAAGAGATAACGCAGGCATGGCTTATCACGTCCGACTTTCGCTGGGATAATGCTTTCCCTCTCCAATTTTAGGAACTGTTACTTTTTCTACTATCACTCTGTGGGCTGGCTTCGGAACCTCCTTTCGTCGGACTGCGAGCGATTGCGCTCAGAAAGACATCGCGCGTTATGGTCCGGTGCTCCGAAAAGCATGATATTCGGCTATTTTTTTTTATGGGATAGCTCGTGAATATCACTGCCAATTATCATGAATTTGAGTGAATTCGGCACGCTCTTCATAGTGGTGGGGTAAAAAAGTGACCTTCCCTTGGCAAATTTCTGAGTTCAGTTCGCAAATATTTGCATAATTAAACTTGGGGTACATGACATTAACTTTACAAGGTGGCAAAAACCTAATAAGAACAAATGCCGTTGACCGCATGATTCTAGGTGGCGTAGTTTTTTTATTATAATTCAATGGCACGTTTTCTGGGACACCCTGTAGATAGGGGAGAAAAGACACCAGAGACTGAAGTAGGGAGTGGGGGAAAGTTATTTATTAAACTGGCATTTAAACTAAGGGTCTGGGGAAGTCTACGTTTCGGCGGAAGCTCCGCCTTCTTCGGGACTGAGACGAAAATCCCCTATCTATATACAACATCCTGGTCGTTCGAACCTCCATTTTGTAGCATATATATATATATATATAGAAGGCACACAAAAGTAAGATAGTAAAAGGCAGTTAAGTACGGGACTGAAAAAGAAAGGCTGGGGTAACATCATAATAAAAGCAGTCCCAGTTCAAGATGCAAAAAGAGACAGTAGTTATTTGCATGCAAGCAAAAAGACAATTGCGGGTGCGTACGCCTAGGCGTAGGGCAGGGATGGGCATAAATAATTTTTTTGAATACTTAAATATAAATACAAAATACTTTGTTGAAACGGGTATTTAAATATTCTTCATAAATACTTTTCAATATGAGTATTTAAATACAAAATATAAATACAGTATTTAAATACCGTAACTACTGCCATAAATACTGTGAGTAAGATGGCATCTGGAATTACAGAAATAATTATGATCATAACACATCAGCAATCAACAATAACATTTATTTGTTAGATTAGCATGACGATTTTAATATTAGAAGTTTCTCGAAGACTGCATCTTTTAGGCATCTTCTGTTCGGCCGTACAATCAGATTCGGAAAGGAGAACAGCATCTCTCACAGGTGCCCATGATCAAAGGCTTGTACTAAATTTGACGAATATGCTTCATAGAACAAGGTAATCTGGTAGTCGCAACCGTTGTCCGCAACAACGGTGAAAAACTCGCCCTCTCGAATGGTTGTCGCATGCGCATGCGCAAACACGGTATAACTGCACCCCATACTCGTTCTTTCCGAAAGGTCAAATGCGGGGCAATTTTAGGATATGAATCAGTATATTCTGTATTTAGGAGTATTTATAAAGCGTTTACAAGAATAAATACCCGAAAATTGGTATTCAAATATAATTATAGATACATTTTTCTAGTCTGTATTTAAATACAAAATAGAAATACTTGTATTGATATTTTAAGTACGTAGTATTTTAATTAGAATGTATTTAAATACTGCCCATCCCTGGCGTAGGGCAAGATGAGACAGGGGGCAAGATGCAACATTTCTTGCTTTACGCCGCCTGTCTCAGAGACGCGTTGCTCCATGCGCTTGAAACTTTACTCATAAGGGGGGAATATATTTAATGCAAAGTAAGAAAAAGAGAAGGGAAAGGTTAGCCACGGTGTGGGCTTGCTATTCCCTAATGCTTTCAAGCAAACAGAAGAAAACAGATGGGATACAGAAAATTATCAAAAAATACAGAAGAAACAGCTCCTTCACTAATCGTTGCGCATAGGACGCATCAGAGAATGCCCAGGAGTTTAGATTCCCGAAAGAATCGTGTCAGCGCAGACGTGACTTCAGCGTGCTGGGTAGGGCCAAGTAGCACCGCGACGGAAAGCTCTCGGTAGCCTAGATGAGCAAGGCGGCGCCGGAGACTCGATCGGTGGTCTTCGTACCGCTGGCAGGCAATGAGAATGTGTGGCACATCGGCTTCTACGTTGCACGTTGGGCAAAGAGGTGATGGGTGCTGATTCATCTTAAATAGGAGGAGAGGAGTTCGGGCCACATTCAGCCGCAGCCGATGAAGCAGCGATTCCTCGATGCGCGGGATGCGGCCAGGCACAGCATATGTCATTAAAGGGTCAATGGATTTAAGGAAGGCATTGGTTCGTATAGCTTCTTGCTGGAAGAGCTGTGTGCGGTTGGCAGTGAAACGACGGATTTTCAGCTGGCACATAGAGTGCGCAAGGGGAAAGACAGTTGGTTGCTCAGCGTCGTGGGCTTGCCGAGCAAGAGCGTCAGCACGATCATTGCCTGAAATTCCGACATGGCTCGGAATCCATTGGAACACCACTTCGTGTCCCAGTGATACAAGTTCAGAGTGCAGGGCGATGATCGTGGTGTAGGTGTCACTGATGACTGCGGCAGAGTAAGAGGCCAGCGCCTCCAGAGCCACTTTACTGTCGGTGAGGACCGACCAGGCCCTGGGCGCACACGAGGAGACATGTCTCAAAGCGGCCAGTAGTGCGAATGCCTCGGCCTCAGCAGATGACATAAGAGGGAGCTTGAAGCCGTGCTCAGCTCCATCCTCTGGGATGCAGAAGGCAGCAGACGACCCAACTAGAGAGACTGAAGCATCGGTGTATATTTGGGTTCAATGCCGGTGGTGACTGTAGATGTGGAACAAGGTCAGTTGGCAGGCCACAACTGTTGGCACAACCTTCTTTTTCCTAAGGCCCGGAATTGACGTTTGTACAGTGGGGTAGTGAAGTGTCCACATGGGTGGTGCAAAGGAGGTCCGGGCGGAAGTTGAGGGGATGTTGCTTCGTAAACGGCAAATAGCTTGACCGAATGCAGATGCGGGATAACGTTGCGCAATGTCACAGAGGTAATGGGCTGGATGGCGGGCAAGATAACGTGTGTACGCATGTAAGGCGACACTATCGCGAATAATAAGCACCGATGGCTCGCGTGCCTCCGCCAAAACAGAGAAGGTTTCCGTTGTCTTTGGCACTCCCAAACAGAGACGGAGACTTCTGGCTTGAATATTGAGCAGCTCCCGCTCGTGAGTGTTGGAGAGCCCATAAAGGACAGGCAGGCTATAGCGCATAACGCCAAGCAACAGGGAGCAGTGCACACGATGGAGGTCAGCACAGGACGGGCCCCATGTGGATCCACAGAGGTGCCGGAGCACATTACAGTAGATGCGGGCGCTCGCAGAAAGGGAGTTGATCTGCCGCGACCATGTCAGTCCCCTATCAATGATGATGCCTAGATACCGATAATGCGAGACGTAGTTCAGTTAGAGCCAGCTAGCAGTAGGGGGTACTTGGTGAAGGAGCGACGCGTGAATGCCATAGCTACTGTCTTAGCCGGCGAGACCGACAACCCACGGTCAGCAAGATGCGCCACAAGAAGGTCTAAGGCATGTTGCAGACGACGCTGAATGGCATCACGGCGCGCTGCAGAGGTCCATATGCAAATGTCATCGACATAGATCGTGATATTGGTATGCTTGGGCAGAAGAGAAGGGAGATGTGCCAGGATGACATTAAACAGGAGCGGGCTGAGGACTCTCCCCTGTGGAACTCCACGATGCACAAAGTAGTTGGCACTGTCACCAGCTGCTGTGCGTACGAACAGAGACCTGTCAGAGAGGAAGGCTTGCAACCAGGTAAGGGTACAGCCACCCACACCAGCTTCTTGAAGCGACGCGACTACAACATTATGGAGAACACTGTCGTATGCTTTCGCTACATCCAGGAAGACAGCGGCCGTTAGGAGCCCATCAGACCTTGCTTGCTGGATGGAGGAGACGAGATCGATGACATTGTCAATCGCGGACCGCGCTTGCCGGAAACCAGCCATAGCTTCAGGAAAGAATCGGGTGCTCTCAAAATACCAGTTCAATCGTGCGGATACCATCCGTTCCATAACCTTCCCGACACAGCTGGTGAGGGCAATTGGGCGGAAGGCATCAATGGCGTGTGGAGACTTGCCTGGCTTCAGGAGCGGCACTATCATTGCATTCTTCCATTCTGCTGGGAAAACACCATCCCGCCAACAATTATTGTAGAGCTTAAGGAGTGCGTGTCGGCCATGGAGGGGTAGATTTTGGAGGGCCTTGTACGTAATACTGTCAGGCCCAGGAGAGGTGTGAGGGGGTGATTTCCTTAGGGCAGCCTCCAACTCCATGAAGGAGAACGGGACATCCAGACATTGCTCCTGCGAGGATTCCAGGACGACCGGGATGGCACGAGCTGACGATCCCTGCGACATCGAAGCTGTCGTTAGACGGGCACAGTATTCGTTTGCAACGTCGATTTCCGAGCGTGAGGTTGCTAGCGCGAGTGCTTGAAAAGGGCGCCGTTGAGCAACAGGTGTAGAGAGTGCCCTGAGTATGCTCCATATTCTGGAAAGTGGCGTCCGCGGAGACAAAGAGCTCGCAAAGCGCCGCCAGCGGTTTCTTGCAAGGGTGGCCAGGTGTCTCTGTATGGCCTTCTGAATGCGTCGTGCTTCAGCGATGTGACACGGGAGACCGGAACGACGAGCCTTCCGTTCAGCCCGACGACGAATAGCACGCAACCGTTCATACTCTGCATCAATAGCTGAGAAGGCGATGGGGACACGGCGCACCGTTGTAGTGCGAGTCACCGCATCGGTTACGACTTCAGCAAAGGAGGAAGAAGTCAGATGCTCTAGCTGCTGGTCTCTGAAGGCCCACTCAAGGGTGGACCGAAAGGCGTTCCAGTCGGAGCTCTTGATGCAGCGTGTAAGTGGGGAGCGCTGCGCACCACGAATGCTAATCAGCACAGGGAGGTGATCGCTGCCAAGGAGTTCTGCACCAACTTGCCACGAGAAGCGCCGCGCTATAGATGAGGACACTGCCGTAAGGTCCAAGCACGAAGAAAGGCGCATTGCCTGAATGAATGTTGGTGACCCATCATTGAGGAGGCACAGATCCAAACGCGTAAACAGAGACGCTAACTGCCGGCCCCTCGCATCAGAGCGCGTACTTCCCCAGATAACGTTGTGGGCATTAAAGTCCCCGCAGAGCACGTAGGGAGGAGGAAGAGAGTGAAGTAGTTCTTCGAGACTGTCTGTGTTGAAGGCTGACGCCGGCGGCAAGTAAAGAGACAGAACAGTGACGTCCATAGAGCCCAAACGGACTGTGCAGCTGACGCACTCTCCTCTGCCATTCGTTTGAAAGGGTCGATGTATGACGGGTATGTCAGAGCGAACGAAAAGGGCTGCAGAGCTTTGACCTTCACCAGGCTTGGAGACGTACGTTGTATAGCCAGATAAGCGAAAAGACTCGGATATCCTGCATTCGGAGATGCATATCAAGGGGAACTTGTGCCGCCACACGAACTGGCGGAAATCGGGGAGCTTAGACGGCAAACTCCCCGAATTCCACTGAAAGATGGTAGTTGACTTGTACTCCACTGCAGCTAAGCTAGCTCATGCACTGTTCGCTGAACATTCTCAGACAGTCCGTGCCCACACAATCAGTAAGGAAGGAATAGTAGCAGGTAGGGAGAAGAGACAGAAGACAGAAGAGAGAAGAGAAAAAGACAAAAAAGAAGGGGGGACAAAGTATGGCCGGTGTGGAGGTAGTGTTATGACGAGCTATGCCATTGCCTGCGGCCTCTTCGAGGCGACACCAGCATCCACCGAGCAGCATTTCCGTCTGCAATGTCGGACGAATCTGTGTCGCCCGCAGACGTCATCTCTTCATTAATAAGTGTGTCGCTCGAGTGCTCCAAGGGGTCGCTTGGAAGATCAGGTCTTAAAGCTTTGACGACGACCCCAGCCGGTGACGTCGATGGCTTCCGCTTCGAAGAGCCGTCACGGTGGTCCATAGTGTCCGCCCACGAGGATGAGCTCATGCACTCAACCTCACCGGCGCATGAAGCAGGAACCAAAGATGCCACTTGGGTCACTGGTTCCCGTGGAATGTTCCGATCACCAGCATCAGCATTCACAGCTCTCCCGGTTTCTGGTGCGAGAAGATTCGGAGGGCTGCACTCAGGGTGAGCCGCCGGCGCACATAGTACACTGGCACTGGGGTGTGCATTCACCACCTCCACATCCTCATCCGCACTGTGGTCCATTAGCTCCGTCCCGTGATCGTGAGCAGCTACAGCAGCCGCATAAGACCGAGGACAAAAGGTGGCTTCATGTCCAAACCGTCGACAACTGCTGCATTGGGGAACGCTGCAGTCCCGACGAATATGTCCCAGGCGTTTGCATCGCAGACAAAGTTGAGGCCGATCTTTGCAGAGGACTAACACTTGACTACCACGGATATTGATTAGATGGGGGACGTCTTCAGGCGTGATATCTTTCTTCAGGCGGAGCTTTACAGCTCGGGAAAGAGAACCAACGTTCCCCAACTCAGGATCGGACCAGGTGATCTTTGCTGTCTCCTCGACGTTGCCGTAGTTTACAAACGCTGCTCGTATATCGTGCTCCTTTACAGCAGTAGGAACCCAGTTCAATCGCAAATGAAGAACTGGATTCGCGGCCTCTAATACGACACACTTCTTGCCTTTAACTGTGAGCGCACGGTGAGACAAGAAGCTTGTTTTCGCTGCAGGGGTTCTAAACTGCAAGAGCCAGACGTGGTTGTAGTGGTACTGACCCAGATCTTCTACGTCAGAGAATTGGAGAAGGGGCCGAAGAGCGAGCTTGAAGTCCGTCACAGTGTAAGGCCTACCGGTGACATCGGCATGGAGAACGGAGCAGAGACTGAAGTCCACAGAGGCGGGGAACCGAGGGAGAATAATTTTGTAGTCGTCAGAGGGTTGCACAGAGTCAGTGGGAATAATAGGACGGGAATTAGGAACAGGGGGCTGGAAAACCTGACCATGGGCCATTGGAATTGCGGAGCTCGGGGAGAGCGTGACCGCCATACTCGAGCTGCTGCTGCTACTTTACTCATAGTTGGCTCTGCATGTCCGCTTTATTGCACGTGAGAGTTGTCTGGACTGGTGTGTGCGTTGAAGGGAAATAAAAAAGTCGGTTACTTCTGCCTGGAATGTAAAGATCCACAAAAAAGGCACGATTTTCTGTAGTAATTTTTCTTGTCAGCTGTGCAGCAGCGTGTCGCAAGCTTATTCTGTCAATGTAAGTACACATCCTATTTCTTTATTCATTCATCTAGATATGCAAAATAGGGGCACTCTTCGTTATCTGGTGTTTAACTGAAAAATTAATGCATCCGATAATATGCACGGGGCAAAACGCGACAACTTAATGCAATTTAAATTTAATGCAATTTAAGTTTAATTGATGTTTAATGTAATTTAGAACCTGATAAGTCAACTATCAGGTGGCTTTATTCCTTGTCCTCAGAGGCTCGTTTTTGTTTTCTGCTCTCCTTTTTTTTTTCATATTGCTTAGGATTTTCCAGCAAATCTTCCTGTTTTGTAGGATATTTTCAGCAAAGCAGAAGCGCCATCCAGAGCTAGTGACCAGCGGCACATCAGGCTGGCGGTGCCTTGTTTGCAAGGGACGGTTGAAGGAAATAGCACCGGGTTCTGTGTGGGTTTATTGCACATCATGTGGGCGGTGAGCTCAACGGGACTGTGTAGGTGCTTGCATTGCAAAAATTAATTTGTGTAGTTCATTACCACGGCGTGTCGATCTTGCCCCATGCGATGTCTCGTCTTGCCCCTATGGTTGGGGAAAGATAAGACAATCTGCAATTTTGAATTTCTTGTTCCGTATTTATTTTAGAACCGGCTACGTGCGTTCTGATTTACAGATCAGAAGCTCTAGACATCTGAGAATGTGCCTATGGTTATGTTTTGTTTCTCTTTCTTTTTTTTTACTAAATAAAAATTCTATATTCAATTACGAATTTCTGTCTGATCTTGCCCCACCCTGCCCTGCTTGAGGGTACATCTGTAGATGGTCGCTGGGGTAGTAGGTTATTCGCATTTCCCTGGTGATGTTTCCGCTGAAGTCTCTTCGCTTCTGCGAACGTCATAGACTTCTCTCTCACAATCCGCAGGAGACAGGACTGACGGAGGCGAACCGGGCAGTTTGCAGATGAAGCCTCGTGAGGGGACTTACAGTCCACACAGTAGGCTGCTGTACCGCGCGGCCCTCCGTTCCATGGTTACCCCCGCAGCGGCGGTAGTATAGGTTTGCTTACGGCACGTTTGGATGCTCTGTCCATAATGCAGAACACTGGATTGGTCTTTCCCTGTATCGGAGTACAGGAATCGGCACAAGTCCTAAGTGAACTTTGGCACGCTAGGGTGGTGACCTTCGAAGTGCAGGCGGACTGTAGTTGAAGAGCCGAGGCGACGCACGGCAAGAATAGGTGCTGCAGAACGAAGGTTGTGGAAAGGGGTCTCATTGGGGATGTCCGCATTGATGTTCCTGATGACGCCGAAGGAGCAGTTGTTTGGGCGTGGCAGGGATGCTTTAACGGGGATGCCGCAAATGGGGGGATTCCAAACGGGGATTCCACCGTGAGGAGGACAGCGGCCGTCTGTGGGGACGTGACGTCGACAGCGACAATGTTTAGGGCTCGGTTCACCCGGACCTCCTTGATCAGTCCGTCAAAATTCGTCCCAAAATGGTCGGAAAGGCGGGGGGGAGTTAGGTGAACCAGACTTGCCTGTCTACGAAACAGGATGGTATAACTCGAGCTTGACGAACCCGCGAAAGATGCTGGCCAGTTGGCGTCCATTTGCGCGGAGGCTCGGGGATCCTTGCGACGACAGCGTTTGGAGCCGACGATCGTAAATCCGGACTCTGACGTGTCAGACGATCCAGAGTGGTGGTCGTTCATAGGTGCCTCGAAGGAGGTGGAGTTGGGTTCGGATGAGACTCCTTGAACTGGGACCCGACATGGCCGGCGAAGGATAGCTCCTGCAGCACCGAGAGCAGAGCATGGCCCTTGTGGGACGATATCACGCCCTTCATCCTTGTCAGAGCCGGGAGGGGGGGGGCATATAGAATAGAATAGAAATAGAAAGAAAAAATGGAAACGTAGGTCGCACGTAGGTCTGGGCATATGCTTCTTCATATTGTAACTTATTTAACATGTTGTTCATCGACTACAGGAAATACGTAAACTCAGGAGTCTGAATTCCCTCCTGAAAACTAAGAAACACTCAAAGCAAAACCGTGTTACTTTTAAACTAATGGCGGAGCTTTATGTTGTGGTTTTGACGCGTCCTGGGGGCCGCCGGCCAGGCTTGAAGGCACTGCTTTTAAAAAGAAACAAACAAACGTGGTCGGTGGATTCGAAAGATTCGATTCGCTGTTTTGGGCAATGGGATTCGTATTCGCGAATCTCGAATCCCTGCCCAGGATTCGTGGATTCGGTTGGCACATCCCTAGTTCTCATAATACGAGGGGTGTTCAAGTCAAACCGGGGCTTTTCATTTTTCGCAAAAGTAAAATGAACCTACAGGCGAGAAATTAGTTCTATTTTTCTACGTAATCTCCAGCTGCACTAATGCACTTGTCCCAGCGTTTCACGAGGGCTTGGATGCCAGCAGCGTAGAAATCCTTACCGGCGCGTAGCAGCCATGATCGGACCGCATTCTTGACCTCGTCGTCGCAGCTGAAGTGGCGGCCCCCAAGGAACGCCTTCACTGGCCCGAAGAGATGGAAATCGCTGGGGGCGAGGTCGGGACTGTAAGGGGGATGTGGCAGCAACTCCCAGCCAAGTTCCTGTAAGGTGCGTGTCGTGAGATGCGCGGTATGCGGGCATGCATTGTCCTGGAGGAGGAGGACTCCTTTGGTGATGAGGCCCGGCCGCTTTTGCTTCAGCGCCTTACCCTGTATTCACACGAGTCAGTTTTCTGCCGGCAGCAAGTCGGGAAGGAGTGAGAGGATATCCGAGATAAACAAGGTCACTACGCGTCTGAAGACGCCTGCTCGTTCTCACCATTCACACGAGTCATTTTCCCGGCGGCTGTCAGTCTTCCGATCCCTTCTGTATTCGCGCTTGCATATCATCTGTGTCTAGCGTAGGATGGACCAATGAAAGAAAAAACTTATTAGGCTTGGGCTCCTTGTGGATGATTCAGAGTGCATTCACGTGAGAAACGGGACAAGATATGGGCCAAAGAATAGGTTCCGAAGAAGCGCTATGGAATGTAAAACAGCATTAACCCAAATCTCCGTGTGGACGACCCAAACGCCTGTCGGAGTATTTTAATAATAGACATTGTCACATTCGGTTTTATTTTCCACTAATGAAGCGTATCTCGATGCTGAGCATCAATATAGGCGCGACAGCGTGCCGACAAGTGAGGGACTGGCGATGAAGCTGTGATGTCGAGCTACAGATAGTTAATAATTAATTATTTTCCTTTCGGTAGGACGTGTAGCTTCCAATTATTATATTTTTATGCATGTATTGGAAAGGTGCAAGCGAACGATTATGTGTAGTCAACGTCTGTCCAGCGAAAGAAATATCCGCGTTTATAAAATTCATGCTTTGTATTCCGTGTCTGTTTCGTCACACGTAGAGAAAAAGCTTCCTATGCCACACTACATTGTAGGCATCTATCTATGCATTGCATAATTGTTCCAAAGCTGCTGCGCCGGTGTGTCGTTGCACCACTTTCGCGGTAAAGCCAAGCATCGTTGGCGTTCCAATTCAGAGTTGGTCATAGTACAGTGAATGCCGTTGTATGGGACACATACAGAACAATCCCGATGAAATAAAAAGCAAGCGCGATAAGTATCCGTTGCGTCACCTTCTCCTTCTGCCGGCAACAGACGACGTCGGTCGTCAGAATCTGTGCCGGGAGGATATCAGGCTGCCTCCGACTGCCGCTCCGGAGATCAGAAAGCGGTGACGTGGCGAAGAGCGCCAGTCACGTGGCACCAGAGAGCGGTGACGTTCCCTGCCGCCTGAGCGTCAGCCGGTAGAAAACTGACTCGTGTGAATACAGGGTATGCACATCCCTGAGAACCTGGCAGTAATATGCACTATTGATGATGGTACCACTGGGCAGAAAATCAACATGAACAACGCCAGCTTTGTCCCAGAAGAGCGCGCACAACTTCGCCAATAGACTGAACCAAAGCGCCCGCAGTCCCCGCAGGAAATAAACGCACGATGGCACTACACCACACACAGTCGCTACAAAATGGCCGCACAGTGTAGACGGCGAAAATCCTGGTCCTCCCTTCCGAGTTTCCGTCAAAATAAATGCCAAAAACCAGAAACCCTACAGCGTATTAGGGGTTGCTGTTTCTTCAGAGTCATTGAAACTTTCAAATCCTGTTCTTATTTCCTTACACTTTTTCTTTCACTCCTCTTTATCTTATACTTAGCGGCGAACCCTTTGGGGCGATAGGTTTGATACAAAGGATAAGGCTCCCTGGAGTCCCTGCTCTTGGAATAATCCTCGGAATGTGTACGGAAATTCATTCCACATTGAGAACTATTCCGCAATACTGAACGCTGGCGGCATGCCACTGGACAGAACTGGTTTCATCCGCATTAGCCTTTGAAGCAACAAGGCAAACATTGTTTCTTGTTTTCATCTGCTAGATACGTAGGTCCTCATTTTTGGAGGGGGAAAACAAGCAAGTTCATCACTAAAAGAAGAAATCTTCAATGATGATGGTGATATTGACGTTGGAACAAAAAATAAAAACGAAGAAACGAAAGGAATGATACAAATATGAATAGTTTTTCTTTTCTAATTCAAACTCAAACTCAAAATATGAATAGTGGCAAGTTCCAAAACTATTGGAAAGTTCAGAAACGGAGCAGTTTATGGCGCAAGTGTGTCGACCTCACGCAGTGGCCGATCCAGGCACACGGGCGGATTCTACACACAACACAGAAGCGCACTGTGTCGCTTTCTTACCCCACATACTGAAAAAGATAAAGTCCTTAGAAAAAGAGATCCATTGGCGCAACAAGTTGTCTGATGAAGTGGACGATCGGCACTGAAAGTCACAGCCATGGGCACAGGTGGCCATCCTCACGAGGGCAGATGAGTGTGAAGGTTCCCTCACCCTCACATCACCCTCATCTCGCGCACATTGACGTAAGGTGAGGTGAGGAAAACTTTCCAAAATCGAGATTGAGGTGAGGTGAGGTGAGGTGACGAATATTTTTGAGAAGGGGCTTGAGGAGATGTGGAGCGGCTATTTTCAATTGCGTGATCGCTTAAATGGCACCGAGAGTTAGCTTTTTCTATTACCAGGATAGAAGGAAACGTTTTTGTACTGTGACCACAGGCTCTCTGCACTAAAATGGGTTCGGTGTAAGCCCTTAGTTTCAGGCTTTCAGTTGAGTCACATGTCAGATACATGATAGACGTATCAGATCAGATCGTAGAAGTGAATATAGTGTGTGCTTTGTGTGTGTGTGTGTGGTGTGTGCAGGGGCGGATTTAAGAGGGCGGGGGTCGACCGCCCCCCCCCCCCATACGGCTGTGTTCCCTATGTAAAAAACGTATCTCCTGGATGATGCTGTGCCGATATATAATATATTGTAAGGCAGTCCAGCGTCACGATGATGGATGCGTTTAATGAGCAGAATGAGAATGGTACAATGGGAATGGCCGCGCGTGGTGGCATGGGCCCGCCGCCCTCGTCGTCGTTACAATATAATGCACGAAATTTCCTTAAGACCCCCCTGACAGACCCTTAAATCCGCCCCTGTGTGTGTGTGTGTGTGTGCTTTGTATGATGTTTAGTTTAGATTTCAATACAGTCAAACTAGTCAGTTGAGTCACATACATGATGTGTCAGATACATGAACTAGTAAGTATAGTTTGTTTGCTTTGTGTGTTTAGATGCCAAGAATGCAAAACTAGTCGGCCTCATAGATGTGGGCAAATAATACGTCCCAGGGAGACTGACGCCCTGGGGAATGTGCGTCTCCCTGGGACGTATTATTTGGAACGATAGTACGCAGCCAATGACCTTACCAAAGACTGATGTAAGAAACGGAGACAACAACGCGCACTTTTAGTGCAATAAGCGCAAATACTGGCATGTATTCCGTATTGCCACAAGTTGAACCATTGAGCTTTTAGTACAGCAACGAATTACGTAAAAAGGCGCAAGAGGTTTGTGTCTTCATAAAGTAATTTAATTAGTATGTCAACACATAAGTCACTAGTAAGCTGTACGGATCGCCTATCTGATGGCTTCAAAACAAGGGTCTTGAACACAAGGTCCCCGAATTCCGGCTACAAATGAATACGTCTGCTATTTCAATAACATTGGTCGATGGTGTAAAGTCATGACAGACAAAAAAGCAAAATGTGCCAGTAAATTTTAAGTATAGCTGCATACCATCCCGAAAATGACCTCCGCAGCTCCATTATCATTCTCCATAACATCCTCTCGTTATCATTCTCGTTTGAGAGATATTCGATAAAAGCCATTCGTCTTTTGCCAGTTTGTGAAACAGGAACAGCACAAAACTGCTCGGTTTGTGAAACTTCTCTACCCAAGTACCCTACGTCCAGTTTTTACTGGTTGTACATGTAGTGGCTACAAGAAAGACGAACCAAGCAAGGTAATGAATCTGGTATACTTGTAGCCTTTTGTCCGGAATCACTAGGAATCAATCAATCAAGCATCAAGCATCAGCAGTAATCAATCAACGAAGCAGTAAGAAGCCAACTAACACAACTACGATGTATACATCTACCCACTCCTAATACTTTTTTTATTGTTCCGTGTTAGCTCCGCGAAGCAACTGTGGCTATTAGTATTAGCGGCGCCACTCCTTACAAAGAGAGCAATTGTGAAGTGAAAACGTTTTACAGAAACAGGTTAAGGTGAGACGAGGCAAAAAATTATGACAAGTAGGTTGAAGTGAGATGAGGTGAATATATTTTAGAAAGAAGGTTGAGGTGCGGTGAGGTGAGGAAAATTTTTCAGAAAAAAAAATGAGGTGAGATGAGGTGAAGAAAAAGTGTTCTGGAAAGTGTTGATGTGAAGTGAGGAATATTTTTCCGAAAAAAATGAGGTGAGGTGAGGAAATTTTCTCAATAATATAGTGAGGTGAGGACAAACATCTGGGACGAAAACTGAGGTGAGGGCAAAGGCCGCGAAGGCATTTGCCCACCTCTGGCCATGGGGCGACACGTTGAGATTAACATACCCGGTCGAACTCCCAAATTGGTTCACATGCGTACGGTGCGTAGAAAGGGTTGGAGACCGATCCCATTGGGAACGCTCGAGCCTACGCCACCGAACTGCCTCGCTATTTTCTCAAAAGTTGACGCAACCTCAAGCACCTCCTCAAGGCCGCTGTAGCCAGCCGTCTGCGTGTACCCCGTCGGCATGCGTCATGGCATGCGTGCGTCATTTTGACGTCACATAGGTCTGACTGCAGAGGCTGTCGGTAATTATCACGCTGCCACCAGAACTGACGCCTTCATGAAAGTATACAAAGATGCAAATGCACTCAAGTTGGGAAATGTTGTCTCTACCAGACGCAGTGTACCGAAATAACGAAACCACGAAACTGTTGTGAGCGCCATCTCGCAAGCGCTAGCTCGAATTCTCGCGTGGTTCACTCAGAGCCTGAGGCGTCGGGAGTTTCGTTTCTCTCATTCCTCACGCCGGTTCCCCTGCTGCATTGCTCGCTGCGTTGTGTTGGGCTGAAAATGCTCCATCGATCTCTTCGTTTTGCCACTTTTCGTCAAAAAAACGTGTGTACCATTTCACTTTTTAACACCTTGAAGCTGAGCGAGCGATCAGTGCGCTCTGTTTAAAAAATGCTGTGCCGTGGCATGTCTGTATCGTGCTCATACTGGCGACTTACCAGCATTCAAATACGTGGTTCTGTTGTGCTTTTTGTGTACTCTGCCACTACCCAATAATTATCAACGGTTGGTGGATCATATATACGTATATAGTTGTGGTGCGGACGTGCGCATTGTGTTCGGTTTTCTAGTCAGAAAAACATGCCTCCGTTTATGCCATTTAATTTGTTTCCATTGTTACATTACACTGTGTGTATGCACACGGTATTGTGTGTTCGTATTATGTGTTCCTCAAACTCAAGGAAATGTTACCTCTTGGATATCACTTCTTCGAAGAAAGAAATATCCATTGCACGATTACA
Organism: Ornithodoros turicata; assembly: GCF_037126465.1. Taxonomy (NCBI): domain Eukaryota; kingdom Metazoa; phylum Arthropoda; class Arachnida; order Ixodida; family Argasidae; genus Ornithodoros; species Ornithodoros turicata. The sequence continues at coordinate 30,597,587 of NC_088205.1, forward strand.
CCGGGGAGGAATCTGCCCCACTTTACACGTGCCTTTTGTCACTGTACTATAAACAGTTTAATTCATTCGATGGCATGTAAGTAGGATTTGGAGTTCACGGGTGAAGTAAAAAAATACTGGGAAAGGCTGAGCTTAAAAAGGCATTTTTCTGTTTTACCGAAATTTCGTGCAAGAATTTCGTGCAATTTCGTACCGAAATTTCGTGCAAGAGTCCATTTCACGGACTTGACTACATTTTCTTGACGCGTACAAAAATATCGTATTGAAGAACCTATCCAACCGGAAAACAGCTTCACTTTGAGATACAAATAGCGTGACGCTAGATAACGTTGTCATCGTACGATGATGCGTTATCATATTGCACGTGAACGCTCTTGTCATGCAGATATAGATGACAAGACTCATGAACTGAATAAAGAAACATTCATATCTCGTTCTATTTTTATCGCTGCTGCTCAGACATAGCTTGTCAGGACATTGATTCACAAGTAGCTCAAGATAGGTAGAGACGAGCCTGATAACTTTTCATGCAATTTTAGAAACTCTTCCAGGTACGATTGGTGTGGAACACCGCAGAGAAACAAAAACAAGATGCCCAAGAAGCGACAAGTTCATTCATGGTATGGGCATTTTCCGCAGCTCCAGTAACTGGGGATGGGATTTCTGTGGGCAATATCTACAAGGTACCTAGCTTCTGGGAAGTAATGTGGCAATACTTTATGGCAAGTCCTGTGTGCCAGAAAAAAGTGGTAGCAGGAAAGTTTGATTGGAAAATATCCGCACTTCATCAACACACACATGATACAAAGATGTGAAGTTTTTCCAACATAACATTTCTTTGTGTAGCCCAGTGGTCTATTGGAACAATGCTTTGCACCACAAATCACCTCTTACATGCCAATGATGCACAATTTAAGAATTTCTCATGGATGTCATAAAACCATGCATGTCATGAATCCATTTGTTTTAGACAAGACTGCCAGAAGGTGAAGACTATGTTGGTTGAAATTCCACATGGTAAAAGAATGCACAAGGACAAACACACAACGCACAAACTGCGTTCATCTAGCAACTGATGTTTGTTCCGAACAGTCCAACAACTAGTCTGGAAACTCACAGGCAAATGTTGTGTGAGAGGAAGTTAGGTAATCTTGCCCCCCTTCGAGGTTGCCTGTATTGCCCATGCCTTCCCAGGCTCTACAGACAAAATCGAACTGAAAAAGACAAGTGAAAAAAAAAAGTTATATTCTAAATCCTACAGTGAAAGTTCAGCTTTCGCTTGATTGCTCAACCTTAAGAGCTACTGGTACTCCTGCCTGATGGTGCTCCCTCTTGGGAAGGAGCTCGGGACAGTGCTCCTTTCGCACCCTGTTGTAAGGGCTCTTTGTACACTGATAGGTATACAGTGCAAGAATAGCAGCATTTTTGCTGTGAAATTGTAGTTGACTGCAATCAGCACAATCAAGCTAGATCACATTATGTTAGGGCCAGAGCCTCAGGATGAGAGCCGCCGATATTTGGAACAGAGACTGTTCTTTTGGGCGAAGAGCGAGAGGCTCTCTTCCCTGCTTGCATCCTGAGGTTCTTCCCTTAATATTTCCTCACTGGTTCACTGGATTTTCTGTCTTTCTACATTAGCTTACATCTTTTATGTATTTATTTAGTTTGAAGACCTAAAAGTGGAACTTGTGCCAGAGTCCCACCGCAAACCGAAGCCTGATCCTGCAAAACTGGTATTCGGACAAACATTCAGCGACCACATGCTACGGGTAGACTGGACAGAAGCCAAAGGATGGACAGCACCCAAAATATCTGGCCTGCAGAACATTTCACTTCACCCAGCAGCCAAAGTGTTCCACTACGCTCAGGAGGTGGGCCCTCACAAAAATTTGCATTGTCCAAAGACACGTCTGGGAGAATGCCAAGAGTGTATATGCGTGTTTGAATGCTGTCTACTGCATGCATGTACAGGTATTATCGGCGTAGCCTCATTCAGCAAGCAAGCATTCTAAAACTTGGGTGCATAACACATATACAGGCAAAGTGGTGTCATTGATAGTATTCCTAATTCCTCTCCTTTCCTTTACTTTATTAAGTGGGTCAAGTCTGCTCTTAGATTGATCAGATTGACATATTTTACGTATTAGTTATTAGTGTAGGTATAGCAGTAGTATTATGTGTCACATATATATTAGCTATTGTTGCATAACTGAAAGATGTCTGTCTGTAGGTTTAAAAAATTCTTCAAATCCCTCTTGATGGTGCACAGAGGCAGGTACAGCTGGCACTAGTTTATTAGAGGTGTGCGAATAGCAAAATCCCCATGTCGAATCGATTTCAAATATTTCATGTTCAATGCGAATCGAAGTCGAATAATTTGGCACCATTTCGAGTCGAATTCGAATATGTACGGAACATTCGAAACGAATACCTTTCGAATATCTCACCTTTATAGTTTGGAAATACTAAATCAAATAATTGGCTCACTCATAAGAATGGGTGGCCTGACAAGATCATGGCTGTCATCATATCTATGCAGACTTCCGCATCGCATGCCAAGACGTTGATTTCTGCAATCAGCCCTGAGTTTGTTTCGTGTGGCACATGTACATGTGGACGATTATGCACTTTACTCAGATGCAATCGATAGCTTTGGAATCTGAGGTGATCAGTTTTAATACAAGACTGGAAGCAAAGAAAACTTGATGAAGTTCACATTTCAAAGTAAGGTGGCACACATATGAAAGGGCTACAAATTATCATGCAAAAAAGCAAGATGTTCCACATGTCGTGGTGTAAGACGGGCCCTGCGTGTGCATGCAACATTGCCGGACAAAGAAAAAACACGTTCACTTGGCACTGATGTTGCCGGTATAGGTAGGTACCTCCGTGCAAGTCTTGCCAAGTGGGGAAATTTGTGTTGCCCCGTGGTGTACCACCACTGACATGGGTCAGCATCACGACTCACTGGTTTGTCACTAGTGTAGTTCTCCAGTTCTTTTTGTGGCTGGGAGGCAGAACACTCTTGATCCTTGACAAGCAGGTCAAAACTGTCCCAAAGTGTTGTGCTAGCTGACTGACACTGATGTTCTTGATGAGGAGTCAGTTCGACCGAGGAAGGCCATTCATCTGGTCCTAATTTCTCTAGCTCCTTGGATATGACATCCCTTCGCCATACTTCTTTTGCCGGCACACTCTTGTAGATGAGAGTCTTATACCTGGGATCAATAAACATTGCTAGACTGGCGGCCACATCAAGCTGGTAGTCAGAAAACCTCGTTTTTAGACTCTTGACCAGGTTTTGGGCAAACTCTGAGTCTTCTTTCTCTGAGGCACACCTCAAGTGTTCAAAAATACAATACAGGATTGGTATCTGGGATGACAAAGTTGGGTATTTGTCCCCTCCTGCAGTTGTCGTTGCATCTGCCAGGGGCTTAAGGGTGCCAACATATTCTTTCATTTGCCTCCAGTCGGAGGCCGTTAATCCATCGACAGGCATATCATGAGATGCAGAGTCCACACATATCGCCTCTTTTAACTCAAGCAGACGATCTAGCATCAGAAATTCGCTGTTCCATCTAGTCTCTACGTCTTGCTTGACGTGGAGTGGAGCCTTTCCAGACTTTCGCCGATATTCGTCCAGTCGTCCCTGAGCTTGAGTGCTGTGCTTATAGTGTCCCACTACTGCCCTCGCCTTCTTACAGAGTTCTTGAATGCCGCGTGTGCAGTCCTTTGCATCACTTATGACTAACTGCAGTGTATGCGCCATACACGACCTTTCACACCAACCTAGTTCTCTGATGGCTGCCTTCATGTTACGGGCGTTATCGGTGACGATATACACAGGGCACGCATGAGTGTCTATACTCCACTCCGCTACCAGTTCCTCTAGGGCTGACGCGACCTTAGCGGCGGTGTGCCTTCCCGAGAAATACGATGTATTTAGGTGATAGTGCTTCAAGCAATACGCTGAGTCCAAAAAGTGGCAAGTCAGGCTTATGTAGGCTTCGTTAGCACATGAAGTCCACATGTCCGATGTGAATGATATACTTTCCATACCGTTTTCAAAGGCTGCGCGAAGTTCTTCTTGCACCTTCCTTCTCGTGTCGTCATATAACTTGGGTATGATCGTCCGTGAAAGAGACGTTCTTGATGGTGGTGTGTAGCCCGGGACAGCCTCTGTCATCAGCTCCCGAAAACCACGATCATTTACAATAGAGAATGGCTGAAGATCGACGGCAATCATTCTTGCCACCTTCGCGTCAAGAGCCTCCTTCCTTCGTGAGGATATGGTGTCCTGCCTTTTCATCGTGTCCGTTATCTTGCGTTGCGTACCGTCTTTCAGCTGCTGACACTCATTTTGATATTCCTTGAAGACCAACACGTGTCGTCTCAAGTGATTAGCAAGAGCCGTCGTCGTCCCCGTTGGCGTCTGAAGGGACGCGCCACAGGTCTTGCACTTCCCGCCTGTCGCAGATTCTTCGAAGTACTTCCACACTGCACTGCGCTTCTTTTTCTTCGTCGGGCATTCGTCAGGCGTTTCCATTGTGCCGGAGAACGGCGTAGCGGCGTGAAGACTGCGGCACCAGTTGCACTTCCAAAGTTTCGGTTTCGCAGTGCTTATTCTGTGGACCAGACCACAGGATAGGAGCGGGCTTTATTCTGTGGACCAGACCACAGGATAGGAGCGGGTTTTATTCTGTGGACCAGACCACAGGATAGGTGTTTATTTTATTTTGTGGACCAGTCCATGCGGCGTCCGCCTCAAGTGTGAAAAAATGTCATGACATACTTAATCTAACCTAACCATACCTAGCCTAATTCTAGAACGTAAGAAAGGCGTTGTGGCCCTAAGCTAACCTAATTTTTAACAAAAATTCGGCACTTTTTTCTTTTTCTGTGTGTGTGCTAGCCGTCGTCGCTGTGGACCAGTCCATGCGGCGTCCGCCGCAGTGTAGAAAAATGCTGTGCCATACTTAATCTAACTTAACCTAACCAAACCATACCTAACCTAATTGTAGAACGTAAAAAAGGCGTTGTGGCCCTAACATAACCTAATTTGTAGCAAAAATTCAGCACTTTTTCCTTTTCTGTGTTCTAGCCGTCGTCGCCCAAACATTCCCACACGATATCGTCCGCATTCACTGTAACGCGTAGCCAAAAAAAAAAATCACTCAAATCTTGCGCCTGAGATAAAAGGGCACGCGGAGTGAGAGAGAGAGAGAAAAAAAAAGACGACTCCACCTGGAATCGAACCCAAACTTTCTGATTACCAGCCGGGGATGCTAACCGCTACACCACACCACTGTTGCATGACCATCACTAATTTTGCAACCACTAATCTTGTGATTCGGTCGGACTGGTCCACAGAATAAACCGGACGCTTATCCCGTGGTCTGGTCCACAGAATAAAGTCCACCCCCGTCCTGTGGTCTGGTCCACAGAATAAAGTCCCCTCCTATCCTGTGGTCTGGTCCACAGAATAAGCACTGCGTTTCGGTTTACAGCTCGACTCGCGCACGTGAGTAGCATGCGTCAACAGGAAGAAGAGGAGGAGAAGGAAGGACAGTGACGATGGCGATATGGTTGCACTAGGTTTGCGCTAAACACGCTTAACGAAGTGCAGGGGACTTCTAGGACTCATACCTGCGCGCATGGAGTACCAATTTTGCGGAATCCGGCCTCTTTTACGCGCATTTTTGGTTTTCTGTACACAATTCTATCTGCGGCCTCTCACGAACGGGCAGTCACGGCAATTTCCGGTAATATTCGAAAAATATTCGAAAAAATCGAATAGTTGTAACCATTTGCGAATACCATTCGAATAGCGCGAACTATTCGAATCGTATTCGAAACTTCGAATATTCGCACACCCCTATAGTTTATACTTGTTTTGATGTATCCCATAACCACAAGTTCATTTCAAATTACTGCAAAAGCTAGTTCATTTCATAGTGGTGTTCCTAGCTCAAAATTACTGTTTAGTTCCGAAGTTCAAATCAATCGTACTGACCTCTTCTTGTCTCGCCACCACCACGTGACCATCGCTTCACTTTGCACATCAGGGTGTGAATAAGCCTCAGAGCCTGGAAGTTGCACAGTTGGATGTGCGTGTCCTCCATGGGTGCAAAGTTGGTCAATTTTCTTCAGGTTCCATAGAACCAATCGAGCATGGCAGTACCAGCTGTGCTGCTTGAAAAAAAGAAAAAGAAACGTGGCCAGTGAAACCGCCAAAACGTCAAGCTGCGCGATTACTGGTTTCAGTAGCATTACGGTATCACGCTAGCCTACATTTGTAATGGAACCACTACTACTTACGCTACAAAAATTGCTAATTTGGTACAAAAAAAAAGTAATGATTACAGTAACGCCATTATTTGTGGCAGCGTTACGTACAACAGCGGTTACATGCCTGCGCGCCCTCTCCTATTGTAAAATTATTGAGAACAAAATTGCGACGAAGCTTCAAATTCTTTAGCCTATTTCAGAAGAACCCTCTTAAATGTTGCTATCACTTCACAGAGTTGTGCATGTATAAGGAGGAAGAAGTAAGCCATCCATAGTCGTGTTCAACTTAAGAAAGGCACATTTAAACCCTGCCCTATGCTTGTTCGTATTGTGCAGACACAGAAACTGTAGTAGCCCTATAGGAAGCACCTTGTGGTGCTGCAGCATAATCCACGACTTGCGGAAAAGTCGTCTGTGCATCCGCCGCGCACCTCTCCTTCCCGAACGTCATTTTGGTTGGAGGAGTACTAGCACTGCTAGGCCTCGTATACGGCGTGCTGCCTGTTCTTTGTCACGCTGCAGTTCGGCTAGTGGATCATGCCAGTGAACTTTGTGGCCTACGGGTGCGTTAATTACTGCAAAAGTGGCGCGACAGAAAGAGTCAGTTTTTTTAGATTCCCGTCGGCAAAACTCAATCCTAGCAAAAGACTTGCTTGGGTTCAAGCAGTGAAGCGTTTGGCGCCCGACAGCGCTCAGTGGGAACCAAGCGATCACTCGTGTATATGCAGTGCGCATTTCCTAACAGGTGAGAGACATAGTTTGTTGTGTTGTTTCACCAACATTTGAAACATTGGAGAATGAACTAAACCATCATGTTCACCTGCATGATCAGGACTACTGTCACAGGACAAAGGACACCCGGACTACGTACCAAGTGTTTTCATGTACAAGAAACGCTAGCCAGACGCAACTTTGCAGCACTATACTCGCTGGCAGAAGCGTCGTAGATGCGACACAGGTAATGTAGAAGAGACTACCAGATCTAGGACGTTTCGGAACACGGACATCTCGGTGCACGTCCTTTTCCCCGGGCAAAGTGAAAAGACAGATTACAGCAACATACGGTATTGCAAATTAAATGCGGCGTGTTGCGTCGACGCAGTTTGAATGTATGCTCAATCGAACACCACAATGTGTTGCTTTTTGTGTAACTTTATTTCGATTCACTTTTAATGTACTGAAAGACCATGAATGCACTAATGAGAGAGCGTCTCTGGAGATTTTTCACTGATTAGCTTGATAAACACTACTCAAGAAATAAATTAATGATAATGAATGAGGAAAATAACATCACACACACGGACACATGATAATTTGAAAATCTGTCGTTCAGCTATGACACGGATGGACGAATGGACGACTCAACTTGCAGTTGTTTGCGTTGAAAGCATTTATTACAAGATCAAGGAAGCACAAAAGTGCGGAACAAAAACGTCAGGAAATATTCCAACTGCTGGGAGAATATATACCATAAAAAAACTTTACTACGGCTTGATGCAGTAACTTAAAAACATTTCACCGGCTGTACAGGCGGCATCCTTAGTACAGAATGAACCAACTACTTATCTTTGATTGTGTACTGATGATATACTGTCAAGGATATGATTATTTATTGTTTTTGAAAGTTAGATTTTTAGATTATCTGTGTCACCAGACATGACAAGTAGCTTGTGAAAACAACAGGCACGTAAAATACTTGGTGTGCATTTTTCTGTCCCTGCATTGAACGCCCTTTTTCAATTAGATAAGTGCACGGAGGAACACAGTAACATAAGCAAAATAACATGGTATATCTGTAACGAAGGCATGTATCAATGAAAGGCACAAGCGAAAGCTTGCTAAATTCTGAATGTATAGTGAATTCGGAATGGCAGAATAGTCCCTGCTGTAGTTTTTCTTTTCGCTTTATGTCGCCAAAAAGAATGCGCACCGAGTTGTCCATTCACCGAGACGTCCGTGCTCTGAAACGTCTGGTTCCTGAGACTAGCAGCACTTGTTTTCTCATGACTGACATGTATACAGGGTGTCCCAGAAAACGTGTCATTGCATTCTAATAAAAAACTACGCCACGTAGAATCATGCGGTCAACGGCATTTGTTCGTACTAGGTTTTTGCGACCTCCTGATGTGAATGTCACATAACGTAAGTTTTATTATGTACATTTTTGCGAACCGATCTCGGAAATTTGCCAAGTAAAGGTCACTTTTTTACCTCACCAAGATGAAGAGCGTGCCAAATTTACTCTCATTCATGATAATTGACAGTGATATTCAGGATCTATCCTATCGGGAAAACACGCTTCTCGGGGCACTTCAGTATAACGCGCGAGGACTTTTCGAGCACAATCGCTGTCAGTCCGATGAAAGGAGGTTGGAAACCCAGCCCACAGAGTGATAGTAGAAAAAGTGACAGCTCTTGAAATTGGGAAAGGGAAGTTATGGTCCCAGCCAAAGCCGGACGCGATAAGCTATGTCTGTGTTATCTCTCTCTGCCGTGCCGGTGTGGGCTGGGTAGTAGTTTTTTTTATTAAAATTCAATGACACGTTTTCTGGGACACCCTGTATAGACCATTGTTCCAGTTATACCTGCTGATGAAGATTACAATGCTCTTCAGATTGTCTTCTAGTGCGTGCAGAGAATGATGGCACAACATAAAAAAAAGCACGGAAACTGGAAAATGCGGTCACACATGTTCCTGGCCCAAGTGACATTCATACTAATGGGAGTGATTGCGTAAGGAAACAAAAAAGAGCTTCTGACATTAGAGATTTTGAACGAGGATCTTCTGATGATCAATTTCGGCTATGTGAATGCATTACATTTCTTTTTGTCGAATTTTCTTGCAGATGCACAAAGCGTGAATGGTGCTATGATGCAGGCGCCAAGCAATGACGACACCCAACTTGAAGTTGGCGATCGTACTGCTGTCGTGCAAACTGCACACGGAGGTACTCTACTCGCTGATATTTTTGTACCGTACAGTGTGAAGCTTTCATGGTATAAATGTAGTTCTCCGCTTGCTTTCAGATGATTCACAGAATGAAGGAGCCTCCAAGGGCGTGGACGGGGTAATCGGTGCGAACATGCTGGCACAGTGTAAGAAACTCAGTCATTGGTCAACATTGAACTAGATTCTGCTGGGCTGAATATAAGCTAGCACATGACTTTTTCTATTTCAGGTGATCATATTTGCATTCAAGGGCCAACATGCATGTCATGCAAGTCAGCAGTGGGCTAGAACGCTGCACAGACGATTGCATGCCTGCAAAAGGAGCTCAAAGATTTGAAGCTGAAAACAGCTCGTCTAGAAAAGAGCCTAGAAATTGTCAGCTCACGTCTCCTGAACGTAGATCTGATAAGAGGCTCCAAGGATGATGCCATGTTTTATACTGGCCTACCGAGCTTTGAGGTTTTTGCAAGTCTCTATCGGTACTTACACAAGAGTGCAAAGAATATGTCTTACTGGGGACTGAGCAACAGAAAGGAAAACGAGTCGCGGGGGAAATGCAAAGAAACTGAGCTTCTTGACGAATTTTTTATGATACTTGTTCGTCTAAGGACTGGGATGTCAGGAAAGGAGGTCGCAAGGAACTTCGTGATTTCCGAAGGACACTTCAGCTGCATATTTGCCACTTGGGTAAATTTTCTTGCACATGCTCTCAGCGAGCTAACAACCCTTCCCACAGTACAAGACCTGCGGCCGTACCTTCCAAAGTCATTCTGCAGGTTTGAAAACAGCAGGTTGCTCCTTGATGGCACTGAGGTGCATATCCAAAAGCCGCAGTGGCGTATCTAGAGCTACCTGCGCCCATGGCAACCAATGAGTCTGCGCCCCTGTTCAGGCACATAAGTACACATAACTACTACACATGCAAATGGCCCACTAATGTCACATGATAGCCTTTCTGGCTTTTGCTGCTGCAAATTTGTCGATAATGTCACTGAAATCATTTTTTTCTGTTTCTTCTCCTTCAACACTTAGGACAGCAAGGTCGGAAAGCCTGTCCTGGCCCATTGATGCTCTTAAATACGAAAGTATCAGCTTGCTAAGTATAAGCTTGCTAAGCTTGCTTGTAAAGTATAAGCTTGCTAAATGACCGCTCACAGCTGGCAATTGAAACCGCGATCGTAAGCATTATCTGGACCGCAACCCGAAGGTTTGGGAAGACATTCTCATCTCCACAGTGAACAATGAATTCAAGAAGCTCTCGATATTTTGTTTTTTGTGCGCCTCGTGAGCAACATTCTGCAGTCCAAAATTTCTTCGTACAGCTCGTTGCCGTCAACATCGGAAGTGTAAAATTTGCCGAAATCGCCCCTACACCTTTACACCTGCCCCAGCCGGACACACGGGTTCAGGTCGACCCTCTTGTTGGTCCGCCCGATACGAACTCCTCTTTTCGTCGGGTCGATTTTCTTGCTCAGATATCTCTCTCAAAGTCCCACTGCTGCGATCGGCTTGCTACCTAAACATCCTCAAATGCTGCTGTCACGTCTCGAGTGGAATCTCCCTTTTGTTTAGGCTGCTTTGGTCTCCGCCGTGACAGTCGCTCACTGAGCTGGTTCGGTTTGCTCACGGTGCCCCGTTCTCGTAAAATACGTCACGTGCCCAGTTTAGCTACCTCGTGGTTAACATGATGTCCTTGGGGATGCGTTTTCGTGTGGTCCGCACTACGTTTCACACTACAACCTCTCTAATGGCGGGTGCTTTAGATCATTTATGAATGTGCCAGGTTGAGTGCCCGACCTGGCACATTCACATCCGACCACATAATGGCGCCCCTGTTCACCTGGCGCCCATGGCACCTGTCCACACCTGCCACACCCTAGATACGCCACTGAAAAGCCGTCTTCACTGAATGCTCAGAGGCAGACGTTTTCCACATACAAACATTATAATGCGTATAAAGTGGTCGTAGGATGTACACCAGATGGGTACATTGCATTTGTATCTAAGCTCTGGGGTGGTTGTGTGTCAGATAGTGTCATCGTAGAAAGCAGTGGCATACTGAATAGGCTGCAACCTGGAGATGCCATCATTGTTGACAAATGCTTCACATTTTGTGCACTGCCCCCAGGTGTTGATTTGTACAGACCACCATTTCGCCAGGCCCATGAACCACGATGAATGATGAAAGTCACTGAAAAGGTTAGCCAGCTGTAGGACTCGAGCCTCAGAACATCAGTTCTCTCATGTCCATGAACCACAGATGAGCAGTAGCGATGTCGCAGAAACTCGGCGCGTGGCACGAGCAAGGGTGCACGTAGAAAGGGCTATACGTAGGGTAAAATCGTTTCACATCCTTGACAAGCCCTTCCCCACATCAGTGATTGATATTGCAGAACAAGTATTTCAGGTTTGTTGTTATCTGAGCAATTTCTGGCTGCCTCTGGTTTGTGATCGTTAGTGTACTCAGACTTACTAGACAGTTGCATTTCATACTGTATGTCATTTCTTTTATCTTGCATTGTTTAGCTCCATGACAGTTATTGTACTTTCATTACTATGTCTTGCTGTGTGATTGCAGTGTTTCTTCAGGTTGAAACTTTCCTGCAAAATACGTAGTTCCAGTGTTAGGAAAGCTACAAATAGAAGAGGGCAATGGGTGACATTGATTTTGCACCAGTTGGTTGTGCCAACCATTACCTCAAATGATTTATTTAAGCTTTCTGAATTTCATTTTCAGTCCTGAGCATGGCTCACAAATGTAGCAGCCTTTTTTACATTGCTCGTAGGGAGGGTAGCTGCCTTTCGTGTACAGTTGGCCAAGCCGCCTTACACGCTGTGTCAGCATCTATGGAACAAGGGCAATCTTTACGAAATGCAGTAGGGCAAGAAACAGATACATCTGCCAAAATACACAATTGAAATATACTCTTCCCACGTGCAGTGATCGTGCACAGGATCCTGCATTAGTCCAAATGACAAAGTCACACCACTCAGAACCGGTCACTACCAACTGTCCTTGTACCTGGTAATAGTATGCGTGGTCTCGTCGCAGTTGCACTTCACCATTTATGAGCCTGCAGCAGAAGTTTTTGTCCTTGCATGCTTCGATCGGTGTTACACTCACTATTGAAAATGGGCACTTCACTTCGAGTAGCCCAGTCTCACTGCTGTCTCTGACTATTCTGTCAGGAGAGGCCGCGAGGAAAGGGTACTCATCATGTATGTGCAGCCCTGTCACCTGAACCGACACATCTTTCTCATAAGCAGCCATAAGCTTAACATACTCCTTGACAACAACTGCTTCATTTTTGCGTCCATACACAATCGCTTCTGAATATGCCGACTGCTTAGGATAGAGGAGCTGTTTTAATAGGCCCTCGGGCTTCTTACACCTGGCAGCTCGCTTGAACACTGAAGAAGTGATCCGCCCAATCCTCTCCTTGTGCCATTGCCCATATCCTGCCTGCCCAACTGTCCTTGCTGTTATTTCTTTGCGTTCTTCTGGTGACATTATCTTCAGCATTGCACAGTAGTTATTTATTGCTTGTGTAGCTGCCTCAGATGTAAGGCTGGCATTGTCGTCTATTGGCAGCTGCTGGTGTGAGACATCCTTTTTCCTTGTTGAAGAAGCATATCGCAGCCAAAGTAGGTTAGAACAGCAATCCGCCGTATCTTGTACCAGTTCGGTGTAGCTACTGTCAGATGGCTGGCTGTGCTGTGCGGGGTTGTATGTCCGCTTCCTTGTTTCTCTAGTTGGCTTATTCACTAAGAACTTTTGAAATGGGATGTCGTTGAGCTGAGCTGGCGCGAAGGGTTTTCTGTCTGAAATGTAAAATTTTAACAAATCTGAGAACTCGAAAACATCAGCACACCTAGCTTGAATTTACGAAATGCATGTTCTTTCGTTGATATGGTGTCTCATACGGACAATGACAAAAATGCTCTTCGCATTGGTTCGAGACTAACTAGAAGAGTTCTGTGATGCACAGAAATGCATGTTTGGTGTGTTATGGCATGTGTGTTACATGTGTGAGTCCTTGTGCCTCCAATGCATAATTTATGTACTACCAGGAACAACATGAGGGAACACCTAGTTTATGGTAATTGCCCTCACACACGACACGTGGCAATGCTCTATCAACAATGTCTGTAAGAAAATGGAATGCTGGTGGTCTCACGTGTTATTGTCACTCGCGTATTTGAGTGCATGGTGTATTAAAATAATCACAAATTAAAATTTTTTTGTGGAATGTCTCAGAAGACATTTCTGATGACTACACCTCTGAACTGTGGGACGTCTATCTCTGCTTTTCCAGTTAGGAATGTTCACTTTAAGTTTTGTAATAACTAAACTTCAAAGATGGTTCTGCAAATGACTTGTAATCTTGAATGTTGTCTTAAAAAGGCATACACCTACATCATGAGATGGGCAAAGACCCGTGTGCCAAAGCTATGTACTTATCCACTACATACAACGATTAGAGCTTAGCAACGAGATTGGTGTGCACTCACCTTGTGGGCTCACTATCCATGCACAAGGTTGGTCCGTGCACGTTTTTGCCGCCGTTGTTCGTGCAGCATCGGCCACATGAAACAACATAGCGGCAACATGGTGACATGTTTCGCTGAGCCTGAAAGAACCACATGATAGCAGGGATTTCATGAGCGAATTAATACACTCGCAAACTGCATGTGTTGGTAAACATATGTAAAACGAGAATGTGAAATTATGCATTCTCACCCCGCAACACATCGACACTGAACTCCGACGATGCGTCCGTCGTCCTTCCCATACCATGCCGTAACGGTGTAGTATCCTTTTTTGATTGACGGCGTACATGTTGCCCTTATCACGATGAAGTCTTCATTCTCCGTGTCCTCGTTCACCATCACATTACGAATGTGTCCTTCCTCTTTGAAGGCCCAGCCGCGATGGGCTTGACGAAGAGTTGATGTGGTGCATCCCAAATATCTCCACACTTTGTCTACCGTAACTTTATCGCAAGGCGAAAGGTCACGTACCCAGCCCAGCTCATTATAACTAAACGGAGCACAGTTCTCGTCGACCATTTCAACTCGACGGGGAAAAAGAAAAGCGAAGCAAATCGCATGTGAAAAGCAGGAAACGTGCGGCAGTATTCGACAGATTCCGCGACGACTGTTTTCAAACCTAATATCCTCGCTCACAGCAACACTTTGGGTTCAGCGGCCAATTCATAGACGGCGCTGCATTTTCCACAAGTGGTGGATTTCTTCAGAGGAATAGCTCTGTTAGAGTTGAGACTTAGAGAGACAGAGAGATTATATTATATTTAGGGTTTCCGGTTTCCGGTGTTTATTTGTACCTAGATTCGGTGCAGAAAATGGTGGTTATTTCACTTACCACGAATCGGTGGCTTTCAGTGGCAATATTTTCATGGCATAAAGATTCGGTGAAAAGCGGCGACAATAGAAGCTTCTTACATGCACACTACATGTAACGCTTTATTTACAAACTAGATGGCTGCATGGGTTACTCACCTAGTTTCTGCCTTTGCTGTTGTCCAAGTACAGATCCCGACAAAAACTTGCGGAACACCAGAGCGACGTATTTCTTCATCGGAGCCACACACTAGCAGCGAACAGGAGTGAACACACATACTGAGAGATGCATGGAATACCCAGTCACCTGTCTGTAAGTCTATCTGCTCCCATTTGCTGCAAGGGTGTCGTTCCGATAACGATATACGCCACGCTGGTGTTCCGTACACCTTGACCGTCGGGACCTGTACACTGTAGAATGCATTCTAACCTCTAACTGGGGCACTTCTTGACCAAACAGACCTACTTGTGATCATACTGGATCCATCCTGTGTGTCTCACTTGGACCCCGTGAGAGGCTACAAGAGGATCACTTGTTATTTTGCGAGTGACCTCACCTCGGGTGACCACTGCCATGCCAGTCGTCCAGTGGGAACTTACACAACACAAGATAAAGTATTTTGAGGAGCAAGTCATTATTGGCAAAAAATTATTTTCACCGAGCGCGTAAAAAAATTACCGGCGTATGTTATCGGTGCTTTTCGGTAAATACCGGAAACCGGAAAGCCTAATTATATTAGATGAGAGTGTAAGAGAGACACATCATAATGAAGTGCACTGTAGTTTGGTGCCAGCTAGTGCCTGTACTAAGTGAATTTGTGCAGAAGTAGTTCACTTGCCATCCATTTAATCCATTGTTTATGTGGACATTTGAGCTGGTCGAGCAATGTGCCTGTGTTGTTTCAAATGGAACGACTTCATTATGCTGTGCACGCTTACACTGAAATATCATCATTGCATAGTGTCATTGAAATATACTGCGATTTCAGTATACCTGTACAGCTTGGGCTATTTTATGGCGAATTCCATTGGGAGAACAATTTTTGCACCGTGCTGGGGGGGGGGGGGGGGGTGAATGCACCCGGCGGGGTCGCACGGGTTTGCTTTATCAATGGAATGCTAGCATTCGAGCTACGATGCACACTCTGTGCATAGTGTGTGGCTCACGTGCTTTTTCGGGTTTGCTTTGACCACGTGGGGTTCAGCAAACTGCTTCGTAATCGTACAATAAAATTTAACACAGCTGGACGCGCTGTGTTTACACTGTTCAAAAGACGCACGACTACCTGCACGACACACGAGTAGGGTGATTTCAAGCAGATTCAGGCAGGGTGGTCCGGTCGACCTCTCAGATTTTTTTTGCTCCAATATATATTGAAGCCAAGTGCTTAGGAAGTACATTGGCGGAGGAAGTAGCTGAAAATATCTTAAAGTTGTTTTTTTTTTAAATAATCTTCATGACTGATTATTTCGAGCACTGCGCTTCCTCGCAATTTTCAGGCCTCGTATCTTCGTAACCATTAAGGCCAAGCAGTTAATTTTTTCCACGCTTATTGTCTATATGCTGCTGTACTATTTGCTCTATCTTTGAGGTTCTAGATTTAGCAGGTGTCCAGATAAAAAAATCGCAAAGTCGCCTCATTTGCAAAAAATCACACTTTTTCGGCGCGTAACTGCTTTTCTGCAAATACCAGAAGGTTAGCATGTGTGACATCGTTCTGTTCGTCTTTAAGGCTACGGTTTCACGGTAGCCATCTTAAATGTATTTACGGGCTTCCTACGGTGGGGCGCCACCGTCGCGGTTTCCGTGGGTGAGCCCGTTAGGGAGAAACAGTTATATGCGTGGGACAGCTGGGGACTGGACCTTTTGACCTTGGGTCTCCCCTCTACTATGGTATTGTACACGGTGTTTATGCCTGTGTAGAAGGGACGATTGTCTCGTAAAAGTCTTTTGAAACTGTCATGCAAGACCACGAGTTGATTTTGGTGCGTTCGTGTTTTGAATAGCATGGGGGGTGGTAGCTGCCACGCGCGTAGCGTGTGACGAAGACTGTGCAAAATATAATATATTTGAGATATATAAAATTATATATCTCAAATGCAAAATGGTCAAACAACCGTCATAAAAAATGGTCACAAATACAAAATAATTGCAGTCAGCAGTGAAGAGTCTGTTCACGTGCCGATCGGTAGCAGTCTTATCTCAATACAGCTTACAGAAACAGGATTTCTTGAAATGAATTATGAAATTACCACTTCTGTTGAAACTAGAAGTTCAACTCACAGTGCGCACACAAAATGATAAGAATCAAAGGAATGACATAACCGAAGTAAAATAGGAAAGTCGGCGATTATACGCTATATAACCTGTCCGTATTCCGCATAGTAGCGGTCGTGACAAAGTGCCATCAAAGTTGAAGATAACTTTTTTTTTCTATTTGGCTGCGATTCGTGTTATCGCTTTGTGAGATGACGAGAGGTGTGATCTTTCGCCACGAAATGTCGTCAATTTCACTAGTTTATTTCAGTCGTCTCCATCGCATTACGCGGCGCTGATTGCCCACAGTTAGCTGTGAGGCGATCGAAGTTCAATTGAATAAATTAATTTTCCGCAATTAAAAATTGTCCAAAGTATTCCTCAATTGTGGCAAAATTTTCCAGAAGGTAATTGCTGGAAGTCTGACAATCCTCTGGCGAGTACATAGCCAGTTAGAATTTTTTATCACCTTAGGTGAAACACCCTGCATAATATAATAAAGGAATGATGTTACCAATGAGTACTATATTCTTAGCTCGGCTTTTGCTTACATGTGCTGATGCTGAGGAATCATTTTTAACTCGTAGCAACCATGCACAATTGGTTTCCCTATATCAACGGAAACGACTTCCACAACGAACGTTACCTAATCTGAGCTGTTTTCTCTCTTCGTATGGGTATGCATGCCTTCTTTTAGGGTTACAGTACCCAAAGGTTTCTTAGACAATCCGCAGGACAATCACCCTGCAAACGACACAAAGAGGAATTCCCCACGATCAGAGCCGTAGCGAGGCAAGTTTGCGGCCAGGGCAGGGTAAATCTGAAGCGCCCCCACCCCCCTTTTCCAAGTGCCATCAGAAGCCCTGTAAACAAAGAAATGAAAATGCTTATTTGCACTGCCGAGATCGTAAATTCAAATTTCCTTCGTTCCCGCTTTATCCTGTCCAACCAATCTGCCAACTTCTGCTATCGACAGAAGTGGAGAAAGCGCCTCTTTCCGTCGCTCCTGTTGTCTTCATGCCACTTTGTCTAGGCAGAACACATTCTACTCCTGCTGTGTGTGGGAACACAAAAACCTCTGTGCTCCTTTGTAAGGGCGTACAATGAACAGAGCTCATAGTGCAGACCGTCTGTTCTGTGTGGATTACGGTGGTAAGCTCTGCAGTGGTAAGAACTACGAAGCAAAAGCTACCTAGTAGCAAAGTGGGTGTTTACTGCAATGGGACACAGGAAGAGTGGATGCGACGGTGTCGGTAGCCTAGTTAAGCACAATGGTACAAGCTGAGATGGACGGCAAATAAGATAATTAGAAATGCGAAGCTGCGCAATATTCAGATGCTTCATCTGCCGACGCAAGGCATCGCAAACTACCGTACAACCAAAAAACAAGAATGGGAGCACTTCGAGCGCGTTCCTGGAATACAGTCTTCACATGTGTGGGGAAAGCAGGTAATGGACAGGTAATGAACAGGTAATGGCGTTCGTGAAGTGTACACGGCAAAAACTTCGTAGCGTGCATGGGGGAAAGTAGCCTTCCACTGTTAGACTTCGCCCCATTTCTGTTTGTCATCAATTAAGCACCGTACGTGCTTTCAATTTGTGTTTTGCGCGTATGGCCAACGTTCATGCCAACCTATGGAGTGTAACTCCTGTCTTTGTAGATCGATATTTGAACTTTGTTTCGTAATAAACCTTATAAACCAGAACTTGACTATCTCAAATATAATATGAAGCCATGAAGGGACGGAACTCAGGTGTGCGCAGAAAGCACAAAAATGAACTTCAGACATTTCTGAAGTGAATTTTTTTCACTATGCTGTGTGAGCTGAACACAGCATATGAACAACATGTGCGAGGAATATGAACCACGTCACGAGTGGGCAAATATGCAAAATACGCAACCGAAGTTGCGTGTTTTTGCCTTACCACCCCTCACTAAACGTGCGTTAGGAAGTATGTCTGAGATTTTGCAACAATCGCTTTTATATTAATGGAAAGAGTGTTTAAAGACTAACAGAACGATGTCACCCACGTTAACCTTCTGATATTTGCAGAAAAGCAGTTACGCGCTGAAAAAGTGTGATTTTTGCAAATGAAGCGACTTTGCGATTTTTTATCTGGACACCTGCAAAACCTAGAACCCAAAAGATAGAGCAAACAGTACAGTGGCACATGGGCAATAAGCGTGGAAAACATTAACTGCATGGCCTTAATGGTTACGAAGATACGAGGCCTGAAAATTTAGACTAAAGGCAGTGCTCGAAATGGTCAGTCTTGAATATGATTTTTTTAAAAAACAACTATAAGATATTTTTAGCTATTTCCTCCGCAAATGTACTTCCTAAGCACTAGGCTTCGATATATATTGGAACGAAAAAAATTTAAGATGTCAACCGCACCACCCTGCAAGAATCTGCTTGAAATGAACCCAGTAACAAGAAAAGAAAGCTTGAATATCACGGCCTCACTTATTGTGCGCATGCCTCCTCTTGTCGGTTGTGTTCTGCTGAGGTAATCGCTGGGTCGAAAACTATTGCTCCTTGGAGCAATTTTTTTGGCCCCTGCTCCACCAGTGGAACAGTTTTTACCGCTTCCCGGGGCAAAACTGGAATGCGCCATTAGATTCCTTTCACCACATCTGCGGTCAAAGAGGGTTTTTCTGACCATAGACCAAGGGATCGTTTGTTGGAAGTTATTGCTTGTTCAATGTTTCCAGGTCTGTGAAATTTGTTCTTGACATCACTGTATGAAGTTTTCCTGGAAGATGTACCAAATTTATCAGATCCATGCATTCATGCACGATATATTTGTCACATACTGTGGAGTATTTTGAGAATATAAGGACAACAGTGAATATTATATGAGAATATGAAAAAATATTGAGTAGACATGAGAACGGTGTTGGAGAGGTGAATGATGCACCACTGCTGTTCCTCATTATAGCTCTTTGAAGGCATGAAGGCTTATCGTGGTCATGACGACAAGGTCAGGCTTTTCCGGCCAGATATGAACGTCCGCAGGCTTCTCAACTCCGCAGCCAGGCTAGGGCTTCCGGTAGGTCCTTGCCATCTCAATTAAAATTGTGCTAATAAATGTGACTTGCAGGTGTTCCAGGGTCAGGAGTTCCTTAGTTGCTTGCTCAAGCTTGTCAGCATAGAAAAGGAGTGGGTACCAAAGTACCCCATGAGTTCTTTGTACGTTCGACCAACTCTAATGGGAGTTGAGGTATTGTATCCCTTTTGTACCTCCTCCTGTACCTCATAATATTTTAGGGTTCATGTAGGTGCCGGGTTTTGCAGGCGCAATCCCATTAATTTGAGCTGGAAGGGGACTGAAGATTTGTTCCAATAAAGGCGGAGCTTGAACTAATGGCTGCCACTCTGAATGAGGGCTTGATACGTTGGTAGCGCATACAAGCCGTGTCGGAGACACGTCATGGCTCGCTAGGCCTTGCCACATGTTTGCAGTCACGCGATGGTGCAAATATAAGAGGCTTATTCTTTCGAGAATATTTATTTACAACCAAGTATCAAAACAGCTCAGGGCAAAAAGTAATCTTACACGCACTTGCGTTCATTTCTTCAGCTGCGACTCTATACGCCTCGTGCACAGACTAAAGGTGGCGCTTTGCGCGGCCACGTAGTGGTGGGAAAACAAACTTTTTGTGTGAGCCGTCCGACATCGAAACCAGTCAAGAGTGTATGTGTGAATAAGCTGTGTAACTTTGCGGATTTCAATTACTTTAAACTCCGAACAACTACTTTCGGGGTCATTAAGGCATAACACTATATGCAGAAGCAGGCATGTCAGTGCTATTACAATTCTTTTAGCTTTTCTTTGTGTGCCCCGCACTTACGTGTGTTTTTTTTACCCTTTTTACAGCAACGTTGCAAAGATTGCACCTACAGGAAAGGGACGCATAAGTCTCATTAGCTGAGTCGGGCAAAGCGACAAGGTCCAAATTAGTTGGAAGTTCGTGTCTGAATTGAGAGCACACATCACAACATCACTCGACATAACACGAACAATATACGGTCTTAATACGGCAACCAATTAGGATCATTGGCATAAAAGAAGACAGATAGAATCGACGGAGTAGCTTATTTTGTTACACGTACGTTTGGCGGCCGACACCCATCTTGTTCTCCTGTCCACATCGTGTGGATTTGGCGGTAAACTGTGGAATCTTGTACCCGGTGGGGCACTCTCGGGTCCCGAAAAAAGATGGTCCCTGGTTGCGTGGGCGGAAATAATGGTCCCGCGGGGTTCCGGGCGCCCAAAAATAGAGCAGTCGTTGTGGAGAGCCGATGAAACGGATCCTAGTGGACCAAGTGCTATTATCCGACCTCCTGATTTGTTAAAATTGGGAGACATAGGCTTTTTAAATTAACATTGATGTTAATGAACTATAAAAGCTGCACGCCATCCAATGAGGAACATAAAATCGATTGCATTCACTGCACCAGTTGTATTGATCGCATTCCGTCAGCTCCTTCTGTTGCTCTCTCTCTCTCTTTTATTCAGTGGAGTACAAACAACTCGATTTCTTGCAGATATGTCGGGAAAATGGTACCCGCGTTCTTTTATAACAGGACGGATTACAGAGGAGTAAGCAAAAAGGCACGTTACCTTCTCCTGGCTCCGACCTCACGCTCGCTGTACGTGGTGTTCGTTGGATGTAGAGTCACAAAAATATTTAGTGACTCTAGTTGGATGTAGTTCCCAATTCAACCTGGATGCTAGTGAATTCCTATTGCTGGTCAGACAGGATTTACGGTTGTCATACGGTTGTCGATGAACCATATCTTCAGCAGAAGCGGAGTTGTAAAGGCAATGAAACAATGAATGAGAGGGCGAGAGCTTTTATTATATATAAACATCGACAGGGAAATGATGTAGGGGAGAACTGTATAACAACTGCAAAACTGGTGCCTCCTTTTTTTACATTCAAACTCAAACTTAAAGGGACGGTCTCGTACCCCCTGCCCCTCTCATAAAGTGTACCATTCGATTGCCCTTTGTTGAAAATGGAATACTGCGAATTTACCCGACAAAACACGTCACAGTTATTAAATAACCGAATTAAATTGATAAAGATTGCAGAGCATGCCGCGATCTGTGTTGGCAATAATAAGAACAGCCACATCGCCCTGCAGGAAAGTCCATGATAGGATACAGAAATCGTCTGCTTTTGCGCGCGCTAGTGCATCGGTGTGAGCAGACGACTTTCAGAAGTTACTGGGCACCGCGGCAACTCTCGTACATTTTCTTTCAGTTCTCAGGTGAAAAACGCACCTTCTAAGAAGTGGCAAAAATGGTGGTTTAGAACAACTATGTTAATCCTCAGAGACAGGGTTAAAAGTCGCAGGACAATCCCACCCACAATCACAAATCTGAAGTCGCCGGCCATCGGCGCGCGGTCGCATTACAGCTCCGACCAAAAATATATTACGCGTGCTTCTATTACACTCCCCGTTGTACACTGATCATGCTTCGAAATGAAGTGTCGCTGACGGCGTACATAGAGAAGGAGTGCGTGTTTATTTAAAAAACGCATTAAATACTCGTGGAAAGAAAACACGTGACTTAGCTTCCACATATCCGATTATGCGCCACATTATCGGAGACCCCACAGTCAATGCTCGGACTACATTCTCCACTCGCGGAGGTATATGCCTGAGTTTCCCCATTTCGAGAGCAAAGGGGATGACTCAACCCAAGGTGCTTCTGCAAGTTAAAATTACCATGACAACGACGACGTACCCGCAGGCCGACGTCATACGTGACGTATGTATGAGAGAAGCGTAGGTTTCGTCGTCTGCTATTACGGCACGTTTCGACAAATTCGTCGAACACAACTTGGTTATTCCGAATGAAACTTTGGCGGTTGTATGTGTACAGTACTCGTGAAGCTAGTTTTGGCTAAGTTTCGGAATCGCCCCAGATGTATGAGACCGTCCCTTTAAACTCAATACTCGTGCCTGACCAACAGTAGAGAAATACTAGCACCTAGCGAACGATATCGCTAGTGAAATAGTGCATCGAATGGTGTCGCTTTTATGTTACTTATTGCATGTTGTGCAGATATTATTATCTATTAACACATGGAAAAGAAAGACCCATGTCTCCTTTTTCAACAAATGGGGAGAGCGAATGGTAACACTCGGTCGACTGTGATGGGTTTCATCAGTTATCCGTAACCACGCCCCTGTATTTTTGGGCGTGCAGGAGCCTGCGGGACCATTTTTCTGTCCACACAACCAAGGACCATTTTTTCTACAGCCGGCTTTCTCATACGTACTTGTGCACCCAACGACGCAACAGTTTGTGTGGTACGGCATTACTTTTAGTAGCTATCAATTCAGGCGCGGCGTGACCGAAGCAAGGTGACGATTGAAAGCGTACGAATAGCCCTAGAAAACCGAGCGGACTAACACAACTAGTTCCTATGGCTGCCGCCAGGATTTTCCGTGGCGCGGCAGACGCTCTGCACGAAGTGTATAAACGTTGTTTTGAATTGTTAAGCCTAACCCAATCGCGAATCCCACGAACGCGAATATCGCCAACTCAATTCGGGAAAATATCAAATTGCTGCCTTTTTCTTGTCTGTGTAGTCGAGAGGAAGGGTCTTTATCCCCTGAAAACGGCGAGGCTTGCTTGCTTGCTTTGCCGACGACGGGTAAGCAGTATTAATCCATGGAGAGCTGCTAGGATATGATGCGAATGTGAAAAGGTCCATTCAAAATCTCTTAATTTGACCTGGTGCTCCAGGCCCGTCAGTCATGTGTATTTTAATGGGGCCGGTAATTTGAACGGTAATTTGAACGGCTGGCAACGGCTGGTAATTTGAACATGTGAACATGCACAATGGTTTATTCGAACGAGATTGCCCAGCCACGCCAAAGTACGCAGCGGCCCGGCAACATCCGGCCATGTGCCTGCCGGTGTGCTGCTGGTGCGTCAGGGACATGTTTACTTATTAAATACTAAGTTTACTTATTACTTATGAGGCCATTACTTATAAAGACGATACATGTGCCAGGAGAAAGAGAAACAAGGAACAACTCACTGTAATGGTGTCCACAAACGTGCGGAACGATGCCGCTTACTCGTGGTCGACAAAGCAAGAAGCCCTGCCGTTTTAAGGGGTTCAAGACCCTTCCTGTTGAGAATACAGCCAACGAAAAGGCGTGGAGGACAGACGATATTTTCTTGAATTGCGATGGCGATATTCGAGTTCGCGACTTGGCGGGGTTCAACATCGCAAACGATGCTGATTGTGTCGTGGCTCAAGAAACGAATGCAAGCATGTGTAACATATTATTATCTAGTCAGAGCTGTTTTGATGCTTGCCTGTAAATAACTATTTTGGAATGAACGCGCCTCTTATATTTTTGGCATCGCTTGACCGCGAATGTCCAGCAAGGCCTAGCGAGCCATGACGTGTCTTTGACGCAGCAAGTATGCGCTGCCAATGCATCAAGTCCTTATTCACAGCAGCTCTCTTTAGTTCAAACTCCGCTTTATTTGAACAAATTTTCGTCCTTTTCAGGTTCGAATTAACGGGATTGCACTGTACTTTGGTGTTAACAGATATTTTGGGGAGCTATCATACGGAGGTTACCATTATGAAACAAAAGGCTCAGGACAGGAGCCAGCGATATTTTGAGCAGTGTGTGTTCTTTTACGGTGCCCAGTAGAAAGCTTTTACCTCAATCTACCTTCGTGGGATCACTGGATTTCCTGCCTTTTTGAAGTGTGTGTTTCAAGTTTATCATTATCTTTTACACAATGTTTCGAATTAGCTTTAAGCCCAGGTTTGTACCAGGTGAACCATGGTTGATAACTGCATCAAATCTGACAGTAGCAGTCACAAATGTTGTGGCACAGAAGTGGATAATTCCACCAAAATTTGAACAAGCAAGGAACCTTGACATCTTTGATTTCCGTCATAAATATATATTTTTCAGGTGATGGCAAATGATGAAAAAATAGTCTAGTTTAGCCTAGTTTTCTCATTCAGGCTGCAGCCATTTTCGAGAGAAAGGTGGCGAAAAAAAATGTGGTAGTTTTGTGGCTAGATGTCTCCTGCATCTTTGGTGGTTTCTTTAACAGCGACGGCATGCTGCACATTGTTACAATTTTTTCGCATTGAAAGCCTACTAGGTAGACAACAACTTTGTGACTTCTTGTTTTTGTATTCCAGATATCTTTCTTTTAAATGTGAAACTCACAAGCAGATGTTGAGCACAAGAGTAGAGGGCCAGTGACTTGTAGGGAACATGTTCCATGACTATGGGGAGAAACAGAGAACAGGAAGGGACAAAACTCGAATCAGCAGGGAATGTTTATTTACTACACGTAGCCCACTAGGTTGGGGAGAGAAGGTCATCAAGTCAGGAGGTGGGAGTTCTAAGGTTAACAGTCATCTAGCTAATACAATTTGGAGTGTGGTTTGTTTCTGTGGTCTTCAAAAGGAATGCCAACAGGGGGTACATCCAGAGCAAGACTGTATGTGCCTGCTTAGTTTGATGTTTGGTGTGTTTTTCTTCTTTTTTTCTACGTTTCAGAAATGGTCGCATATTCATTCGTTGGTGCCTCGTTTAGTTTAACCGACAGAACGAGAACCACAGCTTATAGAAATGTAGTAAAGAACTGCTTGTTTGCATGGGATGAAAGTTTTGAATGGCTCGAATTACAATTTCTCTTAGAAAGTCGAACTGAAGGATGATGGAAGGTTTGAAAGTTTTTGATCTACTGAATAGGCAACCTTGAAACCATGTGAGGATGCTAGTCGTCCTAGCGAATGTGGAAATAATGAAAAAAACAAACAAAGGGTGATCATCTTATTGACGCAGGTTGTCGTTTGGATGTCTGGGAAGATATTAGATTACGTCAATGTTTAAGAATGATTTCTAGACTATAGCCCAATACGCTATGACAGTAGGCTAGCCTTTAGCGCAGTCCCTCAGCTTTTCCCTTTCCTCTCGTGCACGTAGAACGGTCTCATTGGAGCGTTCTCAAATAAGGTACCACAACAACTGCACATGGGGTCCACGTTGCTTTATCTTTTTCATCATAGTGTTTCAAAGTGCCTTTCAAAGCTCTTCCTTTTGATAGCATTTTTTATTTGTATGTTCCCAGTACACATGGACATTTGTCCCGATTCGGGGAACATTATCATGAAATTCACCCAATTCAGACACTCCTGGATGGAAATTGCCACAAAAAAATTAAGTACACTTTTTATACGTTGCACGGCTATCCTCGGGAAGAAAAAAATAATTTCTTGATCATGGGTGACGTAGCAATGTTTTAAATGGCTCAATGCGTGCATGCATACACGCACAAGATGGCCCATAGGCAATGTCTCGTACGCTGCTGGGCGTTGTGCTCACTGAAAGGGGCGTAGATTGAAAATAATTTAAGAAGGGCTGGAACTAGGTGATTTTTCCATCGTTTGCCAACACTTAACAAATCTATTTTGTTGAGGGCAGTGGGAGATATCGATGATTCTTGCTTGTTCGAATTTAGGTAGGGTTACCCAAGTGGGGAATGCTTGGGATTTGGCCAGTTTCGGAAGCACTGAATCGTGCTACTGGCAGAATGGCATCCTGATGTCACCTTCAGGTAAACTAAACGGTATGTTGATCTCCCTGCAGCCAACCCTCGGGGTTTCACGTTCAAACGAAGTCATACTCTTCGTCATCACGGGCCCAGTGGGGCCATACTACAGCACAGGGATAAAGCCTGTGTCATTACTGGCTGACCCAAAATATGTTCGAGCCTGGCCAGGGGGCACAGGGGACAAGAAACTGGGATGGTGAGTTTTTGCACTGCTATACGTATGGGTGCCAAAAAGACTGCTTATGTGGTACAGCTTATTAGATGTGTCTAGAAAAATAATGCTTACTGGAAGCTACAACAACTTGACAGCTTAAGCAATGTGATTCTCAGGTGTCCTCTGTTTTATGTGACACAATTTTGGAAGAAAGATAACTTTTTGCGTGTGGATATCATTCAGTTTAACTTTCTTTTGTCCATGAGTGAGGCATTGGAGTTCCTTTTCTGCAAACGGATTCCTTGTTTCATACTCCGGAACATAGTATGTATGTTATAAAAGCTTGGCACATTTCGAAGCGCTACTGATATTTGGTGAAACTACTGGTGGCTGACATAGCTGACGATACCAACACGGCCGGAGTTGACACATACGGTTAGGTCTGCAATGCTCAGAAACCAATTCTGTTTAAGGAGGTTCTTGAAAAAGCCAGTGTGCACCAAGATATGATTCGAGATGCTGACATGTTTGGTCTAACTCTAGTCTAGACTTGGAATTCCGGACACGCAATTCTCATTTTTCCCCATGGTGCTTCATGATTGTAAGTAATGCTGTTGAGACCAGGGTGTCGAACCGCAAAAAATACGGGTTCGGTTCGAGTTCGGGTTTGCGTTGCTTTGATTTCGTTCCGGTTCGGCCACGCCAAAAATCGAACCGGTTCGCGAACCGGTTCAATGCTTCCATTTTATGTTCTATACAACTGCTTTTATCTGGAAACACATGGCTAATAGCTTATTGCTGTTGTCTGCATTTACTTTTTTAGCTGTCAGGTACTCCCTTTAGCGAGAGAAAGGAGAAATGGATGGACACTTATTGCAAATAGAGTCCATGCTGATGAAGCAGTGTAGTCCTGCTACTTTCTGTTCCCAAAATCTCTTTTTTCACACGCACAGTGCCAGCAAGATATACTTAAAGGAAGCCTAATAAGATGGACAGCGTTGCATAGATGACAGTACTTGCCAGCACACTGCATTCGCAGACTGAATCGATCTGAAACCGTACTGAAGCATGTTGAAAATAAGCCTGCGAGCCTTACTCTGTCCGAGCTCACAGCAGTGTACTAGTTAATCCAGAACACAAAGGCAATGGGTCACGACACAATTGCACTACCAATAAATAAACTGCATTTACTTTTCAAACCACGACCAATCAAACAGGCACCGTTTTGTGTACACTCCTTCTCCACTTTTCATGTTTCTGACTTGTTTAATTTTTACTGCTCACGTGTAAAGGGGAATGTTGGGAGCTTACTTAATCACATATTCGTCCAATAGAGCTGCATAACTAGCCTATTCCATTCCCGTTTCATTCATCCGCGTGGCGCCTCGTCTCTGAAAAGTAGACGCCGCAGTGCTCACAAGAACAACTGCACATGTTCACTGCTTCAGCGTGTTAAAAAGACTCTGAAAGTATACTTACTATACGTCCTCGTCTGACTGCTAAGTGAAAATTTCCGAAATCCATGATATGGATGCGTGATGATGATACCAATGTGTCTTTGTTTGGGGGGGGGGGGGGGTTGATAATATGTTTATTATATATAAAAAAGTAAGAGGGAAAGGTTAGCCACCGGTATGGTGGCTTGCTATTCCCAGGAAAAAAATGGGAAAAATAAAGGCACACAAAAAGAAAAACAAAGAAAAAAAACAAATAAACAAAAAGAAAAACAAAAGAGGAAAAGAGGAAAACAAACATGAAACTGGTCTTTGTTTGGGGATTGAGAGGAACCCTTATGCTGACTTCTTTTATGTCCGAACCGTTTTGTTGCTAACCGGTTGCCGCAATTATTTTTTACGTTTCTGCTCCGGTTCGGGTTCAACAGTGTCATGAAAATTTCGGTTCGGGTTCGCTTCCAACAAAAATAACGGTTCGGGTACGGTTTTTGGTTCAGGTTCGCTTCAACACCCTGGTTGGGACATCATAAACCTGACCAGTCATGAAGAGCCAACTGTCTACGATCACACATGCATTGTTGTACATTCTCATGTGCAATGGCCAAGTTGTGTTCCAGAGTACCTCTGTTCTTTTGCTAGCAAGATAGCAACTGACCCAAGGTCTGAAGTCCAAATTATGACAACAGTAATTACAGCCTTGTGTTTTAGGCAGTGATGTGATTGCTGCGCCAAGAGGCAAACCCTGCTACATCCTGCTACATTTTCGCAAAATATCAGGAATCTGCGCCAAGCCTAAGCCCCACACCCTCTTGCGCCGTTAAAAGCGAAGGCAAGCCTGCAGCTGAGCATCCCTTGTCGTTTAGCGCAATCTAGGCAGCGGGCAGCACAAGTCATTGCGGGACAGTAGCCGCGTCTCCTATTCATACAGTTTCGCTTCGATTTCACGGTCTCGAAACAAAGATGATGCTCGATTGCTTTGTAAGATGACATGCCGTGTTTAAAAATCCGACATCGCTATTTAACCACTCGAATACGCGGGTTTTTGATGTCTGTCCAAGTTGTTTTAGCAAACGAAAGCCACATTTTAGCAGCCGTTAGGTTCAGCAGGGCGGACACGATGAAATAGCCTGTTAGTTAGTTCAAGTTTGGCATTTGCATCTCTATGTCCAGGTCAGTGTAACTTCACTGTTGGCATTTTCCCTTGCGACTGTGCATTTTATAGTCAGGTAACATTTATTTTCGGTAGTTTATTTTGCAACGGGGATTTTGATCACTTTATTTCGAGGTACACCCATTTTGCAAGCGCTAATCCGGTATCCTGGTTTTAGGAAACCTTTTCTTGACGTTTGAAGGATGAAACTGCTTGTTTGTTGACGCAACTGACTTTGTTACGGCCAGGCAATAGTAAAGCGATAGAGATAACATTTCCCCCCCCACTGGAAGGATTAGGAGTATGACAGGATGGAAAATGCAGGTCCGATCACTGTCACTCTTTCTCTCATTTTTTAAACCATTGCCGTGTTTTCGTGCTGTATTGTTGTAACTTGTCGCTCATGTCACATGGCGTCACTAACACGATAAGGCAAAAGATTGCGAGAACGCTCGGATAGACCATCAATTAGTTGGTGGTGTGGAACGAGAAACCTGAAATAAATATTGGGCATGTTCAGCCTATGATTCTAGAACTATGTGAAAGCGCACTGGACAAACTGATCACAGGAATCACTAAAAAGATGTCGAAGTTTTAAGAGCACACACAATACTTTTCCACAAGTAAGCTAGTTTTGGCATTTTCTTCAACTGTTTTGTTTATATTTGGTACTGTAACTGCAAAATATCGTCAAAAAATGACCAATAAGAAATTTTTTGCAGTAATCTATATTCAATTCTCTATTATACTCAACTTGAATATTCGAATTTTCACAGCACTCTGTCGCTGTTTGTGAATATTGTTGAAAATCCTGGTCTAAATTTTGTAATTACACGTGAGCTGCTTCAACTGATTGCAGCACATGACAATCGTTAGAGTCTAACGATTATCATGTGCTGCAATCAGTTGCAATTAGCTGCAATCGAAGCCAAAAGCCAACTCCTTGTAACGATTGTCTAATGGTTAGCCAATCGTTACAAGGAGTTGGCTCTTGGCTTCGCTGACCACATCCATGTCACTCTTTTGAAAGTATATTAAAAGTAAAATCTGACTGCGCACGATGATGCAGCATATCTGCCCCAAAGCACTGTTTTGTTGCTCCAAAACGGATTTTTTCCTGATCCAGAAGGTGCTCCAAAATGACTTAGGCCGATCACATCACTGTTTAGGGTTAAATCTGGTAAGACCTGTTTTTACCCTCGGGTTTGCACCTTCACATGGGATAAAACCCGGAAAAACCTAGGAACTGAACCTATACCAAAGTGCAAACTCTGCCGCTTACACAAGCGCAGGTGAACACAAAGTACTTTAGACTTGGTGCTCCATCTCGCCATCTAGTTTGTTCTTCCTTTCACTTCTCTTCTTTTCCACCCAAAAGAATGCTCTTTCAGATGATATCAGCTGATTTTATCTTGTTTTACAGCTTCTAACATAAACCTGACCTTTACCCCCCCTTCCCCCCGACTTGGAAAAAATGGAAATGATCATTAACAGTACATAACAAGAAAATTGTGCAAGGTGTCTGTTATTTTCAGTAAATAACGACATACCCTTCCAATAAGTGTTGAGTTTTGTTAAGCTTAACTGCATTTCTTGGCTTTGTTATTGCATACAGGGTTTCCCAGAAAACGTGTCATTGAATTATAATAAAAAAACTACACCACCTAGAATCATGCGGTCAACGGCATTTGTTCTTATTAGGTTTTTGCCACCTTGTAAAATTAATGTCATGTACCCCAAGTTTAATTATGCAAATATTTGCGAAGTGAACTCAGAAATTTGCCAAGGGAAGGTCACTCTTTTACCCCACCAATATGAAGAGCGTGCCGAATTCACTCAAATTCATGATAATTGACAGTAATATTCACGAGCTATCCCATCGGAAAAAATAGCCGAATATCATGCTTTTCGGAGCACAAGACCATAACGCGCGATGTCTTTCTGAGCGCAATCGCTCGCAGTCCGACGAAAGGAGGTTCCGAAGCCAGCCCACAGAGTGATAGTAGAAAAAGTAACAGCTCCTAAAATTGGGAGAGGGAAAGCATTATCCCAGCGAAAGTCGGACGTGATAAGCCATGCCTGCGTTATCTCTTTCTGCGATGCCGTGGTGGGCTGGGTTTCCAACCTCCTTTCGTCGGACTGACACAGATTGCGCTGAAAAATTCAACGTGCGCTATTCTGTGCGACCTCCGTAGAGAATGATGTTCAGCTATTTTTTCCGATGGGATAGCTCCTGAATATCCCTGTCAATTATCATTAATTTGAGTAAATTAGACACGCTCTTCACATTGGTGGGGTAAAAAAGTGACCTTTACTTGGCAAATTTCCGACTTAAGCTCGCAAAAATTTACATAATTAAACTTACGTTACACGACATTCACATGAGGAGGTGGCAAAAACCCAGTAAGAACAAATACCGTTGACCGCATGACTCTAGGTGGTGTAGTTTTTTTATTATAATGCAATGACACGTTTTCTGGGACACCCTGTATATGAGCGTTAAGCACAACATCCTATACGACCCCAATTAAAATTCATTCAGCATATATTTTCTCTTTAATTTGAAATTTCAAGAGTAACTGCCATATTATGGTGCTGCCCTGAGGGATCCCTGTGCTTCGAAGGACCCTTTCAGTAGCTTTAGCAGTGCATTGGGCACACGCTCGCTGCGCATGCAGGAAGCGCTGCCAAGGCTATTGAAGCAGACTAGGGATCCCTCAGGGGTGAGCGAGAATACGGCAGTATATGTTTCTGTATAAAAGCCATTTACAGTAAACCCTCAACTTATGAACAGTTACCGTTTCTTGCTAAATCATTGGCAAGGCGAGGTTTGAAATGAGCGGTAGAGTGCTAAAGCACTACAAAACTAGGAGAAGCACAAATGGGATTACGTTTATTTTTGAAAATCTATGGTAACGGAGTTCTGTACCATCGTTTCACC
The DNA here is from genome assembly GCF_037126465.1 of Ornithodoros turicata. Taxonomy (NCBI): domain Eukaryota; kingdom Metazoa; phylum Arthropoda; class Arachnida; order Ixodida; family Argasidae; genus Ornithodoros; species Ornithodoros turicata. The sequence continues at coordinate 30,629,769 of NC_088205.1, forward strand.
TGTGTCAGCTGTGCTCACGACAAACATTATAGTAATCTAATGTTTGACACATCCTTCGCATCCTCAAAGAACTGTATTGCTTCCTCGATACGCGTTCATTTCATAGTTTGTCTCTAAAATGGCAACTACTCTCCTATCTGTGCTTTGGAAAGATTAACTGTACGTGCTTCGTGGTAAATATGTGAATCACCATTTTCTACTTGGACAGTGGGACATGGGATGCCCTACGTTTTTTGCTTTGTTGACTTTTATTGACCTGAGCAACTGTTCTTGCCCCACTCATAAATCGAGGTAAAATGGGGTGGCATCTTCAAGGTTCACCCCTGAACCATGTGTTCACTATCTGGGAACCAGGGTTCGTAAACCGAGGGGGGACAAGAAGAGGTGTCTTGTCCTAGCAGACACTGTTCGTAGAGCGAGGGGGTTCGTAAATGGGGGTTCATAAATCGCGGGTTGACTGTAGTACTGTTTAATATAAATGTTGAGGGAAGAGCTTAATATTTCCCCACTGGTTCGCTCGATTTTCTATCTTTCTATGTTTAATATAAAGGTGCTTAAGGTAGGAAATCCTTACATGGTTACTTTTTTTGCAACAAAATGAGCATATACAGTCAAACTCCTTTACAACGAAACTCAGGGGACAGCAAAAAAAATTCGCAGTAAAGGTATTTTCGTTAAAAAGGATGTCCATTATTGGACCTATAGGGCTCCAGCGGGACCGCAAAAAAATTTGCTGTAGTGGTATTTTCGTTAAAAAGGTGTTCGCTATAAAGGAGTTTGACTGTATTTGTAATGTGCTCTGTTTCTCATTTTTACAATGTATATCATTGCTATTATAATGCAGGCGAGCTAAGGCCTTGTCAAGCTTTAGTGAAGCCTATATGAAATAAACTACGAGGGCGTTCAAGTCAAACTGGGACTTTTCATTTTTCGCAAAAGTAAAATGAACTTACAGGCGAGAAATGAGTTTTATTTTTCAACGTAATCTCCAGCTGCACTAATGCTCTTGTCCCAGAGTTTCACGAGGGCTTGGATGCCAGCAGCGTAGAAATCCTTACCGGCGTGTAGCAGCCATGATCGGACCACATTCTTGACCTCGTCGTCGCAGCTGAAGTGGCGGCCCCCAAGGAATGCCTTCAGTGGCCAGAAGAGATGGAAATCGCTGGGGGCGAGTTCTGGACTGTAAGGGGGATGTGGCAGCAACTCCCAGCCAAGTTCCTGTAAGGTGCGTGTCGTGAGATGCGCGGTATGCGGGCGTGCATTGTCCTGTAGGAGGAGGACTCCTTTGGTGATGAGGCCCGGCTGCTTTTGCTTCAGCGCCTTATGCACATCCCTGAGAACCTGGCACCTGGTACCTTAGCTCTTGGGAGATTCCCAGCCTTCTCTGCCGGTCAAACACGGAGAGCGGCCTCGGGACCCAACGGGCACTAACTTTCCGAAACTGGAGGTGTTCATGAATGATAGTGTTCAACGTTCCCACAGAAAGTTCCGTCTTTCGAGCCAGTTCGAGACATGTTATTCATCGGTCCTTGAGGATCAGGTGCTCCACAAGTTGGATGTTCTCAAGAACTCTGACACTGGGCTCTGAGCCGCCCCGGCCAGGATCATCCTACCCTGATGTACGGCCGTCTCGGAACCGCTTGCACCACTCAAACGCTTTGCTGCGGCTAAGTGTATCGTGGCCATACTGAGCCTGAAGTCTTCTGTGAATTTCAGATGACTTTACGCCTTCATTCATGAGAAACTTGATGACAATTCCCTGTTCGATGTGCGCGCTCACCTCGTTGTCGGCCATCTTGTCCAGCACGTGTCTTCTGTTTTGCACAAACTTTGGACCACCACGTGGTGAACGCGAAGGCCTGTCGCGTGTGAAAATGATGAAAAAGAAGTAGCGCGAGCCATTTGTACACTCAGGAGACAGAAAGTCCCGGTTTGACTTGAACACCCCTCGTAGAAGCTATCACTATTTGGTTTGAAGTGAATGTCGAATAGCTGTCAACCTTGGCATCTGTGTTTTCAGCAATTATGCACCAACACTAATGGTGCAAGCTGAAGCCGAGAAACAGAATCTCCAGCAAGTGCTATGGCTCTTTGGTGAAGAGGAGCAGGTCACTGAAGTCGGAGCTATGAATGTTTTCATTCTGCTGAAGAATAAAAGTGGTGGTAAGCATTGCTGCAACAAACAACGATGCTCTAAACAGCTTGTTAAAACATCCAACACTGCTCACAACTGTGTCAAAATTTGTGCTTCCAAATGCTGCATGTGTAACACACAGCTCTTTGAAGGCATGGTCTAGTACAAACTATAAAAGTACAGGGTTCCGGATATAAAGGTTACCCGATGGCAGCACACACTTTCAGATGTTGTATAATCCCCTGAACCTGTTGCACACTGCTTACATTTTTTCTGGTAATGTTGATGCTGTTACCGACACCTGAGGCGGCAAATGACAACATCATGGTTGCCCACACATCCAACGCAGTACAGTCGTCATCTGTAATGGTCACTAACAAAACCACCTGAAATATTGCACTTTGTTCTACAGAGCAGCCCTGTTTTTGAGAGATAGGTTCTCAAGACCAGCGCCGAAATGCGTACAACAAAATTCAGCAGTTCGTTTGAATATAGGTCCAAAATATTGGAAGCAAAGATACATTGGCTCTGTGAGACGCTTGACGCCAATAGTTGTACCCGAAAAATCAAAAAGTCCGAATTTTTTTCATCCAAAAAGTCTTGTTGACTGTGCTCCGAAGCACTCAAGTCTGCATTCCTGGAGACACGTGCAGTAAATTGGAAGTGGGAAAAAAGTACCAACATTTGGGCACATTAATTATGCAATTAAATACAGTACATGTGTTCTGTTTTACATCTCTTTTGCAGCACTTCAAATTCTTTTTGACACCCAGCAATCAGAGAAGGGACTTCCAACACTTTGTGGTGTATACGAAGCTCATAGACATTATAGCGGAACATGTTGGAACAGGAGGTAGACAGAGGAGGTACATGGGACATCATGAGGAAGGGGTTTAGATTTGGTTTTGGTATAGCTTACTCTATCACTGCTGCTGTACCAGCAGTAATAGTGCTACAATCCATACTTATCCATACTCACAGACATTTCAGTTGTCAACTGAGAATGTTGGCTATGACGCAAAGCTGCTTGTTAAGGAAGACGACAGGATTGTGGGAACACGGGAGCTCGTGAGCTTCCGCCCTCGATCTTCTTTTCCGCCATTACTGTCATTAAAGCTTTGCTACCGATCCTTACGGACGTCTCCTGCTTCCTTATACACTGCTCTTTAACCCCAACTTTGTATTTGATATTCCTCAACAGAGACTGAGCTGGTAACCCCACCTCTATCGGGTATCATATTGCCCGGGGTGACTCGTCAGAGTGTCCTTGACCTTACCAGAGAATGGGTATGGATGTCCTCACACCACATACTTGTTGCTTGTAATCCTAGTATTCTGTGTGTTGCGCAGCTACAAAAAGAATCATCTTCAAATCAACATCATTTCAGAATGAATTCAAGGTTTCGGAGCGCAAGATCACCATGGCAGAAGTACGAGATGCTTTGAAGGAGAAAAGGGTGAGCAAAGGAAGGTGCACACACTGGGCATAATATGTTGAAATATAGTAACGATTAAGGGCCTGGTTTTTGTGCTGTAGAAAATCTCGAATTCTGCGGCAGAGAATCAGAAATTCTGCAGTTTTCTGCGGCGAGTGCTTGTGCAAATACAGTTGCAGCTAAGCATCACGTGATACTGTGTGCTGTTTTAACTGTAGCGTAACACAGTAACGGCAGAAAAACAGTCGGGCGTTTTCGTAGAATCCTTCAGTACCTTTGCACTCGTTTCCCCAATTGGGACCGTTTAGCCATCGCACACTTCGCTGCGACGCTAGACAGAATATCACCGATGGGACCAAAACCGAAGTAGTGATGACGGGATGTATGTGAGCTCAATCGGTGTTGCTAATGTGAGATGCGTGCTCAGTTAGGTGGTTTGGGACAGGGTGTTATGAGCAATAGGTACATCCATCTCCGGCACCCAAGCTGTGTTCGTCACTCAAGATTCCTAGTTCTGTGAAATTCCATGTAAAACCCCAGATTCAACGATGCATCTTAAAATCCGCAATTTTTGGCGGATTTGCGGAAAAGTCAGGGCCTTAGTAATGATACATGTTGTGCAAATCGAAAGATAGAAATACACATTTTCTTTGTGAGCACTAGCTGCAAAATAGTGGAGCCCGGTTACAGTAGAAATTAGAGTTCCCAGAGCAAAACAAACAGAAGTACTTAAGCATATCTTAAGCTCTGCTTGGGGACATGGGACGTAATAGAAAAAAGTAGAGCTGTGCGAGTAGCAAAAATTTTCAGTCGAATTGAATACGAACATCTCAGAGGCACTGTGAATTAAATTTGGATTGGTTATTTTAAATTCAAATCAAATATTCCCTAAAAGCTCAATTTGAATATTTTGAAATCTCACTTTGAAAAATACCAGATGTCAGTGAACAAGGGGAGTCAAGTCACAGTTGAAATGTTGAGCACTCAAAAAACAACACTGAACTCTAAAAATGTGAGAAATAGGTGAGACTGTCTGGATTAAAGCGTGGATTACGTATGTGTCAAGGAAACGTGTGTACAATTCAGGGACGTTTTGAGACACTAAACAAAGTTGCACGCGTAAAGAATTAAATCAGTTGATCCAGGGCTAAGATTGAGACAGCGGTGTTGAAGGAATTTGAAATTCGATATCAAATAGGATTCCTTATTTTTGTTTAATATGGGTACTGAACCCAGATTCTAAAATGGTAATTTTCGAGTCATTTTCAAAGTTGTTTCAGGAAAGTTGAAGAGGATAAATACTGGAGATTGGCAGTTGTTACGAATATCGAATTTATTGCGAGAGAATCTCTCTCTCTCTCTCTCTCTCTCATGGTTTTAGAGGTTTCCTCAATATATTGCATTTGCTGCAGAATATTAAATAACATACATGGATGAATTACAATTAGGGCCTGACTTTTTCGGGTTTTATTTTTGGCCAAATTCGTGGGGTAAATATCGGGTGATATTTTTCATTTGAAAATTCGGGTGTATTCGGGTTAAATCCCGTTACGGCATATTCTGTCGTCAGGAATTCGGGTGCATTCGGGTGATTTTTTTTTTGTTTAATAAAAATTTGTCTTAACATGGAACTAATGTTTAGCAATGTTATCAAACTTTATTTTAATGGACGCTTATGAGTGTGCCACGCGACCCGGACGTTTTCGGGTAGATTCGGGTTAAACCCGAATTTTACAGATTTCGTTCGGGGGGTAAATATCGGGCGGATACGGGTTTAACCCTAAAAAGTCAGGCCCTAATTACAATGGAGGGACTGGTAGATTTTGAATATAAAGGCACAGCCTGTGTTGTGCACAATAGCACATGGGATGGCAAATTTACAAGTTTGGCAGTGGGTACCACCGCAAGGATAACAACCGGGCTTGTTCTGCGTGATACAAGAAATAAGAATGTTATGGAAAGAACTGGATCTATGGAAAGCAACCTTTGGAGGGGACGGGAAGATTTCTGTCAACTTGTCGTCATAATAGAGATGGCCTGTTTACGGTGAAGTATTTAACAAAAAAGTCATGAACGAGTTAAGAGGAATAATTTCTTTTTTGAAATAATTGATAATAATTTGATGATTTCTTCGCATAGGAATTAGATTGGTGAGCATGAGCTCAGACACAGCATCAGCCTCAAGTGCGGATATACTGTGCAGAGAGCCCACGTTCTCTAATGAAACCTTCCAAGGCCTCTTAGTTGTATAGCACCAAAAGTATCGTAGCACATCTTGGGTCAAAAGTTTACGGAACACGGCACTGGCATATTTCTTCATCGGAGCGGCCCGGGAAGCGGAGCTATCAGGAAGAGATTGAATAAGAAACAGGTGACCGGCTATTCTATCCATCTCTCAGTATGTGTGTCTGCACCTGTTTGCTGCTGGTGTTCCGTAAACTTTTGTCTGAGAGAGACATGCAGTACGCTCTTCTTAATTTAAGCTTGGAATATTTAATGCTTTCCGTTAATTCAAACAGATTTCAATGTACTGAAAAGCTGCTTAATTGAAATTATCCTGTGTACCGAGTGCAGATTGATTTGTCCTAAGCACTTAAGTGAATTGGAGTCAAAATTTTGCTCTCAGGAGATCAAAAATAGGAGGCGCATACTGTCGGCCAGGTTATTTCGTAGCAAGGTGCTCTGCAAAACGTATTGCCCTTTTCGAATTTTGTTTAAATGGGTTGTGCAAATAAATGTAGATACCAGCAGGGTGCATAATGGCTGCATAGAAAATGCAACACTGCAGGTGCCTCCGCCAGCGAGAGAGAGAATGGGAATGGCCGCAGCTCTCGCTCCTCTGATGTCAGAGCTTGACGCATTCTTTTCCTTAGTGTAGCTTACGTGGCAGCAGAAATTGACATTTTTCACATTGCCCTCTGGAGAAAGTCTTTCTGTGAATGGTCATAATGTATGACAGTTTGTGATAGATGTTATGCAGTGTCCAGAGCACATGCAATAGTGGTTTAAACTGTGGAAGCAGCGTCCAGAATTGGCAGTGTCTATTCACCTGTGTGAATCTCCTGTATTTCCTTCTCTTGAGCAGCTCCTGGAGATTTTTGGCTCAGGCACAGCTTGTGTCATCTGTCCTGTAGGAAGAATCGTTCATAGGGGAGAGGACTTACATATTCCAACCATGGAACAGGAAAATGCAGTCACAACGAGGATTCTTAAAGCTATCACTGATATTCAGGTTGGCTTCCGTTGTCATTGCATTCCCCCTTTCTTCATGCATTTCCATGCTATTACAGTACGGCGTGGTGCCGCACAGCTGGGCTGTGGAAGTGGACTGAGAAGACAGGAACTGACAGGACCTGCAACTGAATCTCACTTGCACATGTACATAATAAGTTATGTCTAGTCATTGTGGCGGAAGGGCCACAAACGTGTACTAGAGCATTGAGACTACCAAAATAAACCTGGTTGGCTGACACATGTCTTATGAAATGTTTATTGAAGATATTTTACAGAAAATGCAGAACACACTGGTGCCCTAGCGCGGCAGCTTTGCAATTGTAAGTCGCAGCTCCTTCTGTAAAAACAGGAAAAGTAATTTCAGTTGCAACATACAAATTAGCAAGCTCTCATTGTGCACCTAGATTGTGTACTGGAATGAAATTAAATTCCTATAGATTTTCACACTGCAACAGTTGTTCCTTATATGGGCATATATGATATTTACTTTTGCTGCAGATAATTGCTGTTACCTATTGCTGTCAAACATGTTGTCTTAACCTGGACCAGAGATCATTTGCATAGATATTTTGCTAGGATATTAACAAAAGGAAAATGATGGATGCAGTAGCAGACTTTAGGGCTGCAGCAAGATTATTGTCCAAACAGTATACAGGGTGTTCAAAATTAAGCTTTCACTAGCACTTTGTAAATACGCGAATAAAAAGAAAACTGGTGCTATTTTTCTGTTCCTTGAGTAAGAAACAGGTGCTACATAATTAGCAGCTTCTGTTTCTTACACAAGTAACGTAAAGTTATCATCCGGTTTCCTGTCATCGCTGTGTTTGCGTAGCGCTCGTGAAAGCTTAATTTTGAACACCCTGTATATGTGATATTTTTGAAGATCCACTCACTCCATCATTTCCCATGGCATTCTGAAGTGCAACTCTTGCAGCAGTAAGGGAGACATTCACAAGTCTCATGTTGTTCACCATCAGCAGCTGATCTCCCTTTTGAATCTCTCCATCCACTGGCACAAGACCACCTTCTCGAATCTCGGAGACTACAATGCGGCCTTCGTGTGAAGAGTTAAGTCCACCTTCAATGTTGAGATTCAAGATTCCATCCTAGTAACACAAGGCGAGTGATCAGGGCCTTAGCAACTGGTTTTCTGCTGCGGCAAATTCAAAATACTGCGGCACAGACTTGTAAATTACGCGATTTTCTGCAAGAAGCAGTCAACGGCTGCTTGAAATGGGAAACACTTTATTTTCCTTGATAACGTGGGAACAAAATTTCTTTTTTTTTTATTACAGATTTAAAGCACTGTTGTGGCTCAGCATTGCATACATGATATCTTGTGTTCTCCTCTGACAAAGAATGCCATCTGTTGCCTGCAATTATTTTATACCTGCTAAAAGGTCTTTCGGTATCTACCGAGTTTATAGGAAGTTTATATGAAGATTATTGAAGGAGCTTACAATACATGCCCTGTGGAAGTACATCTTTAGGACACCCATTTTGTTTCTGGGCTGTAGGCATTATTTAAGTGTAAGGCAAACATCAAATCAAAATTCCCCACTGCCACCTATAAACTGCACACGGGAGGGACCGCCGCCCCTTCCTCAGGCGGAGTATGCACAATAAATTTGGGATAACAATAAACTACAATCTGTCTGTGTTGGTTGCGCAGCATGGACAATTTCGTAAAGCAGGCTTCTCATGCAGGGAAGCATCAGGTGAAGCCCACTTTCGGGAGGTGTCGTTCATATTCTGCGGTATTCGATTCGTGAATGAAATACTTCAAGTGATTGATATTTGATTCGAATTCGAGAATTCGAATATTCTCACACCCCTAAAAATAAGGGATTCCGTGCCAAACGAAGGATTCCACGATGATTTCCGGATTCCGCGATATTTCGCGGAAAACCCGGGGCTTTAATTATGGCATTGTGGTTGCACAGTTGTAGTAACCATATGGGGCGTTGATGCACATGCAATTGTTACTCACTGAAAATAACTACCGAACTACTAGTCAAACCTCGATAGGGGACGTGCGCTTCTCGAGCTGGCGCGTCGTGCACTTGTGGCGACAGCGCCAAAGTGGAAGAATTCTCTGGTCGCTCCCTGCAGCGCCTTTTCATCACTTACGACTTCACTGACATTCCAAAAAAACAGATAAGGGAAGCAAATGAAATGTGGACGATTCTTGCGAACAAAGCACGGCCGCTCCGCGTTCGTTTGCAGAAGCTACACGACCGCGCCTTCTTTCTCGGCTCTGAAACTTTACCGCGCGGTCCCTATATAGCGAAACTGGATATAACGAAGTTCGCGGTACGGCGAAATAATTTGTATTCCCTGCGCAACAGGCTACCATATTTCGTCAGGCTCGATACAACGAAAGAAATCGTGTTCCCCGTGAGTTTCGTCGTGAGGTTCGACAAGCACCTTAGACTGCAGTGGCAGTTTTGATCAGAATATTTACCCATTTGTAATGGCACAAATGTCCAGGATCTAGCTGTCGTGACAAAAATCCGAATAGCTCTAGAAATATGTCAATTTCGAGCAAAAGGGCTCGCAGGAGAGTTGTCAACGATGACAGGGAGCAAGCTTTTCATTTAAAAGATGAGCCAGCAACTATTCACTTGCCTCAAATTGTTACCTCTGTTGATATGTAGTCGTGTGAACAGGATAGTGCACCAGAATTCTTCCAAAACCCCATGAAATTCCCCTTGAAATTGCTTTTTGGTGCATGGCAAGTCAGTAGAAGAGTGCAATGATAAAGAATTTGCTACCTTCTGTTACATGCATTATTGTACTACCTATTCTTCCTGCACGAACTGACTAAAAAGAAACTGGCTCTAGGCTTGTCTACCACGAAACTGACTTGGGTAGTAATTACGTTAAATACTACTACTCTTCTCGATGTGCAATAGTCTCAAACTTTCCACATTTTTCAATTTAAGACACTTACACATGATCCAGTTCATCTTTAATTACCTTTTTGAAAGTAAATGTCTTGACCACAGCACCTGTGTCAGTATCATTCTGTAATGAATCAGAAATGTTTGTTTAAACTGTTGCAGAGTTACATTTTAGCTCTCTTACATTGTTGTTATTGTTGATATTGTTGATGCTGTTGACAGGAACTTGATTTGCTCTGAAATCACACAGGACATGTTTACACTCATAGCCACTTATCACAAAGTTCTATTGGTCATGTGTTAGATTTGAACACTCCTTTGGTGCACGTACCCTGGTGTGGTGTTGAACCTGGTACTGAGACTTGGGTGGTTTGGAGGTTTGGTATTGATGCTTACTGTCATCTTTGGTCCTGCTGTCAGGGAAGGCTTCTCAGATGCGAGTTTCAGGGATGTTGTGGATTTTTCTAGTGTCGAACACCTGTGTAGAAGTGGAAGGCAAAGACAAGGAATGACCATTCAAAAACAAATCATTTAATAATCTACAACTAATGACCGCACATAGCTGCTGTGCATTTTCGTATTATAATGAGTGTTTGCAGAGTGTCGTCCTGCCATGAAGTGATGGGTGTTCGCATGTTGGTGTAGTACAATACACAATACAATACATAATGGCAATATGCTAAGTAGAAAAAGCAGTTCGGTGCTTTTGGCTCATTGTTCTGGCCAGGGGCGGATTTAGGGGGGGGGGGGGGGGGGGGTCCGGATGTCCTGACCCCCCTTCAATTTCAGTATAGTATAATAGCATGCTTTCCAAGGCAGGACCCTCTCCCCCCAGCCCCCTCAGAAAAATCCTGGATCCAACCCTGGTTCTGTCTTTAGTTATCTTCTTGGGGTTTCTTCCTCCTATGGCATACACGTACACATATACAGGGTGTCCAAGAAAACATGTCATTGAATTATAATAAAAACTACACCATCTAGAATCATGCGGTTAACGGCATTTATTCTTACTAGGTTTTTGCCACCTCCAGATGCGAATGTCGTGTAACGTAAGTTTAATTATGTACATTTTTCCGAACTGAAGTCAGAATTTGCCAAGTAAAGGTGACTTTTTTACCCCACCAATGTGAAGAGCGTATCTAATTTACTCAAATTAATGATAATTGACAGGGATATTCAGGGGCTGTCCAATCAGAAAAAATAACCGAACATCATGCTCTGCGCAGCTAGCGCGCGACAAATTTTTCAGCGCAATCCTTTTCAGTCCGACGTAAGGAGGTTGGAAACCCAAGCCCACACCTGCACCGCAGAAAGAGATAACACAGGTATGGCTTATCGCGTCCGACTTTCGCTGGGATCGCGCTTTCCTTCTCCCAATTTCAGGAACTGTCACTTTTTCTACTATCACTCTGTGGGCTGGGTTCGGAACCTCCTTTCGTCGGACTGAGAGCGACTGCGCTCAAAAAGTCGTCGCGCGTTATGGTCCGGTGCTATGAAAAGAATGATGTTCGGCTATTTTTCCCGATGGGATAGCTAGTGAATATCACTGTCAATTATCATGAACTTGAGCGAATTCGGCACGCTCTTCATATCGGTGGGACAAAAAAGTGACCTTTACTTGGCAAATTTCAGTTCAGTTCCCAAATATTTACATAATTAAACTTGACATGACATGACATTCATATCAGGAGTTGGCAAAAACCTAGTAAGAACAAATGCCGTTGACCGCATGATTCTAGGTGGCGTGGTTTTTTTATTATAATTCAATGATACGTTTCACTAACTGTGATCATAACTTTTTTTTAAATAGGAAACTGACCTTTTTTTTTTTTTTCAATTACTATTCAGGCTTTGGGTCCTCTTTCACAAAAATTCTGGTAAGAAGTGAATATCTTGAAATCCATGGGGGTTTGCAAAAAATTGGGGGTCATTACTACAGTTATGTCATAAAGCTTAATGTGGCATTATTGACAGGTGTCTGAAGCTACAATAACAAAGGGCACCCTGCATGGGGTGCACAGAATAAAAAGTTAGGGGGGGAGGCGTTCTGGATAAATCACTGGATGGGAAGCAATCCACAGGTGCACTTAAATTTGATGGAGCAAATGTGTGACAGTGTCTAGTTGTAGTCCTGTGTTACTAGTTGAGGGGAAAGGCATCAGCCCTTTTTCTCCCACAGTTAAGGACAAGAGAGGAACTCCATAGTGCAAACGCCAAATCCTGGGCACAAACAGGAGGATGACACTAACACAGGACTCAAAACAGCAAAAGTTTAGGCAAATTAAACTTTTGCTGGTTTGAGACTTGTGTTGGCGTCGTGCTTCTGTTTGTGCCCAGACTCTGTCTTTTGCACCATGGAGTTTGTTCACCAGCTGGCCTGCATCTATGACATACTGGCAAGACAGGAAGCACGTTTCTGGATCTATCAAATCTATTGCCGCTATTTCCTTACGCTATGTTGGCTCGTTCCCATTCCTGAAAACAGCATCAGCGAGCTAAAAGGAACAGTCGCATTAGCCAAATGCGACTAATTAACCAAAATTAGTCAATTAGGACAACACCCCAAGAGGTTGATAGTGCAGCCGCATTTGACCTAGAACGTATAGTGATTTTTGGTAATTGAAAACAAGACATTTCCATATTTTGTGAAATTCTGTCCATACTTTGCGTGGGCATCCTGCATATCATGCCTAACATACGTGTCAAAAAAATTTTACTGAAAAAAGCACACTGCAGAAATGACATTTTTCTGTAGGAAACTTTTGCCATGTACTGCAAGTAATTTTGTCAAATTTTAATTGAATGTTTTGAATTGAGCTCTGCCAACTATTTGCCAAGTCAACATGACTTTTTTTGCAAGGAACAGAAAGCACGTGTCATATTAACTCCCCATTACACTACCAGATACACTGCCCACTACTACCCCCTAGAAATAGGTGAAAAAAAGAAAAGGAAAACCATCGTTTCGAGACGCAGAAATTGTCCGTAGCGCGCAGTTCTTTGTCGAGTTAATGCAAGAAGCTTAGGAAGAAAATTGTGACCCGCGTATTCCTGTTTCCTATCACCATTGTTTCAGATAACTCGCGTTCTAACCACATGCTAAAAACAAAACTTCACCGCATAGCACGCTGTAAGCCAACCATTGCCACAAATGATAGGGTTATCGCTTCTGATTCGAAGAGAGGGAGGCGTACCTCTTTGTGGCAATTTGGATATGATAATTGACACAAAATGGTCGATCGTACGTCGTAACCAGAACGAGCCACGGCGCCCCATATCTCCCTCGTTATTGAACACATTATGGACTTTCCACAAGGTGCGCGTGTCCCTTTTCCCATTTTGTGGTGTTCGATGAGTGACGCTCTGAGCTATGAAGCGTACGCGAACGCTTGCGTTTCTCACTCCGCTCCTCTCTCTCTTCCTGTTGAGGCCGTGAAGCGGAAGGAGGGGTGGAGGAGGGTCGTTTACGCGGCGTCACTTGCTTTTGTGACTTCGCGACAGTCAACATCGTTCAGTTCGCTGTTCATCGTTAACTGTTCAACATCTTCGTTTATTTTCCTGACGGCACCATATCCTCGCGAATGTTTGGAATGCCGTGAGTCTCAAGCCATCCAACGTGTCAGCTTGGGCCTGTTGGTATTGACGTTCCATGATAAAAGCGCTAAAATAACACAGACGACGAAAACAGCGCTATCCGTGTGTGTCGTCTTGTTTTCGTCGTCTGCGTTATTTTTTAGCGCTTTTATCATGGAACCCTAAACCATCGCCAACAGCTTCCGCAAATGTGGCTTTGGCGGACCCTTCGACGCCGAGGGATATGCGAACCCGGTACAAGCATCCGAAACGAAAAAAGGGCGATTCCGAAACTTAGCCAAAACTATCTGCACGAGTACTGTACACATACAACCGTCAAAGTTTCATTCGGAATAACCAAGCCGACGATGAAAGATGAAAGTCGCTGAAAAGTCGTTTTCGATGACTTTGTCGTAACATACAGTAATAGCAGACTACGAAACCTGCGCTTCTCTCATGCAACGTCATGCATGACTTCGGCCAGCGCGTACGTCGCTGTTGTCATGGTAATTGTAACTTGCAGAAGCACCTTGGGTTGAGTCATCCCCTTCGTTCTCGAAATGGGGACACTCAGGCATATATCTCGGCGAGCGGAGAATGTAGTCCGTGCATTGACTCTGGGGTCTCCGATAATGTTGGGCATAATCGGATACGTGGAAGCTAAGTCACGTGCTTTCTTTCCGCGAGTATTTAATGCTTTTTTTAAATAAACACGCACTCCTTCTCCATGTACGTCGTCAGCGACACCTCATTTCGAAACATGATCAGTGTGCAACGGGGAGTGTAATGGAAGCGCGCGTAATATATTTTTGGTCGGAGCTGTAATGCGACCGCGCGCGCCGATGGCCGGCGACTTCAGATTTGTGATTGTGGGTGGGGTTGTCCTGCGATCTCTGAGGATTAACATAGTTGTTCTAAACCACCATGTGGGCCACTTCTTAGAATTTGCATTTTTCGCATGAGAACTGGACGAAAATGTACGAGTGTTGCCGCGGTCCCCAGTAACCTCTGAAATTCATCTGCTCACGCCGGTGCACTAGCGCGGGCAAAAGCAGACGATTTCTGTATCCTATCACGGACTTTCCCGCAGGGCGACGTAGCCGTTCTTGTTGCCAACACAGATCGCGGCATGCTCTGCAATCTTTATCAATTTAATTCGGATATTTAATAACCGTGACGTGTTTTGTCGGGTAAATTCGCAGTATTTCATTTTCAACAAAGGGCAATCGAATGGTACACTTTATGAGAGGGGCAGGGGTAAGAGACCGTCCCTAAGCGGAGCGACGAGGATTCGGACGACCCAAGCCATGTGCATTTACCAGCATCGGCGCTGGATATGACAACGCACTATTTTTCTTCTGAGGAAAATGCGGACGCCGCGCTTGAACTTGTGCACAAATTGCAAGCGACGATCAGTCTCGCTCCAGGAAACGGCTGCAAGCGCGAATTGCTGGCTACTTTGCTGACTACTTGCTGAAACCTAACGTGCTTCATAATTTCTGTAAATAAATTTTTGTGAACATATGTGAGTCCTGTATTTCCTTCAAAGCCGTAACGGCTGTGACGCTCGGGCGGTTTTCTTCTCCGTAACCAGGGTTAGGCAATGAAAAAATGGCTAGAAAACAAGCGAGCTGGTGAAGATGATGCATAATGTAAAGGGACTAGGGAACACGAAGGGACAGACACAACACGAAGTCTCAAACACAGTTCAAACACAGCTGTGTTTGAGACTGCGTGTTGTGTCTGTCCCTTCGTGTTCCCTAGTCTCGGGGTTTTTACATTATGCATAAGGGTTAGGCCTCGGGAACGTAACGCAGATAGCGGCAGCAGCAATGATTTGAATTGCGCCAAGATCATTTTAGCGCAAGGTGCGTTGCAACGAGTCTCTAGAAGCTTGCAAAGCAAACGCTCCCCGTGCCCAAGCCCCCTTCCAGAAGAGCGCCTTCCCGTTTGTTCGAACAATAATCCCGGCCCCCTCGAGTTCGAATTAACGAGAGCCTACTACCATTGTAGTAGGAATTCTAGTTGAAGTCCCTGTCAATGAACAATCAATAAAGTTGTTATTGTTGTTAGTTGAGGTTTAATTGAAGTCTATTTTGGAGAAGAGTGGGGTAAATCCAACATGCACTTTCTGTTTATGGCAAAAAATGTTACATTAACTAGGCAGATTCCGATGTTCAATTCCGGAAATTAGATTTATTTCAAATAAAATTTGATAAAGCCACTTGCAGTGCGTAGCAAAACTTTCCTACAGGTAAATGTCGTTGATCGGATATTGTTCCGTAGCGTGCTTTTTCACATGGTTACTGGGGCTGGGTTTACAAGGGACAAGTGGATTTTTAAATATATTTTTGTGACACATCACGTGGAACGCCCGGTATGTGCCTTACTACTCACTGAAAGGCACTTTCACAGTGTACACGTTTCAACAGCTGCAGTCCACTTACTTGCTGTCAGACTCAACAATTTCCACTTTCGGAGGTCGTGGAACGAATCGGTTAGGCCTAGGGTTGCTGGGGTCCGGGTATGTGCCAATGGTCACCAGGGGCTTCTCACTGAAGAAAGTGTGCGGTGGCTTTAATTCAGGGCCTCGACTATCAGTAATGGGGGAGACGTCTTTAGGGCCAACAGGTGGTGGAGGTGCTGGACCCTTGCAAGGCTTTCCTACTTTTGCAGTCTTTTCCTGTGTGGTGGGTGGCTGCGGTGCAACCTGTTCGGAGACAGCGCATCACTTTGTCAAGGTTGCAACATGCGCAATACCTCGTTATCTGTACTAAAGGGATTATGAAGTTCTCAGTGGCCAAGATCAAAACAAATAACCAATGAAACATCCTGCACGCACGAAGAAATGGACACAGACAATCAGTGTCAGCGACGTCCTGTCCATATCCCTTTCTTCGTCCGAGTTTAGAAGCGCTGATACACCATATCTGAAGCGTAGCAACTGTCTCGTCTCCGCACTTTGAAGTAACTTCCCTTCCCAGGAAACCTACTGAGAGGTGCCGTATGTCACTTGTCTAAGTCTATCTGCTCCCGGTAGGGTATCGCTCCGATGACGATATACGACACTACGTAAACTTTTGTCGAGACCTGTACCTTCGCATAAGGTGTAATAATACGTGCCACTGCGTGACGTTTGGCATCACGCGACGGCACGTGAAAACCGTTTTAGTAGCCCGGGATCTCAAAGAAACGACACGATTGGTCATCGCGCGGGAGCTCGTGACGAATCACAGCAAAGCGATGCATTTATCGCGCGATACGGAACAACGAAACGTTGAGCATCGAGCCCCCAGGGCCGTCTTTGCAGACTGCATATCTCACTAGACTGCTGTTGCCTGAGCCTGATACATGCGTCGAAGGGCTCCTGTCCTCGCTAGTGCTGAACGTGGCCGGATCACGCGACAACGAACGCGCGGGTTGTGCCAGTTCACACCGCGGTATATCAAATTGGTTGGTTCTGAGGACCCTGTTCGAGTCAGCAAATAGCTAACCAGGAGTTTTTCCCTGACAATTTTCGCAAGAGGGAGTATTTTCGCTGATCGTATGAAAACGCCCCCAACAATGAACGCGCAGAGCAGCAAAAATTTGGAGCCGCAGCCAGATCATGCTGGTGTGACCTGAGCTCTCATTTGCCACTGACTGCAAAAGTCGCGGCGATGACCACGTACTCACGGACGTTTCGGTATAGCCTATTGGCGTCACGCAACGGGACACTCCCACGCATGTCTCTCACCCATTCTCTTACAGGGACTTCGGACGGAGTACAGGGGATTACAGAGCGCGTGCTGGATCTAAGACCAAAAGGTCATCTACTGCACCCGCAATACTGGTGTTTGCAGGCAGTGCACATGTACAGCGAACCACTGGTGTACAGCAGGATCCTCCCAGCATCACCACCCCCTAATACCACCAAAGATCTTGCAATCCCCCAAATAAAAAATTCCTACTTCTTCCTATGGGATACCTACACCCCCCTCACCCCTGTTGAAAATCCCTGGTGTACCGGAAGATACCGCCATTTGCCCTGACCTATTTGGGCTAGTTGGTGGGATCCATGTTGAACAAGCGCGCCAACACTACACAAGACACATGGAAGGAGGCGGGACAATCGCAACTGGCAAAATTTACTGCACAGCCACACCAACCCGGACCCAAACCAACGCAGATAGAACGGGCGAAATTTTGGAGGCATATCACATCAGGAATGCAGCAAGACAACTACAATATGAGCCAGCCATCTCTACGGTTATCAGAGAAGGAAATTGGGTTGATACGAAAAGCAAGTTTTGTTCGGGTATCGGGAGGGGAATGACGTAGTTTTATTTTTTTTTTAATTCCGTTCCTTGTGGTTGTGCTATAAATTAGCAGTTACTAGGAAGCGCCTTGTCTCGTGTCCTTTCCTGTGTCTTGTGAACAGTGTTCAAGTAGTTCAAGATGGCCCTGGCCTAGGCTTGTCTGGCACTGCGTATAAGGAAAGTACTTGGCCATGGGTTCACCTTCGAACGTGGGCAATTTCAGGAAGACTATATCGAGAAGAGGGCGACAATACAGCGACAGAAGTATTCCTCGAATAAGGGCGGGCTGTACGTGATCGACCCGTCCCTCATCTAACCTATGGCGCTACAGGAGCTGCTACTGGAGATACTTCATAGTCCCTTTGGTTTTACGAGGAGGTATGTATGCTACGTGAAACATTGGTACCTTGGGCGAGTTTTGTGAGTTGGTAGGCTGAATAAACATGTGCGGATTAGGACGGGCAGGAGGCACGTAGACCGGCCATTGCTTCTTCGGTGTCCCAGGTTCCATTACAGAGTCCTGGAAACACCACCCCAAGCACCACCAAATGCTCACCAATGTTAGCAATATAGCGATGTCGTGGTTAACGTAACATCGTCATGCGTACATACTGAAGAAAGGGAGCTGTAAGTGAGCTAAGCAATACGTGCCCCACACCGCTAGCCAAGTACAGTTCATTAGTTGCGATGTACAGACCGAAGCAGATCAAAGCGATGCTCAGAGTATATACTAAATCTTAAGGCCCAGAGGCGAGCGATACATTGCGTTTGTTTGGATAATCGCGTTCTGAGTACCGACTGGGTATCCAGGGGAAAAAAGTACGTAAAAAATCCGATAGGCGCATTCGGCAACATTCCGTACGCCCCTAATGCGTCCAACAGCCGAGGAGCCGCATGTACGAGGAGCCGCATGTACTTCGCTGGAACGGACGCATACATAGGTGGTACAGAGCTTTCACGTCATGGCTTTCTGGAGGACACGAACGATTGTGAGCCAAACTACCGATCATACAATCACCTAAAAGCTGAATTTCCGGAGGTAATCCACTGGGAAGGAAGAATTTGCAAGGCGCACAGTAGCTTACTTAATGCATCGGTGAACTGTAAGCTTCTCCTTGTCGACAAGCGCGAAAGTGCTTTTGGGCCGCAGCACTATTACACTTCGCGTCACCCAACCCGTTCTGCGTAACACAATAAAATATGTCAATATTCGTTCGATAGGCGCGAGCCTACCCGAATATTCCAAATCCCCCCCCCCCCCCCCCCCCCCCCCAATTTCTGTCGTCACATTGGCGTTAGGCTTCGATTGACCTTAGACTGCGCATGTAACATGCTGCCGAAGACCGTAAATCTTGGATCCGTCCTGGACTGCAGGTCAAAATTTGCATGCGCACATGCGTACGATGATAACGATGCATTGAGGTTTTATACGTGATTAAGGGCTCAGAGCAATTGTTTAGGAATATCGTTGTGCTCTTCGGTCTTTTCCTCCTCGGAACATTTTCTGAGGACCCGCACCGCTGAGTTACAATATGTATTGTGGAAAACCCTGTGCATCGGTTTGGTCTGACGAAGAGCACCAGAGTGAATGGGAAATAGCCAAAAGCCCGTGACATATTGAGCTCAACAGTTCTAACTCACAGTGCGACTCGCAGCCTCGGCTAATTTAGCAGTCTCCTGTTCTAGCATTGTCGCCATGGACTCCTTGGCGGCCATTTGTTGAAATTGAGCAGACGATGGTGGCGATGGGAGCTGGTCGGCAGAATAGCCCTGTCTCTGTGGCCTTCGCCCTTCAGGAGCTCCCAAACTGGCGGCGGCAGACTTGGCAGCAGGATGACTTTGACCAGATACAGTGCGACTCACTGGCTCCGAGTTGGTTGTTCCGTTGCCTCCAAACATTTTCTGATGAACTTCACGGAACTCTACCATCAATTGTTCTGCAGGAAGATTAGGCTACGATTACCGGTAGGGCTGATGCATGGCAGCGCTGTTCCGCATTGGAAGATGAGATGGCACAGGTAACGCTACGCCGCAGTCTGTTCTCGCTCGCGATGGCATGAAAGGCGAATTAGTTGTATCTCGCCCAACTGGCACATTTCCGTGTACATTCGCAGTATTAACTATAGTGGTACATAAAATTCCCTGCCTGTTCCGGTAATAGCCTGCACTCTTAAAAATGAACTTCATCGCATAGCACGCTCCTAGTCAACCATACACTGTTAAAACAGAACTTCACCACATAGCACGCTCCTAACCAACCATCATACCGAATGATATCATTCTGTGTCCTGATTTGTTCAAAACAGGGGGGAGGCGCCTATTTGGGACAGATTATCTTGTCCCAGATAGGCGCCTCCCCCCTGTTCTGAACAAATCATGACACAGAATGATATCATTCGGTATGATGGTTGGTTAGGAGCGTGCTATGTGGTGAAGTTTGTTTTAACAGTGTAATCTCGAATGATATCGTTATCTGTCCTGATTTGTTGAAAACAGGAGGCGTACGCCTTTTTTGTGACACTTGTGCTGTTCATAATTGTCACGAAAAGGCGTACGCCTCCCATTTTCAACAAATCAGGGCAGATAACGATATCATTCGAGGTGATGGTTGACTAGGAGCGTGCTATGCGGTGAAGTTCGTTTCTAAGTGTGCTTTTGTGTCGACCGTGATTCTCAAGTCTCGCAGCGAGTCTCTTTAGTGCGTAGAAAACGCAGATAAGGGTGGCTCACACGACAACGATATGGTAAAGGATGCTATTAAACCCCAGTTCAGCAATGTGATTTCACACTTCAGAAGGAATAGCGCCACTGGCTTATCGTGTTTAAGGAACCGTTATCATGAACATCTCCAGAACTACCAAAACCGATAAGGAAGACGACCGGCATGGACAGCCATTACTAAATGTTAAATATCGCGAAACAAACTAAACCAAACCAAAGAGTTCAAGAGGTGCCATTACGTAGCTGCAAATGGTAACGACATTTGAAAAAGGGATTCTTACCATGCTGTTTCTGCTTGATAAGGACGTCTCGCGATGATGCCGAATCTTCTTTAGGCCCTTGAAACGAGAAAGCGGAACAATTTTACGGACCACCAGATGCCAGCAACCCACACTGCCTTCCAAGACCCCCGAGTCTGCGAGCGAACGCGCTTCTACTCCTCGCGCTCAGTCGATTTTCCACTTCGTTATCCTCTTCACGGGGGTCGTGGTGGTGGTGCTTGTGAAAGAGCTCGCCGTTGTCGGCCTCACAGAGGTGGACAATGTCACGACTAACGCTTTGGGGAGAATGTGCGTCCTGGGTCGACTTCTAAGGGAACTGTGCCGACATATGTCTGACAGCATCGGAGGGAAACCCAGGACAGCACAGCCAGCACCAGGATTCGAAATTTATCCTCTGAGACACCAGCCATGCACCCGAGCTTTCGGTAGATTGCTGCTAGGAAGCATCCCGCAAGTACCTGTATGGTGTACAGTGCTCGAACACGTTGCCCGGAAAACGAGTTCCCCGAACACGGATGCGCTTTTATTTGTAAGTCCCTGGATTACTCTCATTCCCTTAGAAGGACAGTTTGCCCCCTTAAGGTAACTGAGATAAATGCATGTGGCAAGAGCATTTCATTACAAACAACTCTCATATGCAAGACCTTCCCATCGAAATCGTATGTATTTCCAAAGTTGCCCGTATTTTGCTGTGAGAGCTTGCAGCGCGGGCAAATCCACAGGGAGGAGTAAACTAAGAAAGCCTCTCATCCGCTAGCCTGACGTTGCATGACGTTCATTCTGGGCTGCTCGAGTGGGACCGAAGATGGCAGCTAACTGGAGGCCGCGGACTGGCCTATGCTATTGGGTGGGAATGCCCTCTTTACGTCACAGTGTTGTCACGTGACGTCGCGCGTACACAGGAATTTCAAATTGCGTGGATTCCAGTCCTTTGCGATGACGGTACTAAATGCTTCCGTACAACTTCATGCAAAGCAATGCAGAAACCCGGTTAGGAGATGCACTACTTGTCTCCAAGGCCTATACGGTGGAAGAGCAAGTGACAGTTTTATAACGTCTCATTCTGGACTCCTACATCTACTTGAACCAGGAGGTCTCATCGTGTCTGACAAGGGATTTCCCTCGATGAAATCATCCTTGGATGAGGGCGTACGTGATTGTCATGATTATACCACCTGATCCGTCAAGAGCTAACTATATCCCTTTGAGGGCATCATTAACGACTCCAAGGACATTAAAGGAGCACTGAGGTAACCCCCCAACGGTACAAAGTGTTCTCCAAGCAATAAAATGAGTTCCTGCGAAAGAACGATAAACGTAGGTGATCTACAGAGCGAGCGCGAAGCGCTCTGTTCCGCACACCTTCGAAAAATCCTTTTCCTCGTGAAAAGAGCGCATCGCAGAACGAGAAGACGTCGAGACCTATGCTACTCCCTTCACGTGTCCAGTGATGTACAGCGGCATAGCTCAAGCATGTATAAGCGACGCGTGAGCTGCAAAGAAAAAACAAAGAAACAAAGCATGGAGCCTTCACCACGTCACAACAGCATCGTGTCGGCAATCTGCGGCTGTTTTCTCTACTGTTTTTCTTTCTGTTTTTTTTTTTTTTTTTTTTTTTGTGAATTCGATTGCACAGCTATAACGCACCGCAGAGAGAAAATATTTTGCATGGTGACTCGTGGTGGACAGCTTGACAGACGAGTTAGGGTTTCGAGCGATGTTAAATGCCACCTCATTGCTCTTTCAACAGGTTCACCCGAGCGCAAGCGTCCCTCCCGCCCGCCGCCAGGGTGTCTAACCGAAGAAGATGACGGCGCTTCCGTGTGTGTCCGGAACTGGCGTCGCACTTCTTAGCTTCTTCGCACTTTCTAGGCTAGTGTAACAATATGAGTTCAATAGTTGCATATAACTCATAGTAATTGTGACTCACTACCCATTTCGCTTGAAAGCGGCTGGAATTAGGTACGCAATATTTTCGACACCAAGATGTTGCCACAATAATATCTTAGCGTCTGCTTTCGCGTGTTTCGCATGTTATGGAGGCAAATGCGCCAAACTCTACTCAGTTACTCTACTACTACTACTCAAAAGCTACTCAGTGCAGTGTAAATGAGCGAGGTCGTGTCGTCCACCCTCTCGCGCTACGGGAAAACGGATAATATGCCGGCTACCCGACGTCTTAGCTAGGGCTGCGTCATTCAACCAGAGCAATTCCGAGTTACTCTCCAGTCACATGAAGTGAGTGAAAATTCCAAAGTAGTTGGAATGGTGTCATAACCTCCGGCAAAAAATAGTCAGAGGAACATTAGAATGACAAATGCGTACTATATGTTTTGTCACTATTGCTGCTTCTAAACGTGCTAGACTGTACCAACCGGCTTAACGTGTCGTACCGATAAATACAAGCTCTTATAAGCTTTACCGCTATCGAAGCTATGCTGTTACTTGTCGTCTTTGTGTATCTGAACAACATCTATATTCATACCACGTTGAGAGTCACGCTCGCTGGACGGAAAATCGCCCAGCAAAGTTAGTCGCACGCCACGTAATAGTCCGTCATCGCTCGACACTCGAGTTGACTCGTGTTGAAGAAAACGCAGCCTAAAAGCCGACGCACGGAGAGAACAAATGATGCATCACGACTTGCAGCACGTAATCTCCACGATCTCTAACAAGTGGTGCTTCATACTGGAAAGTAACATGTCTCTCGGAAACTACGTGTTCCGTATTCCATTCAACATCTCACGATACGTCGCACAGAGTCCTGCGGACTAGAAGTGCAAAATGCGGAATTTTGGATATCGATAGACATCCACTAAGATGTCGACATCTCAAAACATCGGTAACATCGACTGGAAAAAAATCCCGATAATATCGACACAAATATTGACAAGGTTCCATCCCTGTACCGCAGACACGTTGCCTCGACGTCCCATGGTGCGGACTGTTCCTGCACGACGTCCCGTGGGCGGATTCCAACGTGTTGTGTGCAAGCGATAGTTGGAAAACACAGAATAGCACACTGTGAAACAAGAATGTCAAATGTTTTTTTAGATTGAGTGAGCAATAGAAAAGGCGCTCTGTGTTTGGGAATCGAAGAAGATTCAACATCCTCACCACACGTGAGTTTATATGGAGCTGCAGAATCGAGAAATGAGAAATGGCTTTCGTTTTTCGCTAAACCATTTCGTTGACGATTCTTTTGAGATTAAGTTAGTTCTCCCTTATACTCTAACCAAAATTAGATTAAAGAAAGCTAAGGTGATTTCGTCAAGATTACGAGGGTAAATAGAGGACGGTCATACCGTGGCGGCTGCTGTTTCTGTCTCCATTTTGCTGCGCACTATTCTCTCTTGAAATTCTCTTCTTTTCGGCCACGCTGTGCAACTCTGCAAACACGTTGCATGGAGGTGGTGGGGGCACCGGCTGAAGGATGGGCTGAACGACGGACGCCTCCAGCTGTAGCCTTCGTCGTTCGGCTGCCAATTTCTCGGCCTCTAACCTCAGTTGTTCTTCTTTCTCTTGCAGACGACGTTTCTCTTCTTCCAGCCTTTGACGTTCCTCAGTTTCGCTGTTCGAGTGACCACCGCCGCGGTGATGGTGAGAGGCCCCGTTTTCCGTTACCCTGAAACGTTCAAGTACTATTTCACAAATTTCCACAGTATGCTGTAATTGGCGGCTTTAGGACTATTGTCGCAAGCCGTTCTTGCTTACTTCAGGGCCGTATTCTTAAACGATCCTCGATATGACCTGCTCCTCGAGACCGGCTTCGAAAATCAACCTTGACCCGAAACACCCCCTGAGTAGAGGGAATAATCATTTGCACTTTGTTCCAGCACTATATGCACGGCAGCGCCGGTATTTCCGTGAAGTCCAATGGCTCCACAAGTTGAGGAAGGCCCTTTGTCTCCACTCACTGGTGTCGAGTGGAGGATCGTTTATGAGTACGGCCGTTATTGCCAGTTTCACAGATACACTTGGAATATCACAAAGGTGAAGACATCAAAGACAAAGGTGAAGACGCAGGAAGTAGCGCGCTCCAAACTTCACGCAAATCACGCGAAAACCGTTTCGGTACGCTGGGATTCTAAATGTTGGTGGTGGTGGTGGTGATGTTGAAAGGGCTTGCCGTTGTTGGCCTCACGTATGTGGGCAACGTCACGACTGGCGCCCTGGGGGGGGGGGGGGATGTGCGTCCTGGGCCGACTTCTAGGGGAACTGTGCCGACATATGTCTGAAAGCGTCTGAGGAAAACCCAGGAAAAACCCCAGACAGCACAGCCGGCACCGGGATTCGAACCCGGGTACCTCCCAGTCTCGACGTGACATGGCTAGCATGGCTAGCATTTGCCTTCGCGCTGAAGCTCGTGACGAATCCCGTGGCAGTGATGCATTTATCGCACGTTACGGACTCATGAAGTCCGTATGGAAACATGTTTAGCTCCAGGCCCCATGACGACGCATGCTAGGACAGCAGATGTCTCGTAAGCCATTAGGGAAGCCCTGCGACACTTTACCAATATTTACAATGCCCGCCTCCTGCCTGGAGTCGACGATTGTCATGTAGCTAAATGCTTTCAAACGTTGTGCACGGACAATTCAGTCTGCGAAGGTTCGCATTGCTCACACACTAAATGCAGAAAGACATGTAAGCGCAATCCAAAAATGACGACATTTCGCGATGTTTCGCTGCTTCGCGCTGAAGTACACTTTTGCCCTCTGGAAACCAGACTGCATCTAACAGTGCACGACAAGATGACACCGCAAAAAAAAAAAAAAAAAAGGAAAAACAGAAGAAGGGAATCCGTCCGGAAATTTTGTAGTACCTTTTCCACCTTGAATCCCACGAAAAAATCTGACAAGTAAAGAAAAACGTTGTTTCCGAATTTTTCGTGTTTTCTTTCGAACCGTTCACATCCCTCCTAAACCACAGCGGCAGCGTGGACGAGTGCGTCAAGACGGCCCTGAGTTTCACGCGGCACATAAAAGTTGCGCATGCACAATAGCAAACAGGGCTGAACAGCGCCACCGTTTCCGTTTCGTTAAAAGCCTGGCCGTCGCTTCGGGAAGGGTCAACACCAGGATCATAGCAGCAGACATGGGCGTCACCCCCCTATGGGACACCAATACCCATCGAGATGAACATCCGGCAATATCCCAGCTCGTACACCATTCACGTCTATTGTTTTTCTAGAAAGTCGAGTTACCGATATTTGTTGCTCAGCTCCAGGCAGTGTGATGCGCGTCCGTTGGCTACAGGGCTGGTCGACTGGGAGCTGGATAACGACCCCTCCATGCTATGCGTCCCCGATGAGCCATTGGTAATTGTTCCGTGGGACCACGACCCAGCAGAACCACCACCACTGGTGATCAACCTGCCACACAAAATTGTTAAATATGCATTTCACTGAGGATAAGACTTCTCCACTTGCGTCTTGACAGCTCAACAGTTACGCAACGACATACATGATGAGGTTACCGTGCGAATAAACATAAGGAAGGCAGGCACCTCTTGCACTGCTGTCGGGCGATCGCAGTTACCACCATCAAGGTTTGCGCCAATTCACTTTGTGCCAAATTACAGAAACAACCTCTTCTGCGAAGCGTATGTATCGACGATTCTTTAAGAGTCGACGTTTCTTTATGCGGGTGTAGAAAGGTGTTGAAAAGGAGCAGTCTTTGTCCATACTTCTACGCTGCCAGGATTCACGAGCAAGGACTCTTTTAATGAGATACCCCACTATATTCGCCAAAAAATGATGATGGTCTGGATGAGAATCGAGACTTACTCGTCCTGGAGGCGTCCTCGGTCGTTCCCATTGGGTTGTGGATGTAGGCGGCATTCGCCAAAACCTCTAGAGAGCCTCCGACGACGTTGCTCTTCCGGAAAAAGTTCCATTCCAGCACCCTTCTTTACCGTGAGCGCCATCTCCTTGAAAGACTTGAGCATAGCTATCGCCTGTTCAAGAAGACACTTGTCGAAGGAATCGCGGCTTACAGGACACACTGAACTCACCTCTGCGAACTCTAGGTTGTCTAGCGTTCTTCCATTTACCTCCGTGACCTGGTCGGCAATCTCTAGTCCAGCCATTTCAGCGAGACCATGAGGCTTCACCGTCTGCACGAAGATTCCAGGAAGTTCCGGCGGTCCTTTCACCACACTGGACACAAGTGAGCATACTTATAAATGTGCAATGCATCCAGGAATGAAGAGAGAGGGGGGGGGGAGGAAACGGGAACCGCGAATACGGAATCAATCGACGCCCCACGAATTGCACGGCCGAGGTCTTCAGAACTATTCAGAAATGAGAAGAATTGCACCGGTTGGTATATGTATCATTGAATGATACTGACAACAATCCGTCGCAAGAACACTATGATCATGAGCGGCACCACAGTGGTCGATCTGTGGACCAATTTTGTGCACCTGACGTCCCCCGCGGAACGGTGTATTTAAGCAACCTATACCCTGCCACAAACCGTGTATTCACACGAACGACATTCCCCTCCACCGCTAAGAACCTGTAAAAAGGCTGGTGTGTACCAATGAAGCGAGAAAAGTTATTAGGTTCAGAGCTGGATGTATTTTGCAACACGACAACATCGTTGATGTCGCTCGACAACCTGACGCGTGTGACAAGCATGAGGGAACAGGTGGCGAGGACAGATTAACATTTGAGGTCGGTACATGAGCGCCCAGGGGAAGGCAGTTACTCCTCTGAGTAACATCCTTACCTACAACCCAGACTGGAGCTTCCCACTCCGGAAATGAACACCTTGGTCTCGACAGGTTCATCCAGACTAGAAGCGCTGCTCACAGAATGCTGGAAGGTAAATGGTCATACCAGTGAAGCGTGTCCAACATGGAGGGCACAGCATCGTTACTCACAGCAGTTCCATCCGAACCACTGCTGCACTGCTCGGCTTCCACGAACTGCCACGTTATCGGATCTCGTTTGTTGCTACAAAGAAAGGTTTCTATTGTCCCGTTGTAATTCACTACATGAATGCATTTTGTAAGATATCCGAACAAGCTAAGGACATCGTCTTGTTAAATGAACTCTGTCACTTCATCTGCGGTTTCACAACGTGATCTTATGGTACGCGTACATCGTGCGACTTGTAAACAAACATCGCCTTTGTGCCAAGTCTATGCGGATGTGAGGCCCAGTTGAAGGATGTTCTAAAGTATAATAATAATTGAGAGTAGATCCACACGTAAAGTGAGTCAGCCCATTTGTATGACGACATGCTGCACGTGCCGCAGGCTAGGACTGAGTATAATTTCGACCACACGCGTCGGGGTTCCTTGACGTGCGCAATAATGCGAGACTCGTAAGAATTGCGCATTGTTGCATCGACCTGCAGCTAGGGTTGCCACCAGGCCGGTGTTATACCGGCACGGCCGGTTATTTGGGCGCTCTGCCGGTTGCCGGTAGGAAGGTGATACCGGCAGCCTTTTGCCGGTATTTGTGGCTGAAGACCTTTCATAGGGGTTTTTACGGGATTTTCCCTTCAACATTCCACTACAGCTTGAATAAATATGGAACACACACCCAGCTCTGCAGTCACCAGTCGTTTTCTTAGTTATTCATTCTTATTATTATTATCATTGTTACTTCTAGCATCAGTGATACAGCCACACACAGGAACATGTCTCCTCGTATTATCTTGAGCGAGCGCTCTCTCTCTCTCTATGTGTGTGTGCTCGTCCACCCCTCACCCACTTTCCCTTTTCCACAAGCCTTTCCCTCTATTCCACCTCCTCTCCTTCAGCCGGTATTTTTCGCTACGAAAGGTGGCAACCCTACCTGCAGCTAGCCAATGAATAGACAGTGAATGAGGCGGTATACACATCTAGCTGTAGGTATGGAAGCTTTCCAAGTGAGGCATAACTATATCTCAGTATCGCTGTAGATATATGTATAATCGTAATGCCTCAAACAGCAGAGTGTTTGATGATGACCAAACGAGCTTAGCAGATATGTGGTAGGTGGTGCTTACTCCTTGATGGGGATCATCCCGACACCTGAAAAAAAGAAAACAGACAAGAAAAAAAAAACAGGTTAACAGTACGCTTTAACATTGCATGGCAAGTAAAGACTACTGCACAACACCATCAACATCACCTTACACCTTATCATCATCTTTCACTATCTACAAATGGCACTGGGGCAGCGCCCAGCATGTTGGCCAGCAACCCCATCTCATCATCGTCTCTTTATATATATATATATATATATATATATATATATATATGTGTGTGTGTGTGTGTGTGTGTGAGAGAGAGAGAGAGAGTGTGTGCGTGCACAACAGTGCGTTACCAGAGGAGAAAGGATTGCGCAAGACCGAACCGAGAACTGAGGAACGGAGAGACTATACAACAAGAAGTCGAAGAAGTTCGACGCTTCATGCTGTTTTAGAGTCAGGAACAATGCAGCGGTACACGAACATGGGGACAGGTGCGTTGCATGGCACGAAAAGTAGTATTCTTATAGGCAACACCGCACGAAAATGGCGATTTGTTGTTTACAAAGTTGCCCGCGTAAGGAGACTCCGCCCTGCTATGACGTATGTCCCTGTGTCAGCGTGACGTTGCGCCTGCAACGGAAGCGCACGCTCGGAAGCATCCCGCCCTCCGTCCGATGCACGTTGAAGCAATCAGTGCTGTTCGCGAATTCCATGCCGTTACCAGATACACTTTGGCGAGCTCCGACTAGATGTGCAAGCAAATGCACGCAAGCTGCAAATTTGGTCGTGTTCCTCCTGCGTGACCTTGACGCAGAAACGCATCCGCGTGACGTCATGACCTTTCATTTTCGTGCTGTATTGCCACAGAAATACGTCTAGCTCAGAAATGACACTCGTCCTAGCTTGTTTACCAGATACCGCAGGGCAGCCCAAGTTTTTGCCGTGCAAATTAAAGCAGAAAACGAGATTCGTGTCCATTTTGTTCTTTCGAAGGGTAAATAGACATAGCAGGTTGATCCCTGGACCCCCTGGAGTTCAAGTAAATGAAACGCAGAACGCAGAATGAAAAGGACGACAGCAGATAAATGTAAAAGACGGTTATCTGCGTCGACGTGAAATCTGCATTCAAATTTTTACATGAAATGGGTTAATAGATACCTAGAAAATCGGCACAGCGAATACCGAAACTCCTTCAGCTCCAATGAAATCAAACAACTCGTTTATTCATTCAGTTCTGACATCACTGCCTCGGGAGGGGTCATCATTTCATCAGAGGTCATCATCAGTTGCCGCGGGAGAGGTCACGTGCTCACGTGAACCAATAGGAATGGCTGTAGCTCTCGCACCTCTGACGCCTGAGTTTGACGCGGGCGTGTGGTCAAAGGTCTGTATCTCGCAAACTACGGCACGTAGAAAAATGATTCATTGATGATGATGATGATGAAAAGATCAGCAGTCGGCATGGAATGCAGTACAATGCGTGCATGATGTAACTGAACCACAGATATTGAAGTGTCACATTCCCTTGAAGAGTTGTGTTGATGTGTTTTAGTGCTCTCAATGCTACGTATAGGTTACTGGAGGAGATGCCGCCCGCCTCGATTGTGTTCCTCTGTGTGAATGTGACTGAGAAACATGTGATAGAGATGAGAAGAGAGTGAAGTATGAAGAAGAGAGTTTTGAGCAAGGTCCTGTTTGTCGATGGGATGGCACACTCTAAAGTCAGAACTTGATGGCAACACGCTGAGAATCAGCTATCATCCCGAATGACATCGTTCTCTCCCCTGTTTGTTGAAAACGGGAGGCGCACGACTTTTAGTGACACTCGTGCAGTTGTGTTACGTGTCACGAAAAGGCGTACGCCCCGCGGGTTCCACAAATCCCGAGCGATAACGGTATCGTTCTGGTATCAGTGGTCAGCCCTCAGCGTGCTATGCGGTGCAGATCTTTTTTAAGAGTGCATGCAGGTGGAGAGTAGCCTGCAAACCCTGGTGATACTCCGTATTTACGTTCCCATTTTTTTTCGTACAATACTTACTTTTGACCTTGAGCACGATGCTGGACCTAGCCTTGAGCAGAGCCAACACCTCTTCGTGGACGAAATAGTCAACAGGATAACCATTGATTCGAACGATCTGGTCGCCCACCTGAAAAGAACGCTTTCTGTGCAAGCTGGGACGACATAAAGGTCAAAAAGGCGCCTTTCAACGAGACGAAAAACAAAGGCAACAGGAAGCGGCCACCGTTTCCGGCACTTAATGGGGCCAGACAGGGAACGGGTATGCACACGACCCAAAAGAGAAGCTTCATTTGCAGCCAAGAAAAGCCTCTCGACGAATTGCGGAAACCTTTCAACAAGCTTTTCTATGAGCGTGATTACGCGACAGCATATAGTGCAGAAAATGTCCGGCGTGGCCTGGTATGTCAGGAATGCATATGTTCGTGCCGAAGCTATTTAGCCTTCCGTTTTGCGACATGTTTGCGGAAAAATGCGAGCTGGCGCTGTCCGCACCTTCCATGCAGGAAGAGAAAGCGATCTTTCCTGATTGCTTTGAAGCGCGATTAAGCTCAAGCATGCGATGGCCATCATAAACGGAGAGAGAAGAAAACTCGGTTCCGTCTGTAGCGAACGAATGTGATGTGTTCAGTCAGCGTTACGTAGGAGAATCCAACAATTCTTGACCGAGACACTAATGACGACTAGTTTGATCAACTTGCGGGAAACTTAATCGACAGCGCTTCTGGACACAACTTCAATTAACGCACGTCACCGGTGGTTGCTTTGCTAATGCGCGTGTTGAACATGGTGTAGCCATGTTCCACAGGAGTCAGTATTCAAGATCCTGTACATCCATACTCGTTGCAAGTGACGGCTTCGGAATCGAGTCGTAACGGACTGTTTGAGTTTGACTGCTACAAAAAGGAAGAAAAAAAAAAACTGCTGCTCGAAAACTGTGGTTGGCACCCTTG
Source organism: Ornithodoros turicata (assembly GCF_037126465.1). Classification (NCBI taxonomy): domain Eukaryota; kingdom Metazoa; phylum Arthropoda; class Arachnida; order Ixodida; family Argasidae; genus Ornithodoros; species Ornithodoros turicata. The sequence continues at coordinate 30,661,289 of NC_088205.1, forward strand.
TAGGATTTCCACAATATCCATTGCCACATTCGTGAGGCCAACAACGGCAAGCCGGTTTACGCCACCACCACCACCACCGCCACCACCATTGACACAATGTCAACTCCTCGAAGCTATACTGTTCTTCTTCGTCCATCTTACTTACTTTGCCTCTTTTCATGTGTGCAAAAGTGTGGAAAAGTCGGCTCGGTTTTAAGTGATGTTGTTGGATATGGATTGGATTGAATTGGATCTGAATTTAAAATACATAATATGGAGATGGTAGCCCATCAAGTATGGAGTCGGCTACTCCAGCATTACTTGTACCGTTGGATATGTCTTCGTGTTGTCTCGCTTATTTGCTGCCCAAACTCACAGTTTTTAGTTGATGGAATTTTTCCACTAGCTCCCCCGCGTCTAGCCGATTCTGTCTGTTACGCACAGGCGCTGGATGCAGGAAGCACACAGGAAGCAGGAATGGCAGCACACCGAAGTTTTTATTAGCTCGCGACGTGAGTTCCCGTTATATCACCTACAACCATATTAGACATGTTGTAGGCTATACCTCAAATGCACTTCCGTTTCTAAGCATGCGTGCTGTTTCTAGAAAAGCTTTTCGCGTCTTTGCAGCACTGAAACGTTCTTCTTGTGCGACCGTGCCACTCGCCGTTGCCGGCCTCACAGAGGTGGGCAACGTCATGACTAACGCCCTGGGGGATTGTGGGTCCCGGGCCGACTTCTAATGGAACTGTTCCGACATATGTCTGAAAGCCGTCTGAGGAAAACCCGAGACAGTAGAGCCGGCACCGGGATTAGAACCCGGGCATCTCCCGGACTTGACGTGGAGTGGCCAGCACGCTAACCACTGAGCCACGCGAGCTGGTGACCGTGGCAGAGACATCGTTTATCTTTTCATTCTTTGCAAACGTGCGCCAGCGACAAATCACGATCGACAGACACGGTGTATTCGCACGAGCAACGTCCCTATAGAATTGGCCTGCGGTTGCACAGACGTTTCGCACGGCGACCGCAGCGCCACCTCCCTCCTCATGTGCAGAGCGCCCTTACTAGACGGTCATGTTCGGCGTGTTCCCTGCCTCACCGCTGTACTGAGAACGTCATCCCTTTTGTGGAAATCATTGCGCCACGATTTTCAGAGCCGCAGTGTAGGTGATACGTGCCTGTGTACGGGAAATCCTCCGGCTACACGATCACAATTGCGTTGCGGAATACGATTCGGAGCGCCCCCAAACCTCGTAGAACAGGTCCATACTTTAGCGGAAGATGCGAAAAACATGATAGATTTCTCGTGCCACGTAAGCGTGCTCAACGTAATGTCTTTTCGTGCGCTACTAACGCCACCCAGATAGTGAAGGCCTGCTTAACGCCTCCTCTCATTCTTTCGAATGTGGACGTATAAAGTCGGGATGTCATGCAATCGTCGCAGAAGATTTCAAACAGAGGACGCCCATGCGGCTCGGTCCATAGCATGGCCTACTATAGAATATGCTGACCACGTCATAATCGGCAACTCCTCTCCTATGCAGGAGCTCGTCCACACGACCCGTTACGGGCGCTATGCATCGGCTCGCGAGATCTCCATCATGACTAGATAAGGAAAATTCGAATTTTGAATGTACAGAGGCAGACAAAGGACCGTAGCAGACGACAGCAACAGCTCCCATGAAAACTCGTAGAATGATGATGATGATGATGACGATGATCAAACGGGCCGATGAGCAGCGCCACCGCTACCTCCCAAATGCGGCGCTGGATAATCTACTGGTTCTACTAGTCTACAGCCACCGAAGCACAGTCGCGATTGGCGAGGTCTTAATTGCTACGTCACGTCGTTTAAGCAATCAGACTTTGTTTCTAGCTAGTGTTGGCATTCCGAACCGTGAGGAATGCAAGCACAAGATATTCCTTAGCAGACGACAAAAAAAAAAAAAAAATAGAAGGAAAAGAAAGAAGCCTACACGCTATTGTCCGGCAAGTGCACAGTACACGTCACTCACTATATCCCGGCATACGCGAATGCTCAATGTAACACGCGGCAGAACCTCTGCTCCATGAGCAATTTTTCGCTTTCTCTTTACTAGAATATCGTGTGGGGCTATCACTCGTGCGAACACACGGACAGATCGGACGACTACATAGATGTATGGTTCATCGGGAAAGAGAATCAACCTATACACGTTAGCAGCGAAAACGGTTTCGTGTTTATTTCAGCTATACGGTATGGCTTTAATTGTCCTCGCAAATTGGCCTCTCGCTATCCCATTCGTTACCGCACGTCCCTTCAAAGTAATACGTCAGGAACTGATTTTACCTTGAGACCCCGGTGATGCGCTTCGGAGTTCGGGGCCACATGCGACACGAAGACGCCAGTGCCGTGCTCCCTTCCTGAAAGTTAGACAATGGTCACACAAGGGAAATCGTGTACAGTTCTTTCTGAGTGATAAGTGTACCTCCGCGAATGGAGAATCCGAGCGGTGCATTGCCCCTGCGCTTCAGCTGCACCACGCGGATGCGGTTGGGAGGACCTTCAGGCTGGGGTTCGCCACCACTGTTACAGCCGACCACCTGGACACTGGAAAAAGAAAGAAACGGTTACTTTTGCCACAATCCTTCGAATAGTTAGTGAGCAGATACATATAGACGTGCATTAGAGCACTGCACGGGCCCGGGCCCGACCCGGCCCGCGGGCCGGGCTGGGCTTGTTATTGGCTGTGTGCTCCGGGCCGGGCCGAGCCCGGGCCGACAAAATACGCCAGCACCACGGGCCGGGCCGGGCCCGGGCCGTTAAAATACGCCACCACCGCGGGCCGGGCCGGGCCCGGGCCGACAAATATGTTCCCAAGAGTCAGGCCCGGCCGGGCCACGCAGCTAATTCCACACATTGGAGATGCATTAGTTCATATCATCATGCGCTTGCGTCATTCCTGTGCATATTTTGCAAAGGCAAGCAAAGGGTACTGCATTATGCATATGATTCGACCGTCTAGAACATTCTCCAAGCCACTTTACATTGCTCCTCACTCCTCACATATTTCACAATCACTCTGGCAAAGCTTGGTGAGAGGGATAGGGACTGGGAGAAGCAGTTTGTCGACAGCATGCTCTATCTCCGCAAAATCTTGACAGTGTAACGATAACGCCCCGTGCGTTCTGGATTTAATTTGGTCTCGTGCGGTTACGGTGTTAAACCGCCATCACTTGTATGTTTGTCTTCTCTCCTTATAAATTTACTTATAAATTTGTTTGATAATCGCCAGAAACGCGTACGTCGCGGCTGGAAATACTAGGCCGGGATCTACTCGCCGGGTCACCGGGCCGGGCCGGGCCGGGCTCTATTTGCTTAGACGCCGGGCCGGGCCGGGCTCTAGTCACTGGGTCACCGGGCCGGGCCGGGCCGGGCCGCATAAAAATATGAAGGTCCGGGCCCGGGTCGGGCCGGGCCATTTTTTGATGCGCCCGGGCCGGGTCGGGCCCGGAAAAGTCGGCCCGTGCAGTGCTCTAACGTGCATGACACTATTCTACATTTTTATTCGCAGCTTCCGTCTCTGTCGCTTCAATTCGCGTGACAGTATTGCGGGATGGCCACCGTTGCACAAGTCCTTCAGTTTTTGTGCATCGAGTTGAAAAGCATCCTGCATGCATGTGGGGGGAGTACGTTTATACCGTGTTGATGCTACAGAACGACATGCCAGAGAACTGCTTTGTAGGTCAATCAATGGTAAATGGTAGAGTGAAGGAAAAGTTTCAGGTCGAGAGCCTCCGATATTTCGAACAGAGACTGTTCTTGAAAGGAACAGTCTCTCAGCAGCGATGCTGTTCACTGTTCACGATGTTCAGCAGGGTTTGTGTACTGCGGGAAAGGCCTTTCAACGGGAGATCAAGTCAACGATTTTCTAGGATGTCCCGGATCCCAGGGTGCTATGTAAGAACTATCTCGTTGATAACCAATTTTCTGTCGCTGTCTCCCGGGGTTGGCAAACAGAACAGAACTTCACCACATAGCACGCGGTTAGCCTTTTTAGCTAAGCCTTTTAGCTCTTAGCCATAGCACGCTCTGAGCCTTAGCACGCTCTTAGTTTGCTTAGAGCTCTTAGCCAGTCACCATCCCGAACGACATTGTTCTGCCAACTGATTGTTTAAAAACGAGAGGCGCACGCCTTTTTGGAACCCTTACGCAGTTCCAAAAAAGGCGTACGGCCCGCGCCTTCCACAAATCCGGAGTGATATAGGTATCGTTCTGTGCAATGGTTGGCCTTCACCGTGCTATGTGGTGAAGTTCTGTTTTTAGGGTGTTCGCAGCGCTGGACGGAACGCATCGGTCCTGAGAGCTCGGCAATAACACGCCACAAACTAACCTACCGTGAGCTCGATCATATACCTAGACCTGCAATGGATCTCACAACAAATAAGCGATAAAACTGACACAAATGTGTCGGTCAACGGTCCTTCCGTACGAAATGTCTACGTACCATAAAATCTACATCTGCATGGGGGCACGCGTAAAATAAGGCATATCCCTTCGACCGCATCAACTGGTATCTACGTTACGCTGTGAGTCGGCGCACACGTAATTCCTGTATAACACCAAGTCTGTTCCCTGAAGCTGTGCAGGTCACGTGTTGCAGTAAGAACTCCATTCAAATTTTAAGCGTCATGCTTCAGCGCAGTGGCCTACGCACGCCTTCTGAAAGGCCCTTCTTTCCAAAGCATGCACACCAAAGAACAATTAGGCATCGCATTTTGTGTCACTCCAAGCCAAGTCCAAATCCAAGTAGTGGGAACGAACGCTTTGAAGACCGTTAAATTACGTTGAGGCACCAAAAGTTTTGTCGTTGATATGTGCGAAATAGCACGCTCGCTTGCTCCAATCTCGAACTTTTCGACAACGTATGTCAATGGGACGTCGGTGCCACAAAGTTGCGCCAAACTCATGCTCAAGTTGGTCACGCGGACAGCCGTCAAAAAATGTCCTCGCAGAAAACAAAAGTGAACTTTCTCAAAGTGACCGTGGACCTTCGTAAAGACCGAGACTAAAACGAAGAATGGCGGGACGCCTGCTCATCCCTGGTAATTCGGCACGTAAGAAGTGCCAGTGTTTCACTGCTGCAAGTGGGTCACAGCCAGCCACAATAACGCAGACCAGGATCTCCAGGCAAGAATGGTTCATTGCACATCTGATGTCGCCATTCCTTGTCACTCTCTTAACCAAAGCAATAGTGTTCTCGTTGTTCGTCTGCAGCTGACCCGGAAGCTTCGCGTAGATGAGATACGAGCATTGTTTGCAAAGAGTGTCATCTGTGAACTTCGAAGACATAGGACTGCTGCTGGGGCGAACTATATATACAATTTCAGGTTGAATTCCTGACCAGAATTCACTGGTTTCAAGGACGGCTGCTGACGTAAAGTCGGTGAATATCGGTGACAAATACCTCACTGATTCGCCAGTCATGTGTGCTACCATTCCACCACGCCGAAATATTTTTTACCTAACACATCACAGTTACGCAAAGTGTTAGAAAGTGTACGCACGCGGCCAAAACTGTTATCCAGAATAACGGTTTGTTGTGCGAGGAGTGCGACTTTGTGTGATACTCATACAGTTATGTTAACTGCCGCCAAACGACGTACGTCTCGCGCTTTCCACAAGTCAGAAGTAATATACAAGTATATCATTTTGTGCAATGGTTGCCGTTCACCGTGTTATGTGGTCAAGTTCTGTTTGAAGTGTGCAGCTCCAGAAACCATACAGATATTATTAGCTGGATAGAAGTTCTGTTTGTCGAGGGCGCGGGAAAATCGCCCGAATGGCAGTATCGCCTCTGAGACACACCAATCATTATCACCAAAATAAAGATGTTGCTGCTGTCGTTCGCCTTGTAGCCGCCTCTGCTTCGCACATGCTCAATTAACACGCAGGCATGTGCGCTTCCCATTTATGTCAATCCTCGTATAAAGGAATCATACGAAACATGATTCTCTGATGTAGCTCCTCGCTCTCGTGTACGATTACGGAATTATTCAATTAGCAATCACGAAGCTGGGCTTATTTCATGTATTACTTTGGGTCATTGATGTTCCGTTTGAGACAGTATGTCTAGACATTGTCGCGTTACTCTCAAACCACTAGTCTCCGTGCGCTCCTTAGTCTCGTTCCCAGCGACGACACAACAAGGGTGGACTGCCAAAAGCGCTCTTCACATTGGGATTAACACTGGTGGCCGCCGTTGTTAACGAGTATGACTGACGATAACGTAACATTCCATATAACTAGTCATCCGGTCATCGGTCATCCGTTATCTGAGTAGCGTATCAACGTTCGAAAGATCAAGCAAAAAGAAGATTGCTTGCTTCCGCGTGCGAGATGCACAGTTGTTCAGGTGAAGAATGCTGGCCGATGCTATATCTTGTCTACACCGGTTCCCGAGCGTGAGAAAATGAATAGGCACGAAATGAACATGAACGGACACGGAAATGAACGAAAACACACACAGGAAAATGAAGGAACTCAGCAAACGGCAATCCACACGTACAGAGTTCCTGTGACTACCACGGGGTGGCAGCACTAATGGTGGCTCCCATTCCTTGAATCGCGTTCTTGTGTCTTGAGACTACGTTTCCTTGCTCGGACCGATTCTGGCAGTGACCGGCCTACATCTTAACTTTCGGCCGCCATCATTCCAACATCTGTTATCACATCATATCATCTCATCTTGGCTACAGTCGTGACGCTGCACACATGAGTGAAGCCAACAACGGCAAGCCAGCCTCGTCGTCAACACCACCACCCCAAGCTGCTCGCTGAAACTCTAACCTCTCCACCCGCATGGCTGCTCATTGGGGGCAGCTCCAAGGACGTGCTGTAAACTGTTATCTGCACTCAAAAAACTGAACTTCACCGCATAGCACGCTCTGCGCCAACCATTGCCACGAAGAGAGCGGGAGGCGTACGCCTTTTGTGTCAATTATCATATACAGTCAACCCTCGATTTATGAACACCCTCGTTTCCCCGAAAAATGGTTCATAAATCGAGGGATTCATAAATCGAAAATTCAGTTAACTGAGTACTATCGAGCAAATGCAACAGTATTTCCGAGTTGGGATTGTGTTTATAATGCCATATGTTGTGTAATTTTGCTTTGGACCATGCCTTCCGCTGTGTCAATCTTGGAAATAAGAGATGTCACCACATTCGCACTGGACTGGTCTCAGATTTCCTCCGGGATTTTTAACCTCCGTTTATTAATCTCCGGGTGACAGCGACCACCTTATACATCAACTGAGGTCAGGAACACTTGGTCGCACCTTGTGCGACCCCGGAAAACCCGTTTGTTGTTCGGATTTCGAGGGGTTAAGAACCGAGGGTGCAATACCTGGAGAACGTTTTGTCCGTTCAGGCGTCATTCATAAGACCACACTCTTAAAAATGAACTTCCCCACATAGCACGCTCCTAGCCAACCATCACCCCGAATGACAACGTTCTCGCCCTAGATTTGTTGAAAACGGGAGGAGGAGCCTATTTTGTGCCGTGCATAATAGTACAAAATAGGCTCCTCCTCCCGTTTTCAACAAATCAGGGGCGACAACGTTGTCATTCGGGATGATGGTTGGCTAGGATCGTGCTATGTGGTGAAGTTCATTTCTAAGAGTGCACGGAATTATCCCTTTGAAGGTTTCTGTTGACCTCGGAACGATAACCAGCTCCGGTGGCGCAGCGGTAACGCGTGCGCTTGGGGACTGGGAGGTCCGCGGTTCGAATCCGCGGGCCGGCTGTGCCGTCTGGGGTTTTTCCTGGGTTTCCCTCAGATGTGTAATAGGCGTATGCCGGCACAGTTCCCCTGAAGTCGGCCCATGGACGCAGCTATCCTCCCCCCGAGCGGATTCCGCTCGGTCTTCCACTTCACCCTTTCCTCTCCTCCTCTCCACCACCTTTCCCTTCCCGAGAAACATGCCGCCTAATCAGGCAGGCAGACCTATCGGGTTCCTCCCAACGACACTCCTCCTCTCCTCCTCCTCGGAACGATCCGTTCATAAATTGAGGGCAGAAACGCTGGGCAACTCCTAGTTGGTTCCCAGAAATTCCGTTCATTATTCGAATATCGAGGTTCATAAAACGAGGGAAAAATGAAGGGAAAAAGTTTGGTTCCCCGTGCTCGTGTTCATAAAACGAGGGAATTCATAAATCGAACGTTCATAAAGCGAGGCTTGACTGTATCCAAATTGACACAAAAAGGCGTACGCCTTCCTTTCTCTTCGAATCAGAAGCGATAACCCTATCATTCGTGGCAATTGTTGGCGCAGAGCGAGCTATGCGGTGAAGTTCAGTTTTTAGAGTGTGGTGACATCGAATCCTATACCACCGGCTGTCCTGTCTGAGGTATTCCCTGCAAACATAACTTCACCACATAGCACGCTCCTAGCAAACCATTATTCCGAATGATATAATTCTGTGTGCTGATTTGTTGAAATTGGGAGGAGGCGCCTATCTGGGACATACTATGCATTGGTCCCAGATAGCGCCTCACCCTGTTTTGAACAAATCAGCACACATAATTATATTCATTCGGGATGATGGTTGGCCAGGAGCGTGCTATGTGGCAAAATTCTGCTTTATCAGACAACAGTGGCAAGCTACTTCGCCCGCCCCCCCCCCTCTGTTTTGACACTGCACTTTTAGAAATGAACTTCACCACATAGCACGCTCCTAGCCAACCATCATCCCGAATGACAACGTTCTCGCCCCTGATTTGTTGAAAACGGGAGGAGGAGCCTATTTTGTGCCGTGCATAATGGCACAAAATAGGCTCCTCCTCCCGTTTTCAGCAAATCAGGGGCGAGAACATTGTCATTCGGGATGATGGTTGGCTAGGAGCGTGCTATGTGGTGAAGTTCATTTTTAAGAGTGTGTGGGTTTTCCGGCAGTCTTCTTCGAAGGATCTCGGCACAATTCCCCCTGAAGACGGCCCATGACGTACACTCTTAAAACAAGGCTTCACCACATAGCACGCTGAAGGCCATCCATTGTACAGAGTGATATCTTTATTACTCTTGATTTGTGGAAAGCGCGGGGCGTACGCCTTTTTGTGACAGTTAACATTTCTGCATAAGTGTCACAAAAAGGCGGTGGTGAAGTTCATTTTTAAGAGTGTATACGAACCTCACACTCCTTCCTGCTGTCCCCTCCTTATCTGTTCACGTCTAGCCGCTACACAGTCAAAGTAGTTTCTTTGCGGCCGCAAACACGGAACAAAGACAAAACAAAAAACTCACCACATAATACGCTCACGCTTGAGCGGGAGAGCGCGCGGCATACGCCTTTTTGTGACAGTTCACATCAACCCAAAGTGTCACAAAAAGGCGTATGCCTCCCGTTCTGTTCTGAAAACGTATTATTGTTGCGTATTGAAGTTGTATTATTGTATTGAAAGCGTATTATTGTTGCGTATTGAAGTCGTGTATTATTGTATTGAAAGCGTACTGTTGTAACACGGCGATGAAGGCGTAGGACTTCGTAGCTACTTCGTCGAGCTTCAGAAAAAAATGAAGTGAGACTGTGTCAAAGTCGAGCTCAAGACTGGGAGGTGGTGGGTTCGAATCCTACCACCCGCTGTGCTGTCTCAGGTTTTCCCTGGGTTTTCCGAAGACTTTCCCGACGGATCTCGGCACAGTTCCCCCCTGAAGTCGGCCCAGGACGCATACTGAACCCCCTGTCCCCCACTCCTTCCTGCTGTCCTCTCTCCACATCTGTACGCCGCTCATAGCCACCGTTGCTTCGCGGCGCTAACACGAAATCAAGAAAAAACATAGGATTTCCCTCTCTCCCTCCCTCACTACGCGCTCCGACAAAGCAACCCCCCCTCCCCCCAAACCGAGGGTCTGGGTCTTCCTCTGCACTAAGCTGGTGGACGTGCTGTGAGTGCGACTTCACTGTGACAACCATGTGACGTATCTGATACGCACCCGCTGTTTCCATTTCATTTTCACCTGTTAACTGCCATTTTCTTTACTTCACTGGATATTTAATTGAACTGGAGTAGCGAATGTGAATTGAATAGTGAATTGAATTCTTCATGAGCGCCACACTCTCCATTTTATTTTCCCTATACACTAAACCAACCTATTTCGTCGCATTCTACTTCCTGTTCTCTGCTAATGCGATTTTTATGTGCAGGCGGCCCGTCGCATTGTTAATAATAATACACTCTAAAAACAGAGTTTCAGAGCTAACTGCCATATCATATAATATCGTTCTCTTTTCCGATTTTAATGGAAATGGGGGGGGGGGGGGCATACGTCATTTGGTAGCAATTTCTATACACTCTCTTCCTTTACAAAAGGGGACTCTCGCCTCATCTCTCTCTCACAATTTCTATACGAGTTATCTGCCACAATTCAGATGCAATAACTAGAGGCGAGCGCGCATACGATTGACAGTACAGTTTGGTTGATAGATTATTGATTGACCCGCACGGCATCAGCGCATGTAATACCCGCGACCGCATCTACAACCGCGCGTGTTTAAATGGGTGTATCAGCACCCTCGCGGATTTTGTGCATATCCGCAAACCCGCAGTCATTACAATTGAAGGAAAAAATGTACGTTATGTACAAACATGTTACATACATATATGTTATGTTACAAACGTCTATCTACTTCATTTTTATTTTTTTATTTTTCAGCATAGAAACTTTCTCAGGAACGGAATGTCATCCATAGTTGTCCAATAATAGTACATAAAGGCTCAGCAATGCGGGGGATGGCGCACTTCGACAACATGTTGAATCAACTGCGTGCTCTCACTTTTGTTTTTCAATAGGGGACGTCGGCAGAGACTCGAATGCTTATTTGCGAATAAGATTATATTTGCGGATTATATTTTTTCTTGAAAACCAGAATGTCGCGCGGATCCGCTGATAACGGCACCTGCGCCTATCTCTAGCGATAACTGCATCATCCGGCGCAGTGCATTTCTACAACTCTCACGTAGAGGTTACACATCCGATACCACTATTTAGAGGTTGAAAACGACTTGTAACCTGACAGGAGCAATAGAAGTTACTTCTCAGTTCAACCCAAATCCAATCGTCGCAACTTATGAACCCTTTATAGGGACGTGGTAACTTCTAAACGAACTCCGCGTTTGCATTTCCTTCGATTGTTGTTCTTGTTTGTTTGCAAAGTAACCTTTATAAAAGGTACTGCTCAAAAGTTACTGTGTTCTCGTTCTAGCCGCACATTCAATACGAGAGTTTCGGATTAGTGATGGGCGATACTATTGAAACATTCGATACTATCGATAGTTTTTGACTATCGATTGTCCAACTATCGAGTGAACCGCAATTTCGATAGCATCGCGATAGTTTTTCGGATTATCGATAGTATCGCTCATTGTGAATTTAAAATTCATTAAACCTTTAGAAATTTTAAATTCGCAGTGAGCGAACTATTGATAGTTTGCTGAAGCGGAACACGAATTCAGAAAGTTTCACTTTCAAAAGCAACATGCTGAAATTATAAATTCGGAGTGAATGAACTATGGATAGTTTGCAGGAGCAAAACGCGAATTCAGAAACTTTCGTTTTCAAAAGAGATCTGCTCAAATTATAAATTTGGAGTGACCAAGCTATTGTTGAAAAGAAACATGATAATTCATGACAGTTCGGGGCGACGATTGTTTAAATGCGAAATTCTCGACTCTGCATTGTTTTTGAGGGATCAGAATATGCAATCCACGAGGGTTTTTTTTTCTTTTTTCTTTTATCCTCCTATAGTGGATTGCATCAGCTCTCGATGTACCGTACATCAGTTTGCTTTTTTTTTTTTTTTTGTACCAGACTTGACTTGACAGAATTGGCTTCTGTCGCTTTCGCGTAGAATGACCCACCAGATTTTAGAACTGCAATCGCTGTTCCCCGTTGTGTCTTTAGAGGTGGAGATTTTAATGGCCAACCAGCCCATGGTGTGAGGCACTGAAGGTGGATAGTTTTGGTGCTTTTTACGGAATAGAACACACCAATGTTGCATTCAACTAAGTGGCGTAACTACAATCAGGGATGTCGCCAGGCAATTTTTCAGAAGGGGCAAGATCTCGGACCCGGGCGCCACTGCACAGACCCACATTATTTAGGACAGGTCATTTAGGGCGGGGCAAGTGCCCCTCTTGCCCCCCCCCCCTTTAACGGCGCGGAATCCAATGCATAGCACACACACTCCGTACCGGTGATTTCGTATGATATCGTATGATGATCTTTGTACTATATTTACTCGCATGTTGAGCGTACACCCAACCCTCACATCACTCCCACCTCACCTGCCCCAGTTTCTAACGGACATGGGCCCGGGAATGCCGACTCGACTGATTCGGAAAATAACGACTGCTGAGTGCCCCTTGCGTGTCGCCATCCAATTCACGTCGTTAACGCTCCCCCCTCCCCCCAAACGTGATGTGTCTGGGTAAAAAAAGATGCGTAAATTATGCGAGTAAATACGGTGTCTTCTTTTGTTTAAACGTGGGGGTGGTAGGCGAGATTCCGTGAAGCTTTCGGTCAGAAAGTCACCGATTTAATCCGACGCCTCCGTGGCCTCTATTTCCTAGGAACAATGGCTGCTTTCTATTTCGAGTCACCGTCCATCCACCGACGTAAAAGGAAAGTGCCACGGAGAAACAAGCTGCCGGCAGCTGCGTTCTACGCCGGTGTCATGCCCCCTTCTCCAGTTGAATGCTCGCCCAGAATTTGCGGGAGAGTCGAGTGTATGATTTGGATATAAATCCCCGGCCCGGTCTTACAGGGAAAGAAGCGAGGTCGGTGTTTGAAAACTATATCTTGACTCTACAAAGGGTAACTGTCACCACACAATAATCTGCAACAAACGACGAGTTCATTTAATAGAAAATGGGCTTTCAAAAATCGATTTGTAACCGAATTGGCAACGCCTTGGCGTGCCAATTTTTGCGAGAATAAATTACGCCTTTTTGTGATACTTATGTTGTTAATAATTGTCACAAAAGGGCGTATGCCTCCAGTTTTCAACAAATCAGGCGAGAGAACAATGTCATTCGAGATTATGGTTGGTTAGGAGGTGAAGTTACTGTCATTCCGCTTAATGCATTAAGTTTGCCGTGTGGCCAGGGTATTAAAAGGATTGCTGACCCTGTGATTGAGCAACACTAAGTAACCCAAATATACGCGTTTTATGTCGTTCTAAGTTCTGTGTTGTGTCATCTATATTAGAAACAGGCTACCCCCAAGCCGTGGTATGCGGCCCGCGTAGTTACTCCATGCACCTCTCACCTACAGTGTGCCTCCATCCCATCAGTATCAGTTATCCTGCCTATATGCATCACTTTGAAGTCCTCAACTCCCCTCTCCCACTTTCCTTTTTTTAGGCTATAGTCGTGACGATGCCCACTTGAGTGCGGCCAACAACGGCAAGCTACTTCGACCCTCCCCCTCACACACACACACACACACACACACACACTGTCCTTAGAGTGTAGCCTGGCTCTTTCTGCCTCACAGGCTGTTAAAATCGTAATTGGAAACTAAAGGATAGAATTATATTGATCTTGCACAGCTGGAGAAAACCGACGACACGTTTCAATGTACAAAGCTGTTTTACTTATACAGAATGCACGCAGTTGTCTGAGTGTTGCGACGTCACTGAATGCCGACGCTTCAACAGCTTTTCCCCGCTTACGTTGGGAACGGGGTACAATGTATGCTTAGGTACACAATGTCGAAACATCAAAAGACGGAAAGTAAAGCGTGGGAAGGGACTAGTTGGTATATCACGTTCAACTTGACCCATACAGAATGGCACACCACAAAGCAGACTTGGAGGTATCTTGAGTACCGTACTCTAAATACTGTATCTTAAAATACTTTTGTTGGTATCTTAGTATCTTACGGAGTACGCTTCGTGAAAAGTATTTGTACTGTAATTAAAATACTTTTTTCAGTATTTAGTACTCAGTACTCAAATTACTCTCTCCTTTTTGTCGAATATTCAAATGGGCATTCTATGTTTATTTTTTATTTATTTTTTTCTTCTTCTCTCTCTCTCTTTCTTTCTTTTTTTTTTTTTTTTTTTTTTGCCGCATCTGACAACAGTTGACTTTTCCAGGCCGTTTCAAAGGAAGTCAACGCTGTTATCATTTGGTGTGTTCTGGGCAAACGACAACCGTCGTGTGTTCTGTCCTTAAACTGGGAAACGTGTTTTCAAAGGAAGAGAGGACGGTTGTCGGATGAGCACTTTCAAATGCAGCTACTACTGCGTGCATATAAAGCACATATCTGATTTGCAGGCATAATTCGACATTTCTGTGGCTGTTTATTTTTTTAGTATCTTATAAGTATCTTAAATAGTTTTCATAGTATTTACTACTCTACTCTAAATACTTTCATTTCTAACTACCTTTACTGTATTTCAAATACATTTTGCGCTCAGTATTTAGTAACGTATTTTAAATACTCTTTTCTAGTATCTTCTACATGTCTGCCACAAAGGTCGGACATCCAGTGCATTGGGGGGAATGCCGAAGTACACTCTTAGAAATGAACTTCGCCGCATAGCACGCTCCTAGCCAACCATCATCTCGAATGTCTGTCCTGATTTGTTGGAAACGGGAGGCGTACGCCTTTTTTGTGACACTTATGCTGTTCATAATTGTCACAAAAAGGCTTAATCGCTTCATCGTCGTTACGGTCGTTACAAGCTAACGAGTGGCGGGAAATTGAAAAAGGTGGGCACGTGATAAAACACGTGCACGGAGCTCTTCGTGCGATACGTGAAGGTCGTGGTACACGTCACGCGCAAAGTGTCACGTGCCCACCTTTTTGAATTTTCCGCCACTCGTTAGCTTGTAACGACCGTAACGACGATGAAGCGATTAAGCCCCCAGGGCAGATAACGATATCACTCGAGATGATGGTTGGCTAGGAGCGTGCTATGCGGTGAAGTCTTTTTTTATGAGCGTAGTAACGCTCTCTTTCATCACCCTGTGTAGCGTACGTACTTAAATGAAAATGCATGAAGAGATCTTCAGGTAGCTTTTCAGACTGTACTGGTACGAGAAGCAGAAATACAAAAAATTTGCACGTGCGCCGGAGGTAAGCTGTAGCCTGAACAGCCGCAAAAGGAACATGGACTTGCGCACGAAACAGAAACAAATATTTCAAACACGCGTACCAGTAGCTATCCAACGCGGAACGTGGTAAATCTCATCCCAATTGTGCTGAATTGTTGTTGCGTGTTTATTCGTGTATGTACCATTAGACAAGAGAAAACATACGACCTTGTTAGAAACCATTGAAGGAGGCAGTGTGGATACTAACGTGGTCACGCACTGAAGTATGCGGATGCATTGCCTTGTTTATTCCGGACCTTAGCGACATAAGTGCCGTTCCCTTGAGAAAAATATTCATCGTGGCGACCATTCCGAACGAGGAAAGTGTCTCCCACAATGCTGGTTTATTTAGCAGGTAAATAGTCGCAAACACTGAGATGTCAGCGCAGCAACATTGCCGACATGTCGACTTGTCAGCTTACTGAATACAGAGCTTCAATGATAACCATAGAATATAATATAACTCGCGTAAATGAACTCCACCAAATGAACAGTAGAAATCTAATAGCACACACACACAAAAAGGGAGAAAACAGTGGAGTGGTCTGCGGGCGTTGATGCGCTTAACGGGTGATCCCAAATATTCCGAGAAACGAAAACAGGACCAACGTCAGAAATTACCGGTGCTGGAGCAGCCGGCCCAATGTAGAGTTGGGTCAACATCTATATATATATATTTATACATAACACCCAACCAACCGATACAAAATATGAATGACCTCAGGGAAGGGAACCGAGAGGAATTTTCTCGGACGCCACAGTTTGCCACTTCGACTAAAACTGACTTGATTCTCATATCATGAAATTATCCCTTCTTGCTATATCTTGTGACAACCATCGCTCTGGTTTCGTTACTGGTAGCCTCACCTACTGACAGCCGACAAGATAAAAAACGAATCTCGGATTGGATTGAAAATAAAAAAGAGAGCGATGAAAAAGAAGTGTACATATTACAGAGCACATTACGAATCTGCTGGGCTAGATCCGTGCGCATCCTTTCTATAGCCGATCAAACGGGGTTAGTTTGGCCACACACGGTAGTTTTATGTATCGGCATTCCTCGGAGGCTCGCAGTCAGTCACCCAGAGCAGAAAGTGCACACGATGACCCCGATATATGGCATCCATATTTCCTGCTGTGGAAATGGAGCATCGCAGTGAGCGGTCCACAGCGCCGCGATAACGTCACGAAAGGCGAGTTAAGTGCCGTTCTTCGATCTTTCTGGATCGCTCGCCACCTTCGGTGTGTACAACCTGCTTGAGAAATTTAGGTTCCAAAAGTGGCGGTCGACTGTTCAGTACAGTGCTCTGGGGTTCCGCGCTTTTGATTTTTATTTTAGGGAGGATTCGGTGTATGTGTTTCGGTGCTTATCTATTTTCCATGAAATCGGTATTTTTCGGTGATTTTTCTGGCGTGTACATGGTTTACCCTGCAGTTATCGGCGAATATAAATCGCAATGTAATTTCAAAACTGTGCGTCTCAGCGCAGCCTTAAAACCAATACTAATAATTCGACGGAAACAACGAGAATTAGCTGAGGCGAACAATAAATATGGACGACACAAACATGTAAG
Source organism: Ornithodoros turicata (assembly GCF_037126465.1). NCBI lineage: Eukaryota > Metazoa > Arthropoda > Arachnida > Ixodida > Argasidae > Ornithodoros > Ornithodoros turicata. The sequence goes on from NC_088205.1 coordinate 30,677,990, forward strand.
CCTCCAACCCCTGTTGAAAAAAAGCCAAATAGGTTGTATGCGATCCTATTTATCCTATACAAATTGATGTAGGATCCTTTATGTCCTATTTTGTATCATGTGGGAAGGTTGTGGGTTCCTACATGTCCTATATTCATTCACATATAGGTGAGTTATAGGATCCTACATGTCTCATATTAGGCTATGTAGGAGAGTTGTGGTGTCCTACTTGTCCCATATTCGGCAATATAGGAGAGTTGTAGGACACTACATAGTCTATATCCGGCTACGTAGCAGACTTGTAGGATCCTACAAGGCATCAAAAAGGAGCTATGGGAGATCTTACGTGACCTGTTTGGTTTCATGTGTGGAGGACTTGGGGAATTATTTTGAGATATGGAAGTGATATATTAACACAGCAACAAACATTATTTGATTGCATATATTTATATATATCCTTCAAAACTGGGGCCTAGAACGAACTAGTCATATACTATCATGTTTGCCAACGCGCATACATACGGCAGGTTATCAAGTGCGAATTCTATTAGAACCAGTGCAAATAAATATATATTTTTAGGTTAAAAACAACTGAATGGACTGGTTGCATTCATTTATGGAACATGCATGGATTATGTACATTACTAGTCGACGAACCATCAAGCATACAATGATGCGTGCATTCCTTTGAGTGCTATTTAAGCACAAACTTCGACAGCAGTGCGCAACAGGTCGAGGTGGCGGTTGAACCCCATCGAGCGACATTGCGGTGTCGATGGGGTTCTCGGTCTAATTTCTAGGACTAAACCGGTTCTATCAGGACGCGGTTTGTTGTGACGGATTCCCCAATCCTTCGCCTTCACGTACACGCTCATGGCTCGCAGGAATCCTAAGAGTAGTCGAGATACTTGAAAATTCCAGGCCTCCGTCTGCACTTCCGATACATTCGGAGCTCCGTAACATCCGCCCCGCTGGTCATGTCGACACCAGAATTTCCGTCCTAGTAGGACTTGAGTCGCTCTACGATCGGTCAAATGGAACCATGGGTCGGTCTTTAGCGGTTCGGGGGTTGTGGGCAGAGACGCGTTCGTAACTCTGTTTTTCTAAGCTTTGACGCCCTTTTTCGGACGGAAGCCCGCGATGGACAGTTTTCATCTTTCTAGAGTGTACTCGCCTCAAATCGGTGAACGTGGCAAAATTTACTACAGCTGTCAAAGTCTTCTGGTTCTCGAGCTACAGGTTTCCGTGTTTACACTCCTCCCAATACATGGGACTGCCGGCTGTTTTTTCCCTAAAACCGTTTCCATCGCACCTACAGAGTCGTGTTTGACATAGTTTTGAAGCTCTTGACGTGCTCTTTCCAACCGCTTTAATCTCGTAAGCGCGCGACTCTCCGTTCCCCAGATATGGGCTTTGGAGTTGGAGGGTCATGGCACTGGCGCCAGCAAGTCTGGCTGACGCCGCTCGGAGACGCTTCCGTGAGTGCCGTTCCTTTAGTGCCGTAATCTCGCTTACCTAACGTCCAATTTACTGGAAATTTTGGATGCGTGTTCTTCGTTCTTTGCTCTACAACTTTTCAAGTCGCACCTTCCGTCTATTTGCTACAGGTTACGTTATTCCCGAAATTCCTTAGGCTGACTCTCCTAGTTCTGCAACCTTCGGCCCTGTTTTTAGGTTTGAACCCTGTGGGAGATCTGAATCACCTATTAACGGATTCGTGCACTCCGAACACCGAACGGCTAGAAACTTGCGGGATCTTTTTATCTCTCTCCATTCTCGAGTGAGGACAACATGGCAAAAGCGGCTCGTTATACATGGGGCTGGGGGCATTTTTTTCGATGTCGGTTGTTTGTTGGCGTAGAAATGTGATTGAAGACTTATTTTGACGGGAAAAACGTCCTCTTTCCAATGGCACTGGTCACCCGTACGCGCGACTTTCTGCTTTCTGGATGTAGCGCGAGGAGAGCATGGTGGAGAGCCGTTACAGCCAGGTGGCGCCGTTGGAGCTTGGAATTCCTCCAGCTCATTTCGAAGGGAAATCTTAGAAGCGTTCGGACGCTTGTCCAGAGAGCTCTCGTTCGGGACGCGTCTTTCGTCGTAGTTTTGGTGGTTTTGGTGCCCCGCAGTGCTGTGACTGTATTTCATGCCTTACTAGTGGTATCTGGACCTGTTTCTGTGTGTGTACCTTGGAAGACCGAAAGCTGTTGGATTTCGTGAATTGAAGGTTAGTTGTGTGCATGTAATGCCATGTTTCGTGCACCTTTTGCGTTGTATTCTTCCTAGCGTGTGGGTTCCTATAACTTTATCCGCTCAGTGCGATTATTACCCTATTGTTACCTATTTCCTTATCCTCCGTCTGTAATCTTGTGCTCTTACCCTGTTGGTTAACCTGTATCATCACTTAACATCAGGTTGATATCATGTGTGATGCTTCAGCGGCCCTGCTACAGGGTACCGGTGCTCTAAAGATCTTCCTTTTTTGGTTATTAATTCATAATAACTCAGCTTGGGTCATGCATATTTTCCCCGAGTGTGGAAGGAATATGTACAGAATGTAAATAATTGCGCATATTATAACTCAACGTGCATTGTTTTCACCCTGTTCAGGTAATGCCTTACTGACACCCTTGCTGTAGCCCCAGTTGTCATAGTTAATTAATCTTACTGCTAACAAACAAAACCATTCTCTTTGGACCTCAAGTAACAGCATATGTGGGAAGTCTGGTTAACCTGTGCACGAGTTTGGCATATTTTATGTGACACATAATGTATTATCCCTTGTTAAATCTAACTTCCTAACTCACTTTATTGTTTCAGATGCCTACAAGAAATATATCTTAGAGCTATCATCTAGCATGATCTGTAAAGGTGTTGAAGACGCTGTACATCAGGCAAGAGTGTGATTGTTCGACAGTCATGTCAGAGGGATGATGAACGATATCAATAAAAAATAAAAAATAGAAGCTGCATGATTTGTTATTTCCTAATATACACAGCACAATAGGGTGCACAAATTATACAGGATCACCACGAGAGACTTGGACCTATTTGCATGTAGGATCCAACGTAGGTCCCACAATGAAATAGGATCCTGTTTATATGTAGGATCGCATTTGCATGTAGGTCCCACAATTAAACAGGATCCTGTTTGTATGTAGGTTCCTTCACCATGTAGGACCTGGTGTCATAATACCATATGGAGTCAAGTAGGAATTTCCAATAGGGACGCCCAGAAATTAACGAATTCCAGGACGGTTTCCGGTGCGGTGTAGCGGTATCTGACCGGAAATCAGAAGACCCGGGTTCGATGCCCTGCGTCAGCACCTTTTCCCTGAGTAGGGGAAGGTGGGGCAAGATCAGACAGAATTATAAATTTGCAATTGAACATGTAATTTTTATTTTTCGTGTTTAAAAAAAAAATAGCCATAGGCACATTCTCAGGGGTCTAGAGTTTCTGACCTGTAAATGCAGAACGGACGTAGCCGGTCTAAAATAAGCACAGAACAAGGAATTAAAAGATGCCGATTCTCTCATCTTGCCCCAACCTTCAGGGCAAGACGAGACATCGCGTGGGGCAAGATGAGACACGCCGTGGTAATGAACTCTACAAATTAGTTTTTGCGATCCACACAGACAAAGTAAAGCCCGTGGGCCCCTACACAACCCCCTTGAGCCCAAATGATGTGCTATAAAGCCACACAGAACCCGGCTATCTTGCTTCACCGTTTTTTGCAAGCAATGCACCGCTAGTCTGATGTGTCGCTGGTCGCTCGCTTTTGCGCGCGCTTCTGCTTTGCTGGAAATATCCTAACAGGAAAATTTGCTGGAAAATCCTTAGGCAATATGCAAAAAGAAATCTCTGAGGAACAAGCATAAAGCCACCTAATAGTTGACTTATCCGTTTCTAGATTACATTAAATTTAAATTGCATTAAATTTAAATTACATTAAACTGTCGCGTCTTGCCCCGTTCATATCATCGGATGCATTAATTTTTCTGTTGAGCATATAGGATAACCAAAAGTGCCCAGATTTTGCACATATCTAGATCAATGAACAAAGACATAGGATGTGAACTTACTTTGACAGAATAAGCCTGCGAAAGGCTGCTACACAGATGATAAGAAAAAGGGCTACAGGCGATTCTTTATATTCCACGCAGAAGTAACCGATTTCTTTTGTTTCTCTCTCTTCTCATCTCACGTGCAATAAAGAGGACATGCAGAGCCACATATGAGGGAAGTTTCAAGCACATGGAGCAACGCGTCTCTGCGACAGGCGGCGTCGAGCAAAAAATGTCTCGTCTTGCCCCACCTTACCCTATACTTGAATTCTTCGACCAATAATTCGTCCGACTCGTTACCTTAAACTTAACGTGTGCAGCGATTAACCCCCTAATCTTCTGCTCTTACCTCGGACATTCATTTGTCTTCGGTGTTTTCGGTCGCTTAAAGGCGAATGAGGGAAAAATTTACCAGCGTACGTTTTTCGGTTAAACCCGAAAACGCGGAGCCCTAGTTATAATGACATGCGTTGCTTTGCCTCCGCAGGAATAAGACAACTTCGAATAGCTCAGCTATATACTTATACAAATTGTAACTAACACGGCAATGAAGCCAACTTTACACACCACCCCCTCTGGAAACGATTGAATGACGACTTTGTAAGGTGTCAAAATGATACATTTCGGAATGGTGGTTGGCTAGGAACGTGTTATGTGGTGACGGTTAGAGCCCTGCGCGGATGAGGTTTTTGGCATCCGCATCCGACCCGCATCCGCGCACACGTTATCCGCATCCGACCCGCATCCGCACCATACACAACAGTTTACATCCGCATCCGATCCGCTGAGCAAAACGCACCATCCGCATCCGATCCGCAAAAATCCGCACGTTTCGAAAGACGCGTAAAGACCGCCGGAAGCATGTTGGTATAATTTCGGATGCCTCCATGCTGACACGGAAGGACTCAGTCATGACGACAAGCAAAGGTAAACCTTTCAACAAACGCGATATGGAGAGACTTCTGGAACGCGTGGAACGCTACCTCGTCGGCGCTCGCGCGGTTCGAGACGCCTGAATGCCACCTCTCCCGTCTTGGCGCCGTGCATGGTCAAAGATGAACCAGAGCATGCGCTCGCTGTCGGCTGTCGGCGCGCAATACAAATAAATTGCGGGTGGAAAAATGACAGCACGCGGTATACCCGCATCCGATCCGCTACCGATCCGCTGCCTTCGTATCCGCATCCGATCCGCATCCGACCTCGAGCCATCCGAATCCGATCCGCACACCGCAGGAAGTGCTAAATTTTCATCCGAATCCGCAAGTATATTGCGGATATCCGCTTTCATCCGCGGATGGTGCAGGGCTCTAGTGACGGTATGTGTTAATCTCGCTCCCGGCTGTGCCGTCTGGAGTTTTTCCTGGGGTTTCCTCAGACGCTGCCAGACATAAGTCGGCCCAGGACGCATATTCCCACAGAGCGTCAGTCGTGACGTTGCCCACCTGTATGAGGCCGACAACGGCGAACCCTTTCAGCAGTACCACCACCACCTATGTTTTAACAATGCCACGCTCTATATGCTGACACACCTTACGTGTAAATCTACTCCAATCATCTCACCTTATCTGTTTTACAGTATATTGAGGTGGCAGACAATGCATAACTTTCTTTAGCGTGCACAAGTCGATCGTCTGCATAACGACAAGCAGCGACGTCGGCAGTACATCATGATTGCAGTACTTTCCCAGAAAGAAGAGTTTATGGCCTCTAAACCAAGACTGCGTATGCCAACCGCGAATGAATTCTGCATACGTGACGTTTGGTCCGAACGAGCGTCGAATTATTCTCAGCAGCATAAATAACAGATCTGTGCACGGTATTACGCGGTAAATGTACGTTAATGAAATAACGAAGCGGCGTTTCGTGCAACGGCAATTCACGTTTATCAAACTGACACAAAAACCCGTTATAAAGCGCGAGATAAACGAAAAAATAGAAACAGGGAGACATATTCGCAATGTGTTCTTCCAGAGTGTCGTGGAGCCATTTCCTGTGAGTGATGGGAAGTACTTGAAGTACCAAGTACTACTTTAAGTACATTTCGCAGTGCTTGTATACTTTACTTAAAGTACATTTCAATTTGTGTACTTTGTACTGTACTTTAAGTAGTTTTCTTCAGTACTTTCATTTCATTTCATTTTGTTCCGTGATCTTGCTGGGGTACGCACAAAGCTGCGTGGTCCCTTCGCCTAAGCTGGCGGTGGGTCCACTGCAAAAAATTCACATTTGACAATTGGCAGCAAGCTTTCAAGTACTCAAGTACCCAATGGGCAATACGAAAGCAAAACTTGGTCGCAGAATCATTTCTTTCGGTTCATATTAATGAGTCAGCTGTAAGCTATCCGTGTTGTCTAACTAGCAGATAGCAAAAATCCTTGCTAAGAGTTTTCTAAAGATAACAGTCGAAAGATAGTAATTACCTTACGTTCTATCACTACCAAGTGTGATACGATCTAAATTTGTAATGTACTTGATGACTACTTTAAATTACTTTGCAAAGGAATTTGTGCTTTACTTTAAGTACATTAATAGTGTGGTACTTTTTAGTGTATTTCAAGTGCAACAGGTGCTTGGTACTTTACTTCAAGTACAAGTTTGAGGTACTTTGCCCATCATTGTTTCCTGCACAGCGGCGCGTTATTCAGCTGTTCTGCCTTATGGAGTGCTCTTCGCACTCCATGTTCGGATGCTTCTCTCATAGAAAAGACGACTCCCTTCTACGTGAGTCCTGATCGACCATACACAACGTCCCGGAGGGCTCACTATGTTAGCTGGGGCGATTCTAAACCCGTGTCCTCACGCGATGAAAGACAGCGTCTGAGTATAGCCGGAGGGCTAGCACGCGCCGGTTGTGGCTCGTCATCGCCACGGGCCGCTACACCCTATTGCTAATGCGTGCGGCAGGAAATATATTCGCAACGATTGCATCAGTATGGCAGTCGGGCACGGGTACGTAATACATTCCGCGAAATGACGCCGCTCATCACGGGAATTGGTAAGCCGCCGGAAACACGGAACAGGAATACGTTACAATCATGCATCTCCACTAGAAGCTAAAGGACAAGTCTGGCTTTTACGAGTGCGCAGTATGCAATTGTAGACGTAGAATTCGAATATGATTTTAAAACACACACACAAAAAAAAAAAAAAATATCCCATCATCCGTGCGGCTTCTTGGCCGAGATCTTTTTCCAGCAGAATGTCTTTCTCTTCCTTTCTTCCCCGCACCCGCACTCTAAAAACAGAACTTCACCGCACGTCAATTATCATATACGTATACCCAAATTGACACAAAAAGGCGTACTCACCCCTGTCTCTTCGAATCAGAAGCGACAACCCTATCATTCGGGGGGGGGGGGGGGGGGGGAGAGATGGCTGGCGCACAGCGTGCTATGCGGTGAAGTTCTGTTCTTAGAGTGCAATGGTAGCAGAGGTGCTAAGGTGCCAAGATGTGCCCGACGGCACACCGGAAAATTTACACAACGTTTTTTAAGCAATATTTCGACTAAAAAATAAATGCCCGGACTGGGGTGGTCCCACTACATTACGTGAAAAACGCCAGGGGCTGGCCCTCAGAAAAAGTCAGAAACACAAACTAGAAACCGGTGCGTAATGGCATGCCAGAATCAACACATTTGGAGCCACGACCTCCATATTATTTGTTTAGTTTGAAATCCAATCCAATCCAGTACAGTTCCTCGTACAGCGCGCATTTCCGAAACAGCGTGTTGTGAACCAGAAGGAGCGTACTGTTATACCGGATAATGGCGTGTATACCTGTCTGTACCACAACAAACCCTGCCCGTCTATGATTTGACATTTCGTACTTTCTGCGGTGGAAATCAACGACTCGATTTCATGTTTATCCACGACCAAATAGAAAAGCCAACTCCTGACTTGGTTTACGTAATACTGTATAAACCACCCGAATCGAGGAACTTATTTTTTAGACAAAATATCGCTGCCGGAAAATAATCAGATTTTTTCTACGCGAAAATAATGGCGATAAACATCAGCCGATATTTCCGTACAAATAAATGCTGAAGACCAGGAAGCCTAATTATAATATATATGATTACGGCGTGGGAACGTGCCCCAGATATATCCTTTGCGCTATGGCGGCAATGATTGTTTGTCAGGTCCTTAATCGATCCCCTCTTCTTGGGGGGCCTCCCTCCTGGTGAATACGCATGAGCCACGACACAGGTGGGCGATAACTTCAATAAGAACAGCTGATGGGAAACTTCTGATATGCACATAGATCGAAATGCTCGCATTCTGTCTCCAGCAGAAAGCAGTTTGCTTGCATGGATAATACGGCTTGCGCACCAGTCACGTGACCCAGTCGCGGGGTAGCATCAGCATTTCTGGCGTCCACACCCCAATGAAATGGTTACATGCACCTTTAGACACTCACGACTCTAAAACACGCAAGGTACCGTCCGTCTTCCTTTGTCCTCCGCAATGGGGGGTCTACGTAACAGAGACAATAGAATAGACACTTTGCGATTAAGCAAAGTGGAAACGTTGTACTAACTACATGTTACTCTTGCTATACTATGCCGTCTTTAAACGGTGTCCACTGTCGAGAGATTATTGTTCATTTATTTTATTTATTGTTAGCAACCCAAAGGCCAGAAGGCATTACATGGGTGAAGGGAATACAAAGAAAATTATAACAACAATTACGATAATGACAGTAACAATAACGAATAAGCAATGTGACTGGGAGGCCAAACGGTCCAGACAAGTGCAAAATTTAAGGTACAAAATAAGATGATTATTTTCGCTGCGAGGAAAGGTGATGCGCTGCTGCAGATTTGAAGGATGAATGATCATGGATGGATGCGCTCCCTCGGGCAATGAATTCCAAAGTTTGATGGCGCGCGGGTAGAAGGAGTGAAAGAATGCGTTTGTGTGACAGAAAAATGGCTCGCACTTGTAGGAATGGTTGACGCGGCTGCTCGTATATAATGAGCTTGGCGAATGTTCGAGCGAACTTTCTGCGGGAAACATCTCTGCCAGTCGTGGGAAAAGGCGGTCCGGAGTTTGCAATTTGTCCTGAATTCTTTTTAAAGGCGCAGAATCGATTATAGAGGCACCATCTGATTGCACTGTTTAAAACGGAACTTTACCGCACAACACGCTCCTAGCCAGATACCATTCCGAATGATATCATTCTGTCTCCTGATTTGTTGAAAACGGGAGGCGTACGCCTTTTTGGGACACACATGCAGTTACGTTAATTGTCATAAAAAGCCGTACGCCCTGCGCTTTCCAGAAATGAGGAGCGATGACGGTATCATTCTGTCCAATGCCTGTCCTTCACGGTGTTATGTGTTTTTTTTTATTCCTCGTTATCGCCGCGAAGCAACTGTGGCTATGAGCGGCGTACAGACGTGGACAGATGGAGAGAGTGCAGCAGGAAGGAGTGGGGGACAGGGGGTTAGTATGCTTCCAGGGCCGACTTCAAGGAGAACGGTGCCGATATTCGCCAGGAAAGCCTGCCGGAAAACCAAGGAAAAACCTCAGACAGCGCAGCTGGTGGTAGGATTCGAACCCACCACCTCCCACTCTTCAGAACGACCTTGGCTACCCACCAAGGAGTGGACGCTTGTGGCATGTGGTGAGGTTCACTTTTAAGAATGTACGAAAAGAGGCGATAAGGCACGACAAGCAGCCCCATATCACATGAGCTTTTACGTTTCGTTTTTGTTTTTCTTTTTGTTTTTTTGTTCAACACTGTCCTAACTGTGCAACTGACTTTTTTTTTTTTTAATTCCGTGTAAGCGCCGCGAAAGAACTGTGGCTATGGACGGTGTACAGATAGAGAGAGGACAGCAGGAAGGAGTGGGGGGACAGGGGAGGGAGCATTCAATCCAGAACTACTCTGAGGGGCCACACGAGAAAAGTTAGAAAGCTGTGTGCCAATGAAATTCCATTGTAACAGCTGAGAATAATAAGCGCGATACAATATTAAGTTTCGATTATCTACCGCGTTGTTTGAAGTCGCGAGACAAACTGTACTCATGAGCGACGTCGCAGTGGTCGTAATACTCAGTTGCATATACTTTTGTAGAAGACAGATACGGACAGCAATATGTGCACGTTAGCAGGACCCCCCTCCTCCACTGTTTCTCTCATCGCGATGCCGGACATCTTGCGATCTCAGCGCATGAGACGTTAGGCAAAACGATACATTGACATTTTATTGGAGCTACATTCAGAGCGAGTTATCTGGGGCAAAAAGTCTTGCACAACGGCATTCTTGCACAACTGCTTCGCTCACCGACAGCGCACGCGGAACGGTTTTCTTAGTTTTTTGGGGTCCGCTCTAATTGGAGAAGATGCCACTGCGCGGTGCACCGTGAAAGCGAGGGTCCACCACCACCACCACCTTGTCTCTGGTACCCGGGTTCGAATCCCGGTGCCGGCTGTGCTGTCTGGGGTTTTTCCTGGGTTTTCCTCAGACGCTTTCAGACATATGTCGGCACAGTTCCCTTAGAAGTCGGCCCAGGACGCACATTCCCCCAGGGCGTCAGTCGTGACGTTGCCCACCTACGTGAGGCCGATAACGGCAAGCCCTTTCACCACCCACCACCACCACCACCACCACCTTGTCTCTGGTGTTCTACCGCTCATCGCGCAACCCCTGATTGGACTTCACTGCAAATCCGAATCTACAGTCCTGTCTTTCCCGTTTCCTTTCTTTCTTTTTTTTTTTTTTTACGGACCTGCGTTAGTCGTGACGTTGCCCGCCTTGCGAGGACGCCTACGGCAAGCAGTTACACCACCACCTCCACCACCACCTTGTATGTCGCGATAGACGCAGACGCTGTGGGCTTTAGTGGGAGTGAGTGGACCCCACGACACAGATTTTGGCCCTCGTGCACAACTGAAAGCAGGCGTGAAAGCGAGGCTGTGTAATGCATCGAAAGTGACGCGTGCCCCGCATGCAAGAGCATTTATAGGAAACCTGCAGGTCTTCTGCCACGGGCTTCCTGATGACGCAGAATAGCGGGCACGGCGTCGCGTTTGTTTTAATTTGGGGCCGCTTCGCGACCCACTGTTTGAGAACCACTGGTTTACCGTATCATTGCATTATTAGTGAGTTTTAGTGCGTCGTACGCTATCGCGTGATATTTCTGCGCATTGCGCCAAGCTCTCTTTATGTTTTGCGGGTGCGCAGGGCCACCAACGCTATCTCTTACGATAGCGTACGATGCACTAAAACTATCTATTCTCGCTACACCTTACTTTACCTTTCCTTATCCTATCATGACACCAGCTGGAAATGCGGATTTTCGATACACATAATTCACTGGAGTATTTACGATTGTCAACAACGTGTCAGTGCACGACACAGCCGCCACGAGGCCAGCTTTCGACCGGTGCAAGATAAACGCGAAGCTTCCACTCCCCGTAGGGACTGTCTAAAAAAGAAAGACCACGCAAGAATAGCCAGGAAAAAGTTGCGTGAAATTTACACATGCACACTCTAAAAACAGAACTTCACCGCAGAGCACGCTGTGCGCCAAACATTGCCGAGAATGATAGGGTTACCGCTTCTGATTCGAAAAGAGAGGTGGGCGTACGCCTTTCTGTGGCAATTTTCATGTATCCACACTGCCACAAAAAGGCGTACGCACCCTCTTTCTTCGAATCAGAAGCGATAACCCTATCACTCTCGGCAATGGTTGGCGCACAGCGTGCTATGTGGTGAAGTTCTGTTTTTAGAGTGCATTCTTGATATTTAGCTACACTGTTAAAACAGAACTTCACCACATAGCACGCTCCTAGCCAACCATTATACCGAATGATATCATTCTGTGTCATGATTTGTTCAAAACAGGGGGGAGGCGCCTATCTGGGACAAGATAATCTGTCCCAGATAGGCACCTCCTACCATTTTCAACAAATCAATGCACAGAATGATATCATTCGGAATGATGGTTGGCTAGGAGCGTGCTATGTGGTGAAGTTCTGTTGTAACAGTGTACGCACACATCGCGGGTAATTTATTTTCTCGGTTGAATATTCTGCATTTCAAAGCTCTATCAAATAATCAGTACAAAAAAGTCACGTAGTAAAGTGTGAAACACAACAGTACAATAATCGGGGTTAGACTGACACGATAGGGTGAGTCAGCCTCCATATGTGAGGTGAAATGCTGCACGTGCCGGGGTTAAAATAGCCGATGATGTCGACCATCTGGGTGCAAATCTCAGACACACCCCCGGTCCTGTTTACCTCCATGCAATGTTCACCTCCCCCACATTGCTAATATTCACGACAGACATTAAAGCCGCTATCTTGCTCTCAGCAAAAATTTTAACCGTAGAATTTGTAATACAAAATTTTACAGCGAAAATTCTCTCGGTTTTAGCTTTATATCGCCCAACCCTATCAGCTCCCGGGGCCTTCCGGAGACGGCGTCCGGGAGCCTGCTTTACTCTCCTCCTCCTCCCTCGGAACGGTCACCTCGCACGGTAAAGGAGAAATGACCCTGTGTCGCTAGAATCATCTTCGCAATCTCAGAGGCTCCTTCTTCCGTGAACCTTTCGTCCTTGCGAGGTGACCACTATTCCTAATCAGTTCCATTACACCGCTGTCCGTCAAAGACTAGCGCCGTACAGGGTATCCGTAAGCGCTGTGGATGGAGTAAGAACGCGGAAGGCGTCCTCTAAAAGAACCGGATCGCCGTGGCGGAAAAAAAGAAAAAGAAATGTTCCCGAATGAATCACACCGGAGGGACGAGTTACCTCCAGCTGAGATGGGCACGCTTTGCTAGGGGACATTCCGGCGGACTTCTGTACACAAAGCTCACCATGTGCGCTCATGCCGTCATGTTGCGTTAACCTTATAATGTTCTTTTTAGGTGTTTTCGTGCGCGAAGGTGATCAGAAAAACGCGATGTTTACAGTGCCGGATTTATAACGGCGGGGGCCTCGGGGCACCGCGTTGCGGGAGGGACCAAACCGCACGGTCAGTATACTGTGCAGTTGCTTCACGTGGATGAAGGAAAGTCAGGTTTTTTTTACATAATTTTAACTTGAGCGTGAACTACACCTGTATTACTGTATAATATTTTACACTTTGATGTATATAATTAATTGCAATACAACGGTTCGCTTGTTTGGACTTCCTTATTGGTGGTACGGTTCAGTAATTAATAGCCTATTTCATTGTACCGACTATACTTTGGACATAAATTGAAACTTTCCGCGATATCTTAACAGGAAAATTAGTAATTAGTTCGGTAAAATCCATGTCCTTGAGAATGTCCCTTACAATTTCAAATTTCTCCACCTTTCGAGCAACGGTGATTCCTACCAGGTAGTTGTCTTCTGCTATTACGTCGACATACTCGACATTATTTCTTTTTATTTTGCATTAGCACAGATATCGTCTATTCTGACTGCAAAGGAGATTTAAAGAAGTTATCATTCATTAAAAAAATGCGAAGATTGATGCCCTGTGCGTGCATACACTCCGTCTGCCCCACCGAAGCCATGCCCACCGTTGCCATCGCAGCTCGTTAATTTTGAGCGTGCATTCCAGAGGCTGGCTATACTGCAAAACACGGCAAAAGAGTAGATCATAAGTAGAGTACCGCGTTTTCGGTTTTAATCGAAAAACACCGAAAAACGTACGCCGGGTAAATTTTCCCTCATTCGGTTTTAATCGAAAAACGCCGAATACAGAGGGGCATCCCAGGACATGACAGAGATAAATTGCTGCACATGAGGGTTGATGCAGATCAGAAAACCATACAGAAATACGGTGGTTGTGAAAAATGTCCGTTTACTTTTTCATAAGCCGTTATATGGCACCGCAGCGAACAACGCCATGTTGAATGAGCGTCGTGCAGAAAATACATTGTGATTTCTATTCGCCGATAACTGCCTGGTAAACCATGTACTCGCTGGGAAAAACGTCGAAACATCATTTCGTGAAAATCAATAAACATCGAAAAACATACGCCGAATCCGCCCAAAAATAAAAGTCGAAAACGCGGAACCCTAATCATAAGATATCGGCTCAAAAGGCAACGCACATGTCCCTCGCCCAGTATGACGTGTATGTAAGGAACTTGCACCTTGCCTCCAAATTGTTAGTATGGTGAGAGACCGTGGTGTACTCTAGGGCGCGACCAAACGCTCATGTCCATTGAATAGACTGGTATATACACAGCAGCATTTGTCGTGTGACGAATTCAACCTCTCCCTAGTATTTTTCTTCATCATGTTTTCTTTATCAACATCAACATCAACAGCAGCAACCTCGCAGCCAGAACCTGCAACTTTGGGGGGTGTAGGCGGACGCGTTACCAGCGGCCACTATGCACTCAAAATGTTTCAAGAAAATTCATAGCTGACTATTTGCGGGCAGAATTTATAGCCGTTGGTTTCGTTCCTAGGACCTCACCATGCGATCTATAAATAACATCAAAGGTGTGAGTAAAGGCACACCAGCAACCTTGGATCCGAAAAGGGGAGAGACAAGGAAGCTCAGGCTGTGTTCTCCAATGGAACCCAGCAAGTAGGCACGTTCAGAACAAGACACAAAACCTATATTGTTCCTGCGCAATACCTTGGACTGCAAGATCGAGGTCAGTTTTGTTCTTCGAAGCCTCATAACAATAATAAGGTGATCCCAGCGACCAGCGATCTAATTTTTATATATACCTTTGTACTTGCCTCATGATAACGAGGGCGAAAGCGGACGAGTGGCCAACTCTCCTCCCCATCGTCACGGAAATTTCCCTTCGCTACACTTTCACAAAATGTGCTTTGATGTGCTCTGGCTGTTCAACGCTTTTACCAATAAGGTACTAACGGTACAAAAGTATCAACAAATGATGCCAACATACCAAAGAGCCAACAAAGATGTTGGCTCTTCAGAATGATCATCGAACATGCAATTCACAACCAGTTCCGTGGTTTCGGAAATACAAATACCTTTCCGCTAAACCTTTATCTCGAAGAAGAGCCATGAAAAGTGTTTCCGGTGTTTACGGTTGTAGTATAGAGACATCCCCTCATTCAAAAAGAAGTTTCACCGCACGTGAATGAGGGGGGGGGGGGGGGGCGATGACGTTCGATAAGGTAAAAACAACATTCACGTAGGTGATTGTCGCACGCTCATCAAGATACAGGTAGGACTGACTCCCTATATTGAGTACAGTGATGAAAGTGGACGTACAAGGAAGTGGTACGTGGATGGAACAGCCACTTACGTAAACCAGTTATCAGATTTTCCCACAAACCAGGATAATATTGGCGACGGCACTCTATACAGCTCTCACTACCTTTGGCTGTTTTCAACGTTCACTCCAGGCTTCGTGCGTACAATTAGTGCTCCCAGCATCTTACTCTTTCAATCTCTTTTTTTAGCATCAACATCAACAGTTACTCTTTCTTCGTTTCAGCTATATTTCGCACCGGCAACAGTGGTGGCGCTGTCATCAGCAAGTGGGCATGCTATCGAAGTTGCTCATTTACAGCACACAAACTACAGGGCAGAGTGAGTGGACCTACATATAAGAAGGAAGAGGACGGAAAATAACGGGACTAAAATTTGGAAGTGTAGGTATGCGGTAGTTATACGTTACACTTCATGCAATATATAAAAAAAATATCCTTCCCCTATATTTCTTCCTGTACCGCAGGTAATGTCTTTTCAGATCGCTTCACTTCACCCATCTTCCTTGCAAATACGGGTTCACCGTTTCCTATTCAAAGATTGACGCCAAAATCGGAAAAAAGAAGTATCTGTCCAGGATGGAACGTAAGTACCGCCACTACTCGGCGTGATGACTCCTTTTTTTTTTTTTTTTTTACGGAAACTGTACATAATTTCACCTACAAGGATGGTAGTACAGCCTACATCACACTGTTGCTATCATTCTATTGAAGAGCTACAAGACGTTTTACGGGTATTTTAAAGTACTGTTGACGCTATATTTTCTAACATTTTACATATTTACATCAATGAATTCTCACGGGAGACTCTTTTCGGCTGTAGTTCGAGAGTTCGAGTCACACGGGCTTCGCCTCTCGGCGAACGTCATATGTCACGTGAGAAGGTCGCTTCTGCCCGCGCGCTGGGGATTCTTCTAGCTGCGGAGAGATGTGGAATGTGGACATGTGCTCGTAGCTTTATAGGGTAAATGTGTTTTACGCGCACTACTGCATAGCCTTGCTGGATGGACATGAGATGAGTTTGTGTAAAACCGATAGAGGTTCGCTACACTGAGTGCATTCAGGTGGTTCCTCCTTTCGAGCGAAACGGGGAAGTGTCTGAAGTTTCAGCGCTTCCCCGGGCAAAATAGGAAAGCCGACCGGTGACAGCGCTGGGTATTTGTCACTCAAAATAATTCATACGGCAAGGAAAGCTTTTGTTCGTTTATTAAACCAAGCATATCATTCCAGATTGCAAGAAGAAGAGTAACTCGTTCACTAGTCTTCGCGAGCAAGATGGGCGGAGGGATATATTTATTAGACCAAATAAAAAACGGGAGGAAACGCAAGATGGGGATCAGTGTTTGCCGAACGGCAACACAAGTGCCTGCTGATGAACTTCGGAAAATTTTGCGATCAACAACTACAAATCGCAAGAGGACTGTTCTGAACTCCCTGGACTTTCGTCTTCTGTCACGTCACCTTAACACCCGGACAACTGCAGTATAACACAATTTAGACTAAGTGCGACAGGTGTGAGCAAGCAGTTGTGTCTGTGATGTGAGCTCAAATCGCTGGAAACATAAAATTAAATAAAAGAGCAAAAGAATAGACTGAGAGCAATATATATGTGATTATTGTATCTGTGACTCTATCTGTTCTTGTTAATATCTATATCTCGAAATTCGGAAGCACGTACAACAACAATAATAAATGATAGAGAAGTTATGATGATGTGCGATGTTTACCCTTGGTAGCCTCAGGACCCTACCCTACTTCACAGAGGCTAATATGAGAGTAAACACGTTACACGTACAAAAGTTACACATAGCCATGATAATCTGTACTATTTTGTGAAGTAAGATAAATGTGCAAATCGCCGTGCATCGAATACATAATGCTGAATTCGAGAAGCCATAATGGGGTAACACGCCTCGGACAGCAGTACACAGGCAACAGCGTAAATAATATTTCATGACGTGCTGGAGTGCTGACTGTTTCAACGGAACATTTAACGGAACGTTTATCGTGTTCTCAGTCTGACGGGCTGCGTACATATAACCGCTCTTAATACCTTTTTTGAAGTTAGAACTCCCAAAAAATCGCATAAATTGCCCTATTTGCAAACAGTTCTACCGCCGTGCACATACCAATCTTACCTCCCCGCCTTTGCTCTTCCCGCCATTTCCGCCTCTCCCTTGCTTTCTCTGTCCCTCCTCACGTGACATATGACGCACGCCATGAGACGTAGCCTGTGTGACTCGAACTACAGCCGAAAAGAGTCTCCCGAATTGTCACCGTTCCGCAAGTATGTTATTCACGTGTCCGCCGCGAAACAAGTCCGAGACAAAAAACGTTCGTGTTCCAGTCGTTTTGTGCAGTCATACTATATAGCACCACCTGCGATAATATCTATATTTTTTCAGAGAACACCGGAGTTCTTTTTCTTTTTTGGGGTGGGGGAATATCAGTTCAGCGCGTGTCGCTACAGCTACAACCTTATTATTAACCCCAGAGCAAAAAAGAACAAAAAATAGAAAGAAATTACGCCGAAGGCTGTAAAAGCGAGGAAGTACAGTGAGTAGCGCGCAACTTCCAACAGAAAGCAATCATCACCATCCAGTCAAAGTTACTGTTCTTCCAACAGAAAAGCATGACGGCTCCGCGTAATCTTTTGGTTTTGTCCTCAACACCACTTACGATTACGTATATAGGATTTTCCCCCGTAACTTTTTTTCTGATATCAGTCGCATATATTGCTTCCCGTTTTTCGCCATTTTGACATACCAATCCTGTAGTAAGGAGCAGCGAATTTAATGATATCAGTTGAAGTATGCAACTGGGCGTTGTGAGGTTTGTGTTGTGTTTGTCCTTGATGTTTAATTGCCTCATCCACTACAACGTTACACAAGGGAGAAGAGCTTTTGTGTGCAATGTCTCTCCGTCGCTCACGGCGCCTTATACTGTGAACGCGGTCTTATTTGGACATTCAAATCACTAATTTAATATCCAAAAACGTTATACTGCCGAAACGTGTGAAAATACGCGACATTCTATAGGCATGTCATCCGAGGGTGCAACCTGACATACAAAACAGCGAAAGTCAGCCGCTGCTGCTCCGTTTGGCACCGTTTGTAATCAGCGTACTATATAAGATTAGAATGGTCTCTATAGACGTTTGTTTGGTATCACGAAGTTCTTCCATCTAAATATCATAAGTTATAAGTTTTTAATAGCACTCTGCATATGTTTTGCTTTTACCTTTCCCCCTCTTGAATGGTTGGTGATAACGTACGTATTTTGGTTACCGTTTCTATTTTCGTTACTGCTATATTTTCGTTTCCGTTATTTGTTTCTGATACCGGCCCTTCAATTTCGTTTCCTTTACGTTTCCGTTACTGTTTCCGGTAATGGAACGGTTGTTACAGAGCTGCGAGAGGGCCCTTCCGGGTCTGTCAGCACCCTGTTTTGCCCAACAACAACAACAACAAATAAGTTAATGATAATGAATGGGGAAACTCGCCACGTAAGGTGCGGCCCACTACGCCAAGGCACAATGGGGCAGGATGAGATGTGTCCTGATGATGAGGTGATGAACGATGCTAAGTAGGGTCGATAGTCAGTGAAGTCAGTAAGACATCAGAACGGTATAGGCAAAACCACAGCACGCAAACACAAACACAGCATACAGGTACGCAGACAGATCATAGGCTAGAGAGGAGACAAGTGTCCCGGTGTCACGCGTACACACTACACAAGTAATTTTACGTCGTTGGGATGCGCGCATTTTGCAAGATTTAAAAAAAAATGTAGGAACATGTCTTCAGTCACTCGGAGTCAAGCAACTCAAGATGGGCGCAACCTTCATTCAATGTCGCATTCATAAGCAGACGCTCTCAGTAGTAAATATTACTGTCATGGCCACGGTGAAATAAAAAAAAGACCAAAGTACAAAATAAGTAACTAAATAGTAGGCTGTTATCCTCGTGCTATGGAGTATAGTCATGTGTTGATGTCATGGAGTTATGAGGACTGGGACGAGGTAAGCGACGGATGCACCCTCGAGATCCAATATTGCGCTTTCCTTCTAAGTATTTCGTGTAGTATTTAGAGCATTACAGGGAATGGAGTCATCAAAACGAAAACAAAAAAATGAAAAGTCACTCAAATGTCATCCTATACACCTCACCTATACACTCATCCTATAGGACACCTCTGAAAGCCCAGTGAAAGCCCAGGCTTTGCACTGGGCTTTCAGAGGTGTCCTAGGACACTCTGACGGGAGGCATCACGTGCCACGTGACCTTCTGAGGCCATCCGCTCAAACGTTGCCTGCCTACGTACTGCTGATGAGGCCCAAGAAGGCCGAAACAGCTGTCCAGTACTGGCATGGCGACGTTTGACTTACAAATATATATATATATATATATATATATATATATATATATATATACGCTACAAAATTGAGGTTCGAACGACCAGGATGTTGAATATAGATAGGGAAGAAAAGACACCAGAGACTGAAGTAGGGAGTAGGGGAAAGTTATTTATTAAGTTACTTAATAAATAACTTTCCCCTAGAAAGAAGGCCGAAGGAAGAAGGCCGAAACAGCTGTCCAGTACTGGCATGGCGACGTTTGACTTACAAACATATGATATACGTGCAGCCAAAAGAGCTCTTGCTAATTTCCCCCCCCCCTTATATATATATATATACGCCGGAGCATACGCCGGACTTCAGGATTATTGGTTTTCAGAGAAAAATGCCGATTGCGCGAGCGAAATTCAACATCCTCGCATGTAAAACAGATATCACCCTGAATTCATCACAATCATCACTTTGTCATCGGTCTCCAAATAGTATAGGTATGTGAAGGACTGTCAATTTCCATTCCCATTGTGGCAGTACACTTTGTCTTGCCGTTCGTGAGCATGACACACTTGAACATGTTGCTATACGAAAATTTTCTTCGTTATGTGCATTGAGAAACTGCGCAACCTCTTACATCGTGGCCGTTACAGGATAAAGACTGGCCCTTCCTTTCGCTACATGTCTTGACGACTGTAACATTTGCCGCGTGCAAACTTTGAGAAGGCGTATTCTGTGCTCGGCGTGGGAGCGCCCGCATTTTATGCAATGTTTGCTGGAATGCCAATTCTAGATTGCGCTAACTTCCGTGTTTGTCAAAGAGAAGAAAAAAAAAAAGAAGAAGGCGGTGCTTCTTGCGGTTTCACAATTTAAATTCGCCGATTGTCAGCGGGTACAAACGAACTAGACATCGCAACATCATACAAGGAACATCGATTCTACGGGAGAAATTAAACAAGAACAACATATGCCGAATTTGTCCTACACTCTTAAAAATGAACTTCACCGCATAGCACGCTCCTATAGCCAACCATAATCTCGAATGATATTGTTATCTGCAGTGATTTGTTGAAAACGGGAGGCGTACGCCTTTTCTGTGACACTTAAGCCGTTCATAACTGTCACAGAAAAGGCGTACGCCTCTTGTTTTCAACAAATCAGGGGTGTGAGCGATGTCACTCGGGATGATGGTCGGCCAGGAGCGTGCTATGAGGTGAAGTTCATTTTTAAGAGTGTATAGTAAACACCGAAACGTGGAACTGCAGATTCCTATTGAAGACTGATATCGTGGTTATAAAGTTACTCGTTAGAAATCCACACACGGCAGGCTCTCTGCGTACGCAGAGGTATCTTAGTAAAGCTGGACCGTCTCTGACTTATTTTGTGGTCCCGCCACCTCAATAGTGCCACAGTCCAACTACAACTGATGGACTCCTTGCAATATTTCATGCAGCTGCTCCGGTGCAGGTCAAGAGGATAACCAAGGCTGTCATCCTCACGAACTCGCGCAGTGCACGTCAGAAGGTGATGCGTGATGAGGTGATGACGTGCAATAGCATTTTAGCGCGTTCCTTCAGAACACCATGTGCCCAACATCAATCGGTGGGGACATGTCCCTGCAATGGATTCTCTCTTACGTCAGCATCAGTGGCAATGGGACACCGGACCAACTAGCATCTGCAGCGCACCTTAGCAGTAGCCCCCACTAGTTGAGAGTCTGCAGTCGTTTTGTCTTGTCGGTTTTTAACCGTCCTGTCCCGTCTTCCTTGCTGCAGCTACTTTCCAAATGATCTCGTACCAACTATACCCCGTGTTGTTCCTCTTATCTAGCAGTAGCCCCAGATTACCGGACCCCCGGGACCGGGAGACAGCGACAGACAAATCTTTATTAATGAACTAATACAAGCGCAGCACCCTAAAATCAGTGAAAACCTGCAAAATCACGGGCTAGACCTCCCATTGAAAGGACTTCCTCGGAGCACAAAACAACCCCTGTTTTGTATAGGCCGCGGACAGGATGCGCTTTCACTATATTACAATTATGCACGATTGGCTCGCTGGATAACGCAAATTGCAGACACTGCCAGCAAACCGAAACTATCGAACACATGCTGATTCATTGTCGTGCATATGCTGAGGTGTGGGAGAAATACCCTGGACACTGCAGGAATTGTACGCCGGATGGTGTCCTAAATCCTAGATGCTCTTTCACTCAAAGTCCTCCAAAACCTTATAGAGTCTTTTATAGAGTTTACTGCTTCCAGGGAACGGGATACGCCCAAAGGCTATGACTCAGAGTTTATTTGCTTACGTGACTTCTCACCAACCCTATAGCAGTGACCGGTGTCTACAGCTCAGCTTTCGACCACCACAATGTCAACGTCCTATACGGCTGTGACGCTGCCCACATGACATGAGTGAGGCCAACTAAGGCCAGCCAGAATCGTCACCATCATCAGCCACCACAGTGTGTGCGAAAAACCTCAGCTACAGCTCAACTTGCTAAGTACCCTATGAAGGTACTGTACTGTCCCGTATTTTCGAAGCGTTCATCATCTGTTGACGAGCCTGCATTATACGTTTTCCGAGTTGATGTTGGCCCAATAAATATAGCGCCGTGAGCGGGCCTCATATGCAATATCAGAAGGTACTACGCAAATGTGGGTACAAGAACCAATTTGGGACAGACCTCATAAAATAGGGAAGACCCTTTTGAGGAAGATAACACAGAGAAATAAGGTTATAAAGGAAGAAGAAATGTAATGGAAGACCTGACGGAATTCCTTACCAGCACACACTGTCCTATATAATAGATATAAAAAAAGACTGCTCAGAAATTTGGAATCTCGGTAGTGGTTTCAGCACCAAAAAAGCTGGTCCGGTTGTAGCAAAAAACTAGCTAAACCTACGAGGTTTAGCTAGCTTTTTGCTAGAACCTGCGGCATTGTGCACGAACAGAAAAGTGTCACGTGCATCAACGGGATAGTATATAGTATGCCTCTTGGATGTGGATATGTGCTATGTAGGCCAAGCGGGAAGATGCGGGCACATAGCAACTCACTGTAGAGAATGCGGTAGACACGACAGTTTCACAAACAGCTAACGAGAGCTAAAATACGTAGCATCGATGCTCAACTTATCATTCGAGGAGAGCGAATCCCCAACAAAAGGGATGGAAAGGAAGGGATATTTAAGAGGTGAGACCAGCCGGGTGTTCGTCTATCTTTTCTTGTGCCCTCGTCTTAGTGCGCTGGTCACAGATCGACACCCAGTGTCTAATCTTCTCGCATCCAATCACATGGGGAGCGGTCACGTGGAGGATCTGCTACAGTAGTCGTCTGCTATTCACCTTTTGGTGCTGTAGGAGGGTTTTATAGTTTCTCATCACATTTAACTCTGAAAACACCTGTTACACAGACTTATAAGGTGCACACATCGCCTGCGATGGCGCTTTCACAGCGCTACACAGCATAAAAAGAGTGCCAGAAATGATGGTAATGACGACAGATAAGGTTCGTCGCACGTCATCGCACGTACACCATTGAAATATGGGCCAGCATTTCTCCGTATCGTTATTAGTTGCTTCTAACTAGAAACACCCTTTCCTTTCCTCATTTCCTTTTTCTTCTTCTTCAATAAACATATCCCCCCCCCCCCCCCTTGTAAGGCTATGATAAGAGATTAAACAAGTAGATCTTATAGTGTTTGTATTTTCATCCGGCTAAGAATATACGTCTCTTTTTCCGACTAAGAGGATGTAGCACACAGTCTCAGGCTGGGATTTTCAGAGTTCAACCTACTCAAACCAAACATAACAGACGTAGCAGTCGCACGTAGCGAGTCGGTTCTTTTCTTTGTATATATCAACGATTTCTTACTTCTTTATTCGAGTGAAATAAGCACGCGTCTTAAGATCAGGGCCGGTGCTAGGGGTGTGCCGGGCCTGAGGCACAGGCACATCGCAGGGCCTGTTTCACACGATTAAGAGTATACTTGATATTTTAAAAAAAAGTAATCCCTGGTTGAGGGCTTCGTGCGCGGGACCTATGCAAGCTTGGGCTTGGGACCTATGGGCTTAAGGCGCTCGCCTTACTCGCCCCCCCCCCCCCTCCCTATCGCCGGCCCTGCTTAAGATGCCACGAAAATAACTAGCTTGTGCGGCTCTTTTGCTTTCGGTAATGCCTTTTTAATCGTTTCATTTTTTTTACGTTAATTTTTTCATTCACTCAATTGTATTCAAACACTGCTGTCGAGACTACGCGCAGCGTCTGCAGAGAAGCTGAGAAAATAGTCCGAAAAACAAGCGGTCATCGGTATGGCTGCATCAGCAGCATCGCCTCCTGAGCTGCACCGTTACGCCTCTGACATTATACACCTCAGTTAGAAGGGCCATCTAAGAAGCCTAACGGCAATTCTACTACCGTGGGGACGCAACGCCTCGATATACGACCGATTTTCCCACGCGATATGGCACGTTCGCGACTGCAGTGAGTTGAGGCGGGAATGTCCCTCCCGTGCACATTTATGCAGCAGCCAGGCTTTTGTTCTGGTCTTTCTTTTTTTATCTGTCTTTCACTCTGCAAATTGGGGCTCACTAGCCGAACATGGCCACATGCATTCATTTGTATGTCCCTGTGCACATAATAAGCTTTCCGCACTCCATTCTGCCGGTCCCCCATCCCTGCGCGAAAGAATTATCAAACTCTGTGTAACTAAAGGAAAGTACAACCTATAGGGGACTGTGTGATACGAATATCCGCTTGACGATAATTTGCGGATGGCAAGTGTCACGTTCGACACATCATACTTACTTTTTAGCACCACAACTATTAATTAATGAAGGATAATATCATGACCCATACACGCTGTCGGACCCTGCCCCAGTTCATGTGGATTGATATGATTTGGTGAGCATAGCAAGAACAGAAGACCGATATGCGCGGCACTCAATTTGCTTCTAAACAATGACACCATGCACCACCTCCGAAGGAGGATACATAGAAGTAGGCGATGCAGATGAAGAAACAAAGCAACAATCAAATATCACAAGTCATCCAATGATTTAGAGACACCGCATTATACGAACGTAGAAGTATACGGAACTGCGACAAATCACGAAAACTGTGCGGATCAGAACGCCGCGATTCTGCTGGTACTTTACTCAACAGTGAATATGCGGTTGTCATTGCTGTGCCTCGCTTCACTATCTTGCGTTGGTTATCTGGCATATGAAAGAGCAACGCAATCTGCGGTCTTTCCCCCGAAACAGGTGTTTGAGACCCCATAAAACCCCACGAGCGACGTTTTTATGGCAGGTCGCACCGTGAGAAGAGCGGCGTGTCAACGAACGGTATTCCTCCCTCCTCACCTTCGGCACTGGTCAGGTCTCATTATCCACTCGTGCAGCACATCCGTCCTTCTCTGGTATCCTAATAGATGTTGCTTATTTCTTCACATGATACGCAGTGCGCAAAACACACCACTGCAGACAACAAAGAACACCTGAACACTTAACCGTTTCTACTGGCTCCCCGAGCTACCTTTCGGAGCGAGCAAACAGACGACAGGCGAGAGTGAATCACGTGACCGGAGATCACGTGACCGCGCTCCGTTCACGTTACACGTTGAGAGGGGAAAATGTGCGAGGTCACTCGACGGGATTCCGACAAAAACATCAGCGGGCAACCTGTTGTTACTGCTGCCGTTGTTTTCACTGGGATGTGTGTCGTTCATTGATCGAGGACTCACGAATACTAGTTTTTGCTCCAAACAACACGATAGTCTTGAACTTGGTACGGAGAACGAAAAGTAGAAGATGCCAGGTATCGAGATGTTCCATGAAACACCCGAAGAAATCACATGTTTTTCGGTATTCACGAACAGATGGACGTCACATGATCATGTGGTCTCACTTGTTTTTATTCTTGCGGGCGCTATCCACACCATATCTCGGCAAGCATGCTCATTCATGATGAATGTGGTGAATGAGTTGAGCATGAGTGAGCAGACGGAGATCTGAGCCGGGAGTGGGTGAACAAACGGAGAGCTGTGGTGAGCGGTAACCAAAGGCCCCGGATTGCCGCGGGCACTATGCAGATAAGCCGGACGAGTACCACTAAGTGGTTCCCTCTCCCACTATCATCCTAACCATCACAATAGCCCATTAAGTCCTTCTCGATGTCCTGAACAGTTACAATGGTAGCGTAGGACCACGGACTAAGGGCAGTCTCATGGTGAACACGCCTGAAACTACACTCTTAAAAATGAACTTCACCGCATAGCACGCAACTAGCCAACCATCACCTCGAATGATATCGTTATCTGCCCTGATTTGTTGGAAACGGGAGGCGTACGCCTTTTCTGTGACACTTATGCTGTTCATAATTGTCACAGAAAAGGCGTACGCCTCCCGTTTTCAGCAAATCAGGGCAGCTAACGATATCATTCGAGATGATGGTTGGCTAGTTGCGTGCTATGCGGTGAAGTTCATTTTTAAGAGTGTACCACACGCAGGATCGTGGAAAACTTCCCAAAACTCACACTCATGAGGAAGCTCACTCATGCTCAGCGCGTCGAATGATAAATAAGCAAACGGAGAGATGAGCGGTAAGTGAGCCAGCACAGAAGGAGCTGAGAGGTAGATGAGTGAACGGAGTGAGCAGGAGTCACAAGCGCCGACCACTGATCCGCACACCAAACACATTTGTTTGCGTTCTCTGCGTGCCTGGAGGTTCGGGGAACTGTGTACCGCACACGATATCATTCGAGATGATGGTTGGCTAGGAGTTTGCTATGCGGTGAAGTTCATTTTTAAGAGTGCACTCTTAAAAATGAACTCCACCGTATAACATGCTCCTAGCCAACCATCATCCCGAATGACGTGGTTCCCGCCCCTGATTTGTTGAAAATGGGGCGTACGCCTTTTTATTACACTTATGCAGTACATAACATGGTACAAAAAGGCGCACCCCTCCCGTTTTCAACAAATCAGGGAAGTGACCGAAGTCATTCGTGATGATGATTGGCTAGGAGCACGTTGTACAGTGAACCTCTGTTTCTGCGAACGGCGAGCCCTTTCACACCCACCACCACCACCATCTGTTTCTGCGTTTCTCTTCTTTTTCTTCTTTTTTTTTCTGTTTCTAGAGTGCCGAATGATTTGATCACTCTTAAACCAGAACTTCGCCGCATAGCACGCTGAAGGCCAACCATTGCATAGAATGATACCGTTATCACTCCTGATTTCTGGAAAGCGCGGAAAATACCTATCGTTCTCAACAAATCAGAGAACACAACGATGTCATCACTCTTAAAAATGATGGTGGTGGTGGTGGTGATAGGGCTTGCCGTACTCTTAAAAATGAACTTCACCACATAGCACGCTCCTAGCCAACCATCATCCCGGGTGATAT
Source organism: Ornithodoros turicata (assembly GCF_037126465.1). Classification (NCBI taxonomy): domain Eukaryota; kingdom Metazoa; phylum Arthropoda; class Arachnida; order Ixodida; family Argasidae; genus Ornithodoros; species Ornithodoros turicata. Next base: position 30,704,995 of record NC_088205.1, read on the forward strand.
CGTTCCCTTCCTTGATTTATTGAAAACAGGAGGCGTACGCCTTTTTGTGACACTTATGCAGAAATGTTAATTGTCACAAAAAGGCGTACCCCCCCCCCCCCGTTTTCCACAAATCATGTGAGAGAACGATGTCACTCGAGATGATGGTTGGCTTGGAGCGTGCTATGTGGTGAAGTTCACTTTTAAGAGTGATTGGGAATAACAGTTGGCCAGGACGTGCTATTGGTCAGGTTAGCCAACGGTTAGCCAACGGTTGGCCAGAACGTGAAGTTCTGTCTTAAGAATACGGCAAGCAGTTCCATCATCACCACCACCATGCGTTTTAATGGTGATTAATTGTCACTACCATGGCGGATTTTTAGGCTCCAGCAGGTAGCGCTCGTCGTCGCATAAATCGTTATAGGCCAACCAACCTTCAGAATCGTATGGTTTTATCCTGCGATTGGAAGGAAATTTGATACATAAAAAGGTGTGCGCCCCCTTTTCCAGCTTATCGGGAGACAGAGCGATATCATCCGAGATGATGATCGGCATACTGCGTGCTATGCAGAGCCGTTTGGTGCTATGCGGTCAAGAGCGCCCCCTGTTAGTGCCTAAGAATCCGTTCTCTAGACTCTAAAAACAGATTGTGGTGATGGTGGTGGTGAAAGGGCTCGCCGTTGTCGGCCTCACATAGGTGGGCACCGTCACGACTGACGCCCTGGGGGTACGTGCGTCCTGGGCCGACTTCAAAGGGAACTGACACTTCTCCCAGTTCGCTACGCCTTTCAATATGTCTGAAAGCGTCTGAGGAAAACCCTGCAAAACCCCAGACAGCACAGCCGGAACTGACAACACTCTAAAAACAGATAGTGGTGGTGGTGGTGAAGGGGCTCGCCGTTGTCGCCTCACAGAGGTGGGCAACGTCACGACTAACGCCCTCGGGGATGTGCGTCCTGGGCCGACTTCTAAGGGAACAACAACATATATATTGTGATGATGAAGTGGGGAGGTTTTCCACTCTAGGAGTGGAACGCTACCTCATAGCTAGGGGTCTAATATGAGTGGTGACAATGATGAGTGATGACGATGAGTGATGACGGGAATGATCGAAGTGGCGATGACTTCTAAGGGAACTATGCCGACATATGTGTGAAAGTGTTTGTGGAACACCACAGCCGGCACCGGCAGAACTTCACCACATAGCACGCTCTTAGCCAATCACCGCATCCCAAATGACATCGTTCTGCCCCCTGATTGGTTAAGAACGGGAGGCGTACGCCTTTTTGGAAATTTATGGATTTCCAAAAAGTCGTACGCCCCGCGCTTTCCACAAATAGGGAGTGATAAAGGTATCATTCTGTGCAATGGTTGGCCTTCACCGTGCTATGTGGTCAAGTTCTGTTTTTAGAGTGTATAGTCATTACCAGACCGCGGAATTATATGCATTAAAAACCCACTAGATATGCATGCAATCATGCAGTAAAAAATGAGAAAACATGCAAGTAAACATGCAGCAACAAACGACGAAACATGCATAAAACATGCAGCCAAAGTGGCAAAGCAAGCACTACACATGCAGCAAATGCGGCAAGAAGTGCAGAAATATGCAATATGCGCATGGTTTATTTTCATGCGTGTTGTACAGAACCTCAGGGTACACTCTACATTTACAACATCAACCATGACTAGAAAGTCAAATGTTACACCACGATCGACTACTTGTAGTTCCGGTGACAGTGGACCATGATATACTGCTCCACATTTGGTCGCACCAGTGCGACCTACGTTTCCATTTTTTCTTTCTATTTCTATTCTATTCCATTCTATACAACTCCAAGTTTTCGGGGCTGATTGACATCTCTCTGTAAGCATAGGCTTGTATGCTGAAAAGCTCCTCTCAGCAATATTGCTTCCAAGGCGATAAATGCTGGGATTCTCTTGTTCCTAATCCCCTGGGGATTCACCTTGCAATATGAGTAGGAATCGTTTTCTGACGAAGGGGTCGGGCTATTGACAAGCTAAGCCAAGCAAGGGACCAGCCTATTCTACCAGACGACCATGCGCGAATTCCCCAAAAAATAAAGAAAAGAGGGGGTTACGTTCCACTGAGCTGAAAATCTGGACGCGACGGGGAACTGTGCTGGATACGGCTTGGCGAGGAAGAAAAGTATTTTGAGTACTGAGTAGCAAATACTGAAAAAAGTATTTTAAATACTTTAAAAATACTTGGCGCAAAAGTATTGAGTAGAGTACCAAAATATCGGAAAAAAGTATTTAAAATAGTGTATTTTGAGTACGTACTCAAGATACGTACAAGTCTGAGTCGACTCCAATGCTGGTTTCGCATGAGTCTGTAGCGAACGTAGCCTCCCGCGCGTCTTCGCGTGCCCGGCATCCGAGAAGCTCGCGCCAGCCCGACGCACGCCGTTGAACAACACATTTATGCATAATTATGCAGTATTCTTCCAAACATGCGCTAACGTCCGAAACATGCATTTTCATGCATTTTAGAACCTTCACTAATATATTCATATGGACTCAAAACATGCAAATATATTGCGTTCGAAGCTCTGCATTCCCGGGAAAGAAACATGCAAAACATGCAAATCCGCAGCCTGGTCATTACACTCTAAAAACAGGACGCACGCTGTGCGCTAACCGTTTCTACGAATGATGGGGGGGGGGGGGGGGTATATGTTTATTAAGAAAAAAAAAAAAGAAAGGAAAGGTTAGCCAAGCAAAGAGCCGGCTTGCTATTCCGAAAAAAAAGGGGGAAACGAAAAAGAAAAGGATAGGGTTATCGCTTCTGGTCCGCCTTTTTGTGCCAGTTATCAGAGAGCGCATTTTTAGGTACTAACAGGGGGCGCTCTTGACGGCATAGCACGCAGCATGCCAATCATAATCGCGGATGATATCTGTCTCCCGATAAACTGAGAAAGGGGGCGCACACCTTTTTATGTGCCAACTTTCCTTCCAATAGGAAGATAAGACGATACGATTCTGAAGGTTGGTTGGCTTAGAACGATTTATGCGACGAAGAGCTCACAACAGCTCCCCGTAGAGCCCGTTGTCGAGGATAATCCACACAACACTGTGCCTGTGGCCAATCAGAATGTCTCCTTATCTCTCTCAACCATCCAATCAGGAGCCTTCCCGTTCTGCTCGCCGCTCTGCCGTTCCCGGCTCCCATCGACTTCTACTGGCTTTCATGTCGACCGTCGCGTGATCCCAAAATAACTGGAAAACAACTCTGGAATGTTCTGGCAGAACAGACGTTTACTGACGCATCACGTTGGCTCAGACGCCCAAAAAAATGAATAAGCGCAGCGCGTACAGCGCCTTTAAGGGACTGTCGCATCCGGAACCGTGGTTACGAATCCAATACCCATGTGTTCGGTACACTACCACCGAGCTATTTGCCAAATTTTCTCCTTCCAAAACGGACCAGGTGATGAGGAATCGAATTTAAAAGATCCGGTTTCGTTTTGATCCTCGAAAGCGCCAGCGCCAACAACATCGCGTGACGCAAGGTCGAATCTGGCCAATCTGGCTAATCCGCTGTGAAGGACGCTGTCGTCTGCCGCCAAGTCTGGGGCTGCTTTGTTTTTTTCCGGCACGTCGCCCGTATTCACATGTGACACTTTCTAGTGACTCGGATACTATCGCTACGCTTGCATCCTTCGCGTGGGATGTCGTTTGGAAACCGACGCAGCGTTCCCGACTCCAGGAAAACTTCCTTCGAAAACCTCGATGTTTGATTTCGCACGCCAAGGATACAGCTACAGCCAGACCCCAGACGAAGCGAAAGTTGGAAGCAGCTACATCACTAGCGGGTATCCAGATGAAGCAAGGAGTGTTCATGCTGTCCGTGTATGCTCCTCGCATTTCACCGATAATGTGTACCTGGATGAGAACATCGTGGAAGTGCAACTTGGATTGACACAAAAAAGGAACGAATTGAAACTTGACGCCGTTCCGACAGTGTTCCACGAACAAAGCGAGCCAGCAACTTCGACAGTAAGTCACAATGTCTATGTTGTTTCCCAATCGGGTCTGTCACTCTTGCGCGTGAGTAACCTAGCAGCAAAAGACGAAATCGGTACAACGTAAGGTATCCCCTAACCTATGATTAATAACTAGATAAATAAAATACAATAAACAAGTTCAAGTGATGTCATTCATATGAAAGTGATTGACTTTTCTCGTTGTCGGACGCGTTACCATGAAACTTTCACTGTTACTGAACCTGTGACTTTTGTGGAATGTGGTAGACATGATTGGTTTTCATATGTATTACAGCTGCAGGCAGTTCGACAGGGTCAAGCGCAAGTGGTACGTATATTACTTAAATACATATAATGTGTTTACAATTTTTGGACACAGAACAATTCGCAAACTATGAACCCCGATCACTAAAAGGAAGAACTGACGCTGTTTGTGTGCTGGTGTGTAGAAACAGGCACTATACAAACAGTACTTCTGTCCGTAACATAAGCGCCATAACCCACTTCCCAGTTACCTTTTATCTCTCTGTTTGTGAACTGTTTGTGTGCTGTAGGGCGGCGGTTTTTGCGGTTGTCGTAGCCAACTTGAGGTGCACTTTTGACGTTCTGTGTTATAGAAGGACCAGGTGCTGCTGATCAAGTCCCACCCATCCATGAAACGGCATCAAACAATGTACGTGTGTGCACGGCAATTTTGCTGAGAGACCTGGTTTTTACACTAATGCCTTTACGACGCCTCTGACAAATTAGGATCTTCCAGAACAGTGCTTTCTTCATCCAAGTTCAAGAAGTAAAGAGAATGACTTCATGGCTTCTACTGACATCTCACAGCTACATGCCAAGACAACATAACTTGACAGCAGGAAATGAAAAGAAAAAAAAAGGTCCGTGTCAGGTCCACCCAAATCTTTGTGCAGAGGCTGACAACAACAACGCTATTGTGAGATGATGAATGATGCTGATGCAGCGTTGAGATTAAGCCCTTGTTTCCTTTTTTGCATATACATTACTGCTGGTTAAATGTAAAATGATGCACCTACCTCCAGACATAAAGGGGCTACCAGAGATGTAGTGTCAATTCAACAGAAAACCTGCATGTTCTACGAGGCACTGTCACATAAGCATTGGCCAAATTTGCTGTCCTGTGAGCTTTGATAGGATATGCCGTAGATAGTAAGAGGCCTCTTACTGTAAAAGGGAGGTGCATTAATCGAGTAGTGGGGTCTGAGGCATGAGGGCCATTTCAGGATGTACTAACCCTTCTAAAATTTTACACTTGGTTATGCCCAGAGATTGATCCAGATCCCTCCCCAACACCCCGAGTTTTTTTCCTGTGTACCACTGTTATAATGAAACCGTCCAATTTACTGTCCAATCGTCCCGTTTTCATTGCAATTGAAGTACTTACAAAACTGTTTATTTTCTTTTTTATTTTTGTGAGTCCCCGCTTCAGATCCCAAGGGACATTGCCAGTGTGGTGCACGCTGATAACTGTCTGTGCATAGCAAATAATAAATATCTGTGCGTGAAGAGTTGGATGTGGACTTGTGCAATAGCTCTTGAATGGACAACACTCAGTCAACACAAAGATTTATTCACATTTGCATAACTTATTGCCTGTCATTATAATAATTATTATAATACATAGACAAGAGGTAATGCTCTGCCAAGGATCTCTGAAGTTACAGTCATGAAAGCTGTTTTCAAGACAGTGGTGCTAAAAAATTGGATCAATGGCAGGTATCAAAATTTGTTTTGCTGTATCAAGGCAGAACAATCTTCCGTGGGAATGACAAATTTTGGACATTCCCAGGCAGATGTATCACTTACTATGATAATGAGGTGTAACTGTACCATTAGTGAGTTATGAAACGTTACCTGAAATTATTTGACGTGTTATATCCCTCACATGCTATAATACTGCCAACGATAAGAAGCATTACACTATCATTAAAAGTATAACTGTCACTTATGGCCAGGTAGTTTATTGCTCCTGCCTATTCCTTTGCACTTCTCGGGATTACTGTGGTAACACAGATTCTGTTTCACACTTCTCAATTGGAAACTACGCAAGTCTATTATGGTGTAGGTGTGAACAGGAAATGAGGCACACTAAAGATGATAGTCCTGATAGGACCAGGATGGAAAAACGTTGGCGAATCATGCGGACGACACACCCAGGTATCTGTCGTCTGTTTTTCGGTCCAAGGAATCTCCAAACTCAGCTTGTAAACACACAATAAGCAGTGAACCTGACGTAGCTGTAAAAAGAAAGGACACTTTCCTAAACACGTAGCATAGTAATTTCCTGACAATCATTCTAATTCTAACCCGGCCCTTGAGTTGCACAGTTGGTTAGAGCCTTCGTAACTTTCATGGGGCATTCGTCGTGTGTGCAAACAACGACGACAACTACGAAAATAAGGATTGCTCGACGTGCCTATCTATCGTGGGCACAGTAGGCGAAGACTGTGATCGTCGCTGCAATACTGCGGTAGATACACCACTAGAAGTTCTGGCCGATGACAGGGAGCTGGGAACAAAGTGTGATGCGTGCCGTCGTTGCACAACTCTACCACTTCACCAGCACTGCAGCATATAGGTACTCATCCAGTTCCTGAGGAACACAGACGCCGCACAAACACTTGGATTGTTTCCTGCGTCGTAGTGTGAATGTCACGGGATTAAGTATTGAGCACTCCGATCATGAACGTACCTAAAGCAGTGGTCCTGAGGCTCGTTCTGTTGCGCTAACGCAGCTGCGGCACGTACATCACCAGCGACTTGCAGAATAAGCGGATCCGTCGAATATGGGCCGTCATCAAACATGTATATTCGTCACGGGAGCTATTACTAAAGGCATTTGAACAGCACGATTCGCCACTTCCGCGTTCCGAGTCCGCCATCTCCGTATGTGCCTTCGCCTTCGTCTCCCTGACCTTGCTCATACAAGCTGCAAGCCGCGGGGACTCCTCTGGCTCGCCGCGTTCTTATTGGTCAGATTCCATGTGACATTGCTAAAGATTCTCAGCAGGGAGTTCCGCTTGACGCCCGCTTCCGTCGTCTGCTGTAGCGCCGCTTACACACGAATTATGCACAAAGTATTCCGTCGATCGGAACGGGACTTTCGGAGTCATGGTCAGTGAAGGACGGGGAATCTCATTTCACTGTGGTTTCGGAATCGATCTGTGGTCGATGCGACTGTCGCTTTAACTGTCGCGTTTGCTAACACACTGTGATCAAGTTCAAGCTTGTAAAGCGCACACATACAGCCTATTACTAATGACGAACAAGTTTTACATGACCATGTCCTTTCGTTGCGTGCAATGCGTCGCGTAGTCGAAGCGCAGCAAAGTAAGTACGCTGCAGGCTTATCTTAATTTGTTGCCAGCATGTGCTCGAAATCAGACAGGTTCAACGTGGCCTCAACATTCCGAAATCTGATAGACTAGCCGATACTTGGTTCGAGAAACAGTACAACGCGCACAGAGACACATGACACAGGAGTAAGCCCGTCGCACACAACGTTTTCAACAAAAGATGACATCATCAAGCCGTCAATTCGCAGCTGCCCACAGTTCAAACGAAGCCGCGGAGCCACCGTGCAGACGCAGGTGCGGAAGCGAGGAAGTACGTGGTACGTGTGTGCCGTTTTGAATCCCAGCCACGTGATTCTGGCAAACCAACCGGAGCACGTTACACGCCTGACCTATGGGAGTCTTTCTTGCTGTGGGGGACTGGCGCTACCTGTTAGTCCTTAAAAATCCGCTCTCTAGTTATCATATATCCAAATCGACACAAAAAGGCCTGCGCCCTCATCTCTATTCGAATCATAAGCGATAACGCTAGCGTTCATTCGTGGCAATGGTTGGCGCACAACGCGCAATGCGGTGAAGTTCTGTTTTGAAAGTGTACCTGAGACATGACACCAAGGGCATTACATAAAGCAGTGGTCCTCAGCCATGCATGTGTCGAGGACTCCTTCTGGGCATGAGGAATTGATGGAGTGGGAGGGGGGGGGGGGGGGTGGGAGTACGTGAATTTATGAGAAACGTGAATACAACAAATTGTCAATGTGAAATGAGATTAGGTATACATGCAAGAAAAAATCATCAAACGGAGTTTTGACTATTTGAATTTTATGGGTGCATTGATAGGTGCTGGAGTCCCCTTACAAAGGCGCGTATCTGCAGTGACACACAGGCGATTTCTGCACTCGCCTTTTTTTTATTCCGTGTTAGCGCCGCGAAGCAACTCTGGCTATGAGCGGCGTGCAGAGGTGGACAGATGGAGATAGGACAGCAGGAAGGAGTGTGGGACAGGGGGGTTAGTATGCGTCCTGGGCCGACTTCAGGGGAAAATGTGCCGACACTCGTCTGGAAAGTTTTCGGAAAACCCAGGGAAAACCTCAGACAGCACAGTCGGTGGTAGGATTCGAACCCACCACCTCCCAGTCTTCAGCACAACTTTGGCTACCACCAACGAGCGGGACGCCATAACCCGCTCGGCCATGCCTCTGGTCCCTTGCTTTTTTGGGCACGTAAGTTTCGAAAAGGCGTATTCACAAGCTGTACTGCCTGTGTTATTTTGTGGGTTACTCTACGGGGTTTAGCCCTGGAGCACAGAGAGATGCGTACGCGGTCTAGTCCGCCATCTTTTATTTTTCCCTTGTTGCCAGCCGCGTTGGGCGTATACACTGCATTCCTCATCTTCTCCAAGAGATTATTACATTCACTGTGGTATGTGCTAGGGTGCATGAGTTACATTAATGATATATAGTTCCGTACGTGACAACTTCTTGTGTACTATGAACATTGCCGTTTGTGTGCAGAACGAAGTTTTGCTCGATACGGCTGTTCGTCGTTCGCTTCAGCAAAGTCTTGTTCGCACATCGGACGTCTGTTTGCAATCGTCTTCATCTGTGCAACGTTCCTGCAGGTAGTCTTTCCATCTTTTCCGACGATAGCTTGACTTCCTTTTTTCTCAATGACAGCGTATTTACCGGGAGCAAACTTTGTCGAAAGCTTGTTTTTTTCTCTTGAACCAAGACAACAGTATCGCCGACTGCGACAGAGCTGTGTTGCGCACTGCGTCTCGTGTCAGCGTGGCGTTTCGAAAGTTCCTTCTGGCGCGCATCGCGTTCCCTCAGAGCGGTGTCGTGTGGACAGTCCAGGACCTCCGGGATGTCATATCGGATCTTTCGTCCAAACATTAGTTCGACGGGACTGTGTCCCGTAGTGCTGTGTGTCGTGACGCGGTATGTTGCCAGAAGCGAATGAAGTTCCTTTCGCCAGTCTGCTCCTTCTGCTGTTGTAGCCCGTAGCATTTTCAGTAGAGTTTTTTTTTTTTTTGCGCTTTCTATACGGCGCCGTTTGGTTGTGGCCAACAGGGATTTCCCTACACCCCCCAGGGGGGGGGTGTACACCCCCTGCATTTTGCAACACCCCCCTCCCCCCTGAAATTTCTCAGGTGACCCCACCCAGCTCGGGCACCAACATGTTCTGGTAGAGAGTCCGGCGCAGCGAATTACATCCTGTACTGTCAAACTTGGGCTGTAGGTCCACAGTCATGCAGATGATCGTACCATGCATTTATCCAATCTGTGTGCTAGATATTCATTGTGCTTCGTGAGACAAGGTGCTGGTCTTGTTTCTTTGTCGGTCATGTGATTAAGCATCTTAATGTTGAAATGCCGTTCATAGTGAATCTGTATTCTAATGTACTGTGGTCTGTGGGGTCCTCCCTGGCACCCTCGTAGGAGGCTAACGCTCCGTTTTGGCTTTGGGCGACCGCATGCCCCAAGGTTAAGGGAGGACCCCAGGAGGAGAAGGGACGAGGGGAAAATCAACGGGACACGGAATCGGGCTGTGACGGGCGACATGCAGAGTTGTGTGTGTGCTTTGGCGGCAAGGATTAAACCATGTAAGTCACATCTCTTGTGTCCGAGTCATTCTTGTTTGACAGTTAGGAACGGCTTTTGGCTATTAGAGCACCCACGGTAGGGTTAAAGGCTGACCGATATGTATGACTGAATGTATGACTGAATAACATGTACAAATAAAACGGGAAAGGAGGAGGAGGAGGAGTGTCGTTGGGAGGAACCCGAGAGGTCTGCCTGCCTGATTAGGCGGCATGTTTCTCGGGAAGGGAAAGGTGGTGGAGAGGAGGAGAGGAAAGGGTGAAGTGGAAGACCGAGCGAAATCCGCTCGGGGGGAGGATAGCTGCGTCCATGGGCCGACTTCAGGGGAACTGTGCCGACATCTGAGGGAAACCCAGGAAAAACCCCAGACGGCACAGCCGGCCCGCGGATTCGAACCGCGGACCTCCCAGTCTCCAAGCGCACGCGTTACCGCTGCGCCACCGGAGCTGGTAAAAACGGGAAAGCTGTGCAGAGATGTCAGCATTGTGCCACGATTCTTTCCGTGTCTAAGAAAAACTCCTTAGGTGGAACCTTCACCAAGCATACCCCCCCCCCCTCCATTCAAAGCTCGGCAACCCCCCCCCCCCCCCCCCCGCCAGCAGTGAATTTCTGGTAGAAGTCACTGGTGGCCAATATGGTGTAACGCGGTGCACCTTTGTTCCAATGGTGTTCAGGTATGGTTTATATTCTTCAGTCACAAACTGTGGTCCGTTGCTGGACATGACTGTGTCAGGGTATCCAAACCGTGCAAATAGTTCTTCGAGCCAAGAGACATTGCTGTAGCCTTTGTTGACCTAAGTATTTTAGCTTCAACCCATCTGGTGCAGAGGTCTAGCACAACGCAGATATGTTCACCCGTAGGGAATGGTCCACAGAGGTCAATTACCAATCTGTTCCACTGTCTTTGTGGTAGAGCAGTAGACTGTACTGGTTCAGGTTGAGGAGAGTCCCCTAGCAGTTGACATCTCACGTCCTCTGATATGCTCTTCGATGTCTTGCATGATGTGTGGCCACCAAACCTTGTCTGTTACTTTCTGCTTCGTTTTTACGATGCCTTCATAACCCTTGTGGGCGAGTTGTAGTGTTTCCTCTCTCAGGTTGCGAGGTATGATGATGCACCTTGATCGTAAGAACATGCCGTTGTATTCCGTTATCTCGTGTTTTACCTTTTCGTATTCTTCGATATTGGTTCCCATTTTTCAGTGTATAAAGCTTTCTTGGCTTGTTGCAGCTGAGTGTCTTTTTCAGTTTCCAGCTGGATTTCTTCGGTAGTCAGGGCAACTGGCTTTGACTGTTTTGCGACGAACATAATATATGCCAATGAAAAAATGGCTAGGAAGCAAGCGAGCTGGTGAAGGTGATGCATAATGTAAAAGCCCGAGACTAGGGAACACGAATTGAGACGTCATTGGAACGAATTGAGACGTCACGGGAACACGTCATTGAGACTTCGTGTTGTGTCTGTCCAGGGGCAGATCCAGGGGGGGGGGGGCCTGGGGGCCCGGGCTCCCCCCGATACATACCTCTACCCCCATTCCGGCAGATTTTCCTGCTACATGGCGACCCCCCCCCCGTCTTCTCTCTTTTTTTCAGTGCCCCCCCCCCCCCCCCCGAGGATCTTCCCTGGATCCGCCCCTGTGTCTGTCCCTTCGTGTTCCCTATACACTGTTAAAGCAGAACTTCACCACATAGCACGCTCAGAGCCAACCATCATTCCGAATGATATCATTCTGTGTCATGATTTGTTCAAAACAGGGGGGAGGCGCCTATCTGGGACAGATTATCTTGTCCCAGCTGGCGCCTCCCCCCTGTTTTGAACAAATCATGACACAGAATGGTATCATTCGGAATGGTGGTTGGCTATGAGCGTGCTATGTGGTGAAGTTCTGTTTTAACAGTGTAGTCTCGTGGTTTTACATTATGCATAATATATGCTTCCGCATCGTTGTCTTGGTGCCTCGCTTTTTCTTCAAGGGATAAGAGTCGCGAAAGCGGGTCTGCGATGTTTGTTTTCCCTTCATTTTTAAGAGTGTGGACCTTGCTGGTTCATTAAACTCGCTCCGATGCATTTTATCGTCTTGAACCACGCCCACAGGAAAGGTGTCCATTTAAATGGACAACGGATACCGCTCCCCCTACAGTTTTCGAGCTCGAAGAACGTGAATTCCACCGCGTAATTATTTGGACTTTGGACAGCAACTTGCCCCATCTATCGGGTCAATTTGAAGTTGCGCAGTCATACCGCCACTCCACGCCACCAGAAAATGGGAGTCGTCCGAGTTGACAACGTTCCAAAGTAAACGTAGTCCACATTTACCTTGAACGATCCAGGGGCCACGGCATATCGGGCGTGCAAAATTTTTGTTTGTTGTTTTGTTTTCCTTCTGTGCTGTAGTCTGCATTTAATGCTATGATCGACGAGTGTTTAGAATAATGCCTAAGCAATGGATTTATCGTAAATTAACCATCTGCACTGCAATGTTTGCCAATGATGAGAGATGGAGTTTGCATGTCCGCAGTGATGGATATGCACCGGAGGTCTTTGCGAGGAATAATTCTTGTTCTGCACGCTTCCCTGTAACCATGGTGCCATCCAGTTATGCGGAACCGTTGATTACTCAATCCTTCTTCCACGGGCAACACCGAATGCGTTTCAGGCCCGTTCTTCCTTTTCCACATCGAAAGCAATAAAAGAGAGTTACACGACGCGCCTATCGTCCATTTGGTCCGCCAATAAAGGAAATAAGCTTCTGTTGTCGTATCACGAGCAAGACTCAAAGAACGTTGTACAGAGTGTTTTATTATTCGATAGATTTTTTATGAAAAAAAAAAAAAACTGTCAGCATCACCATGGGCGTACCGAGAGGGGGGAAAGCCCCGTCTTATTATTTTGCTTCATCCACTTGATCAAACGCTTCCGAAATATTTGATACTGCAGTCGGGACAAAAAGAAGCCCACTCTTAGAACAAGGGAAGCCGCACAGGATCGCCCGACGCGGTCGAAATGAGTTTTTACATCAGTGAGTTGCAGCTTCAAAATTCCAGCGTCGCCTATCCCCGCTTCTGAGACGGAGCAGGGTCGCTGCCGGACACCCCTCGTTAAACGAAATTCTTTATTTCCTCGTGTTGTAGCTCCGAACCATGGGTCTCCCCGCTGACCTCGGCTAACAAATCACTCGAGCTCTGTGACACCTACCCTAGCCGACAGAATGTCCGCCTGGCCGTATAATCGACCTGCAAAACCGGTGCTGCTGTCATAGCTTTTTCTGTTGAAAACCTATAACGAATAAAAAAGAGCGCCCTGTAGAGTATTGAACTCCAGAGATCCAAAAGAGCCAATGTCCAGTTATGTGGGGAGGATGGCGAGTGCTTTTGAGCTGAAACACAACACCGATAATGCTGGACATCGCTTCCATTCTGCCGCTCAAGGATGTAGCCGCACGTGATACAAGTCACATGATTGTGATGCTTGCCAACGATTTTATCATTGTCCTTGCTTTTTATAGGCACATTGAAAGCGTGTTGTAGGGTGTGTGCATTGGCGAAGTAGCGTTTCGCCTTCGATGTTTACATGTTGCCTTCAACGCTGGAAGCAAAGATGGACGAGCTTCGCACAGACGACGTCACCTCTGACTTCACGCGCTGCTTTCTCCGTTCCTGTGAGGATGAAATACCGACACCCATCCGAGGAACAGTTTGCGGAAGAATCCCACCCTGGCTCCGCGGCTGTCTTCTGCGAAACGGGCCAGGTATGCTAGATGTCGGCTCAGACCGCTACAATCACGTCTTCGATGGACTCGCGATGCTTCAAGGGTTCGTTTTAGATGACGATGGCGTAACTTATCAAACCAGGTTTTTAAGAAGTGAAGCGTACGTGAAGAATTCGCGGGCAAATCGTATCGTCGTCAGCGAATTCGGTACGGTAGGACATACAGATCCATGTGCCAGTCTCTTCGAGAGACTGTCGTCCTTTTTCGTGCCCGGTTTCACGGACAATGCTCTCGTTAACGTTATGCCAATCGGCGACGAATATTATGCCATGACAGAAGCCCCCTACATGCACAGGATCGATCCCGCCACTTTGGATACCTTGAGCCGCGTTGATTTGCGCCGTGTTGTAGCCGTGAACATTGCAACGGCACATCCGCTTATCGACCCTACTGATGGCACAACGTACAACGTTGGAAGCTCCAAGAGCGGTTACGTCGTAGTCAAGTTTCCGGCGGGTGAATCTGCGCTGCAGAAGGGTCAGATTCTGGCGACTATACCACTACGAAGTAGGCTACATCCTGGATATATTCATAGTTTCGGTCTCACACAACACTATATTGTGGTCCTGGAGCAGTCATTGACCTTCAATATCCTGAAGGCTTTGCTCGCTCCCTTTCGTCAGATACCATATCTGGATTGCGTCGAATTTGACCGGGACCAGCTGGTCTGTTTTCATGTCGTAGATAAAAAAACAGGCAAGCGTACGGAAAGAAAATATGTTAGTGAATCTTTTTTGGTCTTTCATCACATCAACACTTATGAGAAGGACAACCATATTGTTGTTGACCTATGTGCCCACAAAGACGATACGATACTCTCCATGCTTTACACGGATGCGTCAAAGAGGGCGTCCAGAGGCAATGTATCACTATGCGCCACACCGCGGAGGTACGCCCTACCACTTAACACGGAGAGTTCCACCAGTGGCACGGAAGTAGTTCCTGGGACGTCTGCGACTGCACTTCTTAGCGAAGACGGGACAGTGCATCTTCTTCACGAAGACCTTAGACCAGATGGATGTTCCTTCAACTGCGAGTTGCCACGGTTAAATAACGCGTACATCGGAAAGCCCTATCGTTTCTTTTACGCAGTGGCGGAAGAGTCCGAAACGTCGTTGATAAAAATGGACCTTGAAAAGAAGACCTGTCAGACGTACAGCATAGAAGGGTGGGTGCCCACAGAGCCCGTGTTTGTGGCCAGACCTGGTGCATCTGCTGAAGATGATGGTGTTGTGTTGTCGGCCTTTCTGAATATCGCGGAGGAGCGAATGGTGGCATTGGTGATCCTAGATGGTGAGAGCTTCGAAGAAGTGGCGAGGGCGGAGTTTGGGACACCTTCGGTTGTCACGGCCTCGTTTCATGGCTGGTTTGGTGGTGCCAAATGAACAACAATAAATATATGATGATGATGATGATGATGATGATGATGATGGTGGTTGTAGTGCTGGTGACGATGATGATGATTACATGAGCTTTGGCTGCTGGAATACGGTACCATACCGTATTGAATGAAATCACTTCAGGTGCCCTGTTTTGGTATGTCTCAATAGACGGAAGTGTACACCATACAAAAATTTTGTTGACTGCGTTTACATGACACCATCGTCAAGAAAGAAGAAATATGTAAAAAAAAAAAAGAAAGCCATTCCGCAGGGGTGACCGACTTCATTTCCCATTCCTGCAGCATCCTTGTCAAATCGCTATACACGTAGAACGCGTTGTCGGTTTTCTGGTTTTTATATTAGTATGTTATCTGGCTGTGGCGTGAGAAGAGAAACAGCGTGATAGTATATTACTAAGAAAACGTGTGCTATGCCTTGTATACACAGAGGACGACAGGTGTGGAATTCAAATATCATTTATACATGACACACACACACATAAATGGGATGATGATGTGGTGGGTCATTCACCGCCGTTATGGCGGTACACTGCTCCATTGCGCTTGTGGAAGGGATGAGAAAGTGATGATGATGGAAAGGTGTCCTATTAGAGTTCGTCCATTAGTCCAGTGTTGGAGAGGAGCTCAGCAACAAGTCGTAGGCCTTGCATCAGATGTGAGGGGTCCGACCATGGCCCGAGAATTTTGGCTATGTCGAACTGGCGTTGATCGACGCGTTGCAGAGCAGTTTCCATGAGGGCGCGCTCGCGATCGTACTGTCCGCAGACCAGGAGGATGTGATGGAGGTCACCGCGCACACCACACGTGGAACAGAGGCTGGACGCGCCGACACCGAGGAGGTGTTTGAAAGCCGGTGTAAAAGCCACATTAGGTCTCATGCGGTGGAAGACTGTGGTAAAGGAACGTGACATTCAGCGGGGGAGAGTAAGGGACAATGTGGGGTCAACGGAGTAAAGCAGAGAGTGGATGGTGATGTCATGTTGTCATTGAGAGTGTATCTTGGGGCCAATGAGGCTTGAGACGAGGTAACGGCGATCCCCCCCAGACAAGATGATGGGGACACGCCGGGTGTACTGATGCGCGCCTGCGGCTGTTCGATCTGCGTCCTCGTTTCCGATGATGCCCACATGATCCAGATTCCACTGGAAGACAATAGAGTGGCCCTGTGCACTTGCTTTCTTATACCGGGTGTTCCACCGAAATCCCCCGGCTGAATAATTCGTGAACAGGTGGCGCCATCGAAGAAATTTCTTTTTGGTAAAGATCCTTGGGACATCGGCCATGAAGTGAGTAGTGAGCGGCTCATCATAGAAAGTTTTGTTTGTTTATTTACGAATTTATCATTTGCATAGGGTACACAATCAGAAAGAATAGTTGAGTCTCTCCCTCGAACACGATGGAAGGTAACCATGGGCGTTCCCAGGATTTCTTCCAGGGGGGGGGGGGGGGGGGCAAGCGTGCACACCATACCCCACACACACATACCGCTTCTTTTTCTGGAGGCGGACGTTGCGGGCTGTGCGGGTGTTCAGAGGTTCCTATTATGACATCTGAGAATGATCATTACGACTTATCACTAAAGAGCGCAGCGCACTATTTTCACAAGCGACCTTGGAGCCCCAGGTGGGGAGGGCACGGACCCCCCGTGCCCACCTCTTGGTACGTCCATGAAGGTAACCACCAGTAACTGTTCTGAGGTTAACGCACTCGACCGGGAATCGAGAGATGCGTGGTTCATATCCGCTGTCTAGCTTTTTCGACGACTGCCATATTTCAATTATTTCCCTTGTTTGTAAATGTCACTAGTCATGTCACTGGTCAGTATAATCAGCGCGTGTCACAGATGTTTCGATGTGCTTCGCCTTCTTTGAGAATGGAATGCCTCCTATATTTCTGTACAGGTACAGGAGGCATTGGTGAATGTGTACGCATTCTGCCGCATTATTCGTTTCTACATTTCACTTCTGCTTGTTCCTGTGTTATGTAGTGCTTCTAAAATAAAATGCTTATGTTTGTGGGGTCTGTGGCATGATGGCTACTTCAGTGGCTACTATGTGTTACGTATAGCTACTTGTCGTATACTTTTGGGCTCCCGGATGGCTCCATTTTGCGTCAGCGAGTTTACAACCCTGATTATGCTCCGCGCCGGATAAACAACCAAACCAATGAAATCAATGAAGACAGCGAAACAGACTGCACACTACAAGGGAACCCTATTGAAATTACATGTCATAAGAAATACCTTGGCGTAACAATAACATCAGACAGACAGTACCTGGACAACCAGGAAATACAGTAAGGAGTAAGGCGACGCGATGCGTGGGAATGCTTCGAGCTCGGGCCCTGTGGTCGTTCAACCGCTATGAAGTGGTGCGGGAACTATGGAAGGCAGCTGCAGTGCAGCTCTCGTCTACGGCAATGCATTGTTGTGTGTGTCATCGGCCTTGATAGGAAACAAAAAGATGTCGGAAGAGTGGCACTAAAGACACATCGATCGGCAACAAACGCGGCCATTCAAAGGGACATGGGATGGTCCAACGACTGCTGACCAAGAGCGAGGGAGGCTCTGCCTCCAAAATGCGCGCCAATAGGAGGACTCGGAAGGCGGAGCGCTGCGGCCTCTGCTCTTGCCTAACAGATGGCGTACCGGTAACGCTGGGCTCAGAGTGGCTGGGCTCTGGCTCGGCTCAGAGCTCGGGGTATGTGAGCCGCTGCTAAGGACCAATGGTCATTTAATTATCCACCAATTAGCCACCTGAACAATCGAACACAGAGTGCTCCATGGCTCCATCTGTGGAGCAACGACGGAAACCGTTAAGCACATAGTGCTCGACTGCAAACGCGTCTCCCCCAAAGCAGAAACGAGCTCGGTTTTGGCACCGATAGATTGGATCATCTAAAAGGAGACTCGAGTACTGGTGGAAAGAATCGGATAAAAGCCACAAAGCAGTAGGCATATACGAACGAAGGCTAGGGCGAAGTTCACCCGAAACAGGCAATGCTGGCAATGCCGCTAACAACATCATCATCATCGTCGTCGATACTTTGCTTTGGCCGCTTTGGTGGATTTGGTATTCCGTAACTACCTCAGTTTCTGACTTGGTAAGTTTTTCCCATCAATTTACCTTCTTGCTGCCCCTTGGCCCGTGCTGGGGCCGGAGAGCAGCAATAGACTCCTTCTCCTCCTGCAATTTCGGTTGCACGGTGCACACAATCCCGCTTTTCGGTAAACCTTCAAGTGGCGGTTCATTCCAGTAATCCCTGCCCAACCCACTAAGGGCACAACTGTCACCTCCCTAGTAGCACAAAACGTTTTGTAAACGTCGAGGAAAGGTCTAGCCACAACCACATTTTCATCTAGGAGACGTCTTCAATCTGATCTACATAACGTCTTCTATCCCCGGATAAGTTGACGCTTTCCCGAGTCTTGAAGACGTGTTTGTGGCCGTCTTGAAGACGTTCAAAAAATGTTTAGAACACTAATTTGAATCTGAGAAAATTCAGCCCTGTGGATATCCACCGGGTACAGTTTTCCGGAGATCTGCCTCTTTTTTCATTTTTCAACCTCAGTCACCGTCACCACACGTTCCATTTTCTGTTTCTCCAAGCAGAACTGCAAGCAACACTGCCACGTGGCATTTTGGCCAAAATCGAAGACGCGGTTCACCAAGGTGGACCGCGTTAGCAGAGGTCCTCCCACCGTAAGAACAGCAGACTCCCTCCACGGCGTTACACGTAGGGGAACCAGAGCATAGAGGTGGTCTATTCCCTTGCAAAGGGAAAACAGATACTATACATTGCTCGTCTTAGAAACTCCCGTAAACTCGATAGCCGTGCTCGCCTCTGAGTCAAAATGGAGGGTGAGGTGTCTAAGTTTATTTCAATTACGCACACAAACAACACTGAAGTGGGAAATTTCTGGGAGTATTAACTCACCGTCAACTCAACGCCTGTGTTTCCTACTGCTTTTGGTTTGAGACAGTCAGTAGGTCCACCGAAAGTAAACTTATACAGTGCACACAAATCGTCCTCTTCTAAGATACGTCTTGAACACAGTTGGCGAAGACGTATTATAAATGGAAAGGTGGTACGTCTTGCAAACGTGAACGGAAGATATTTACAGGATGTCTTCCTTAAGGATACCTCTTCAACAGAGATGTCGAAGACGTATTACAAACGGTAAATCGACGCGTCTTATAAACATACTATAAATTACGGCTTCTAGACGTCGCGTTGACGTCCTGATCGTCTTCTATCCTAATTTGACCAAATAAAGACGTTTCCGCGACGTTTTGTGCTACTAGGGCTATCCTCTCTGCTAGCCCGTCTCGCCCGTATGGAAATGATTTTCTATATACTTACTTACTATGAACAACCTATCTACTGTATGCAGTGGCTATGTGCTACGTAGAAAATGCATATGAATGACAGCATGAATGGTGAATGAATGGTGGGATTAGCAGAGTTCGTCAGGTGACGAATTGAAAAGCTTCTCTTTTTTTATATATATAATCTCAACTCAACATGAATGAAAGCAATTGTGTTTTGTATCCACAAGTGTATATAATAACATTTTTCTAATTCATGATTTGTCATGGTGTATATAATTTCGATAGAAAGAATCCTTTTTATCCTTATATATATGGGGACAAAAATGGCTTTCTTCTTTTTTTTATATCCATTACATACGGAGACCAGATAGTACCTGCGTTCGATATGATTATACAGTTAACCAGGTCGAACACCGACAATACACCGTTCTTACATACCCAAGATAATGTTCACAAGCCTGCCAAACACACCATCAATTTAGAGTTCACTCGTCGTGATTTGTCACATTTGCTTACACAATAAGCGAACCCATTTATGATGACCTTTTTGAAGACCACGCCCCATGAACTCGTTTGCCCTGTTTCATGAAGGACAACACCAGATGTGGTTGAAGAGTGTTTTTTGGGGTCGTAGCCCTTGACAAAATAGTCCATTGACGTGATAGTAGAAGGATTTGGACGGGATTTCAAGAGATAAAATTTTTCCATGACCTGTGTTTCGCCATGCCTTGTCCCGTTGAAAAGTCTTATCAGTTGACCGTTCAATTTCTCAACGGGGTATGCACTATAATTCCGTTTCAAGGGAATCCTGTCAATGAAACCTTCTGAGGGTCGTGTTCACAAATCACAAACTTCGAAACCATTTCCTTCATGGAGTATCACCGAATTTGAAGAAAGGCACACCACTGTAGCCCGCACCTGACAAGAGGAGGCTTGATGCAGTCTTTGGTATGCCGCCCTTTCCTTTACATTCCCTGCAGCTATTTGGCTCCTTACTTACTTCAGTTAAAGACTCCGTGCATGGAACACATGCCTATAGGCAAGTGTTCCATGCATACATGGGCACGTGTGGTCGTGCACATTATATTATTAAACATATCGTCATCCTGGTCGACTGCCCATTAGATATCATATTATCATAATAATAATGAGTCATAATTAATAACCATAATAATAATTAATAATGCATTACCAGCTGCGCTTGAGCAGGACAGATGCAAAAATGGTTTTTTGAAAGCAAAAAGAAGGCATCATTTGGATCTTCAGCGATAATACGACAGCTTTATGTAAGCGGTTGATCCGCAGAAATGTTGGCGTCTGTTGCTATCTGGTTGGAGATGTCTGCCTGCTTCGATCAGACTGCCCCAATTAGATGCACCTTTCACACGAGGGAGAAAGGTCACATGGTATTTTTGTAAGCCCACGCACATTTTTTTGGACACAGGAATAAAATAACGCATAGCAGGTAGAGAATTGTACCCATTGGCATTCGTCACCTCATGTCATCAGCCAAAACTTCACTATTGAACACTTTTATGTAATCGTAATAATTAAAAAGTTAAAGAATTAACTTTAATTAATTAGGAAAAAATATGCTGAATATCTTGCAAGGCTGGTAACATTCTGCAGATGGCCTCGTTCCAGTGTGATGCACCTTTTTTTTTTTTTAGAGGTGGGGTTCAACTTAAATTAAACACCCTGGAAAAGTTGCTTTTGTATATCCATTTTCTATACACACTAGTCACAAAATGTTCAGAGAAAATGTATTGGAAGTAAATAGGTGCTACATGAAATTTGCATATAATTTGAGCCTGCTGCCTACAGTTCTGGAAACTATTTCTCTGCGATCTAGCAAATTTCTGAAAAGGGAATAGAAAGACATTGGTGCACATTTTCTAATCACATTCTATATAATATATATCTAGTTTCGTGTACGTACTAGTTTGCTGTACATACTGGTCGCCAAATATCCAAAGACATTATGTTGAAAGCAGAGTTGTACGTAACTCGTTACTTTGTTTGGCAACAAAGTAACTACTTAGTTACTTTCCAAAAAACTAACTAGTAACGTATTTTGTTACAAAAATTGGTAACCTGTTACCTCAAGTTACGTGTTACATTTTACCCGCCGTTCCCCTTTTTCCTCATTATGGACGACATTCTGAAATGGGTCGCCCTTCCTACACTTCACACGTGGTGCTCCGACCTGGATGTTGAGTCAGCAGGTTACCGGTATCCGTGTCACTGACCGATATACAGCCTTCTGGAGAAACCACCTCATGGTCTTGCTTCCTGGCCCTTTGCTAAGATAGAACAGTGAGCTTATGGGGACATTCTATGCCTTTGTAAAACCTACGCTAGGTGACGCATGGTTAGGTCACGTACCCTAGAATGCTTAGAAAACAACACTGTCATAACCACTGGGCATTTCCAGCAGCAACTGCTACTGAAAGTAAATTCGTATGAAGTGTGAACGACAAGAAGAACATTTTAATTTCATAATTTGGCGTTCTGCAACATCATTTGTAACAGAAAAGTAACTCATTAGTAATGAGTAACAATGACACGTTAGTTTTTGGGTTTCAGTAACGAGTAACGTATTTCATTCCTTTTTTTCAGTGTAATAAGGAACGGTAGTTAGTTACTTTTTTTTTTGTAATGTGTACAAGTCTGGTTGAAAATGATGTTGGGATATGGGATGTCCTGGGATCCCAGCTGTATTTCTCAGCTTAGAATTCTAGGATTTTCTCACAAAAATCTCTGGATTTCGAGACTTAAGAGAATATTGTGAACCTACTGTTGGTGCAATCGTGACGCAGAACTGTTGAACAATAACGAGTTGTTTAATTCTTAGTACTCGTTTTGAATGTCAATTCTTTTTCTCTGGCTGCGTGCACTGTAATAGTGTGGACATACTTCCTTGCTTGTGCAAAGAATGTCATTTATGTGCTCGTCTTATGTGTCCAAGCTAAGGCTTTGTGCATTGTTTTCCTCTTTTGTGGGGTATCGGTGTCATCAAACTGCTTGTGTAGGGCACGCACGTGAACAACAGCACAAAGAAGAGGAAGAAGATGAAGAAAAGAATTGCTGGGGATGGGGGGTGTTGGTTTAGTTTCTATGATGGGCAGACAAATGAAGTGTGAGCGATTTCCCGCAGAAGCCAAGTGATCCAACAAGTGTATGGCTTTCAGGCAATTTGGTCGGAGTCCATGTTGAAAACGAGCACGCAGAATGAAGACTGAGCTTGTGTGTGCTGTCTGTCTTCGTTTTGCGTGCTTATTTTCAATATGGTATGTATTAATGTCTTGCGTGCCAAAGATGAACTGGACGTTAAAGGAGCATGGAAAGGAAATTTGAATGGCTGAAAACTGTTTTTAATTTGTCAAGCAGTGTGTAAAAATCATTCTCGTAAAATATTTCGGCTGAACAATGTTTTGTTACAGCGCAATTCGATTTAGAAAATCGTTCTCGTGGCGGGAGGCTCGCGCGCTCCAGCCACAAGCCACTCCCCATTGACTGTGACGTCAAACGTTAAACGTGCTCTCATTCGCTACGGAAAATTCGTCTGCTTCGGACACAGCATGCTCCTTGTTGACAGCGGTTCATTATGTTCTGTTGATTTGAGGCATAAAACAGAGGTGCAAACGAAAAATAAAACATTACGCTCATAATGGTAACGCGATCGTGTGTCTTATAGTCATTGTTTTTGTTCATTGCATACGTCTCCAACTAACGAAAAGTGCCAGCGTCTCACATGAGGCGATACGCAGGGTGGCGGTTCGTGCTGTTCGCGAAGCGATGCAACATGATGCGGCTTACCTCGGATTCGTTCTCGGAAAACAAGACAAACAAAATGCGTTCTTTCTGTTTGCAACTTATTGAACTAGTTCAGCGATCACAACTTCCACTCTCGCTGCACCTGCACACGTCCCCATTCCCTTTTGGAGGACTGCTGACCTCAATCCACACGCGAGTTCCCGATTTCGTTGCACTGCGTGTCTTCGCCGTGCAACCGAAAAGAATTGAAGAAAGTTTACTGGCGGCAGACTGATCAGATGACCAATGTTTCCGACGCCATGTTCTGTAAAAGAAAAGAAAGGCAGCCGTTTCTGATGCGCATACGTCTCTTGGCAGAACAACGCGCGCGAAAGGAGCCCGCCGTCACCTTGACAATTGTCGGTGTCAGATCGCAGCTGAGGTCACTTGCGAGCTCAAGGAGTGGACGCAACGTACAACGTCACAACGTGACAGAGGTGCCCGTCATTTCTCACGTGTCTTCCACAAGAGTAGGAGAGAGCTCCCCGCACTCGTGAGAATCAATCGACTGCTATTGCGATATTTTTCTGCTACGCTCATATTTCTTGCGTGAAAACGTTATTTAGTGATCAGACATTCCATCACGATCAAAAACTAAGTTTTTTTTCTTGGTCTTAGACTGCTGCTTTAAGTTGTGGAAGTGTGGCAAATTACATACTACTAGTAGTTGAAAGTAAATAAGGGCTACATAGAATTTCCATAGAAATTCAGTCCACCCTACCCACATTTCTGTGTACTATTTCTATAGAATGTAGATAATTTGTTTTTCGTAAGAGTCGAGGCCAATTTCTGTCCCAGAATTATGCGTGCCTGCTTATCGCAGCCCGGTTCAAGCTTATGGCTTTACCTTCTACGAGGCTTGCATCGCCCTAATGTTCCTTTCTCCTCCTCTTCAGCCATGTCCTCACTTCTACGCCCTACGAAGGAGCGCTTGGACGCAGTGGAGGAGCGCGTGGCAGATGTTCGGCACGAACTAGCTTGCATCGTCACCCTCTTTGAGGAATTAACGGACATCCCCATCTCGGGCCGACCCAGGCCCACCCCACCAGAAGCTGCCCCACATGCGAACTGCGGTGATGCCCCTGCACTACGTCGGAACATGCTTCCTGCAGAGCTGCCAGCTGCACCTGTCCGCCCCGTGGCCGCAGAACCGGACCCCAGACAGCAGCCTGGGGTGGCCTTTCTTCTGCCGCCTCCGGAGGACACCTCTTGTTTGTGTCCTTGGGAGGTGGCAGACTTCCTGTCCAGGGCCTGGAGTCTGGAAGGGCGGGCAGACAGATGCCGCCGCCCTAAGGGAGCACTGACATTGAAGCTCCCTTTCCTCCAGGTTCCGACCCTCGACAGGGAGATCTTGGCCTTCGGAGTGGGGCGCTCTATCCCAATTGATCAGGCTCGGGATAAGAGACTCCAGCAGCTCCAGAATTCCATGCTGGAGATACTGGAGCCTCTGGCATCCCTCCTGTCAGGGGCAGTGGAGCACCCCCCAACGAAGGCCGCCGTGGCAGCAGCGGTGGCCAGGGCCACGGCCATCACGGCCCGGACTAATGGCTTGCTATTAAAGGAGCGCCGAGAGGGAGCCCTGGCGGCCTTCCCAGACTCCATACGAGCCACGATACCGGACCTGCCTGAACCGTCGGGGGACGATGCCTCCAATCTGTTTGGGCGTCACTTCTTGACAGCCCTTCAGGCCAATGCTGCCTGGCTCAGCGCTATGGACTCTGCCGTGGATGCGTGGAAGAAGCGGCCGGCAACAAAGGACGCACAGGTGCAGAAGCGCCCCCGAGTGCGCCTGCGCCAATTTTTGAGTGCTCGGCAGCCATTTCCAGCACCCCTTCCCCAGTTCGCGGCCAACCAAGGGAGTGGATATGGTCGACGAGGTGGAGGTAAGAGTCCTTTTCTCTCTTTCTTTCACCACCATTCAACCAAGCAGGCCAAATAGTACGATACCTTCCACAATGAGTCACTCTTTCCCCAAGACCCTTGGGTGCTTCAAGTAGTCGAGGGCTATCGTTTACACCTACCCCAGTCCAGTACTACCCTCCACCATACACCTGGTCAAAAGCTCAGCCCCTGTTGGTCAATCAGAAGATTGCCGTTCTCTGCTCCAAAGGGGGCATTTCACCAATCTCCCTCTTTCTCGTGGCCAAGAAAGACGAGGGAGGGGCTCGCTCTATGCTCAACCTGCGGAACATCATTCGGTTCATAAAGTACAAGCGTTTCAAAATAGGGCGTTGGCACACCGTTAAGCAGGGAAGAGTAACGGTAATGGTAACGGAAACAGAAACGGTAGATTACCGAAATTGGAGATGGTAACGATAACGGAAACGCATACCACGGTCCTCCGTTACCGGAAACAGAAGCGGAAACGAAAATTATCGTCCGGTATTGAATTCGGGTAATGGCTATCCCTGTTGTGCGATGACATTTGAGTGTCTTTTCATTTATTTTTGTATTTTGATGACTCCATTCCCTGCAATGCTTTAAATACTACACGAGGGCATGGAAACAAAACGCAATATTGGATCTCGTGGGTGCATCCCTCGCTTACCTCGTCCCAGTCCTCATAACTCCATGACATCAACACATGTCTATGCTCCACCATAGCACAAGGATGACAGCCTAAGATTTTTAGTTATCCATTTTTATTTTTTTTTATTTCACCGTGGCTATGCCATTATTATGGTACTATTTCCTACTTTGGTATTACTTACTACTGAGAACATCCGCTTATGAATGCGACATTGGAAAAAGGTTACGCCCATCTTGAGTTGCTGGACAACAGGCATCTTGAGTTGCTGGACTCAGAGTGAGTGCAGACTGAAGACATGTTCCTACATTAAAAAAAAAAAAAAATCTTGCATGATGTGCACATCCCAACGACGTGTGTGTACGCGTGACTCCGAAGCAGCACTTGGACAAAACAGGGTGCTGACAGAGTCAGACTGGCTCTCCTCGCGCAGCTCTGTAACAGCCTTTCCATTACCGGAAACAATAACGGAAACGTAATTGAACGGAAATTATAAGGTTGGTATCAGAAACGGATAACGGAAACGAAAATATAGCAGTAACGAAAATGGAAACGGTAACGAACATACGTCCGTTACCCTTCCCTGCAGTCAAGCCACTGATTCAACGCAACAACTCCGTGTCTCAGAGGGTACATCAGGACATTTACTTGTCTGTCCCGGTTCATCCTGAGCACAGACCTGTACTGTGCTTGAAGTGGGGCCCACAGTGTTACCAGTGGAACGTCCTCCCCTCCGGTCTTGCATCGGCCCCATGGGTGTTTGCAAAGCACCCTGTTCGCAACGTATTCTGGCAAGGGAAATCTCTGTGGTACCCAATATTCTCCACGACTGCAGAACTCCTGAAATACTACACGTAGCCGCTGCCATCCATGTCAGTGCCATCAGTAAAGCAATCATACTCCCTAATTCCAGCAGCGAAATTAAAAAAGTTACAAACCCTGCATGTGGCAACATCCTGGCACTGTCTGTCAAACGACTGTGCTCATCTGTCGTGTGGCGCTGAGGTGTCTCTACGTTGGACCCCCTTCCATGGTTTGGATTAGCAGAAACAAACAGGTAATACAGTGAAACCTCGTTAGTGCATACCTGGCGGGGACACGAAAAAACTACATACTAAACGGTAGTATGGTTTAACCGAAATTACGAAATATTGCTCGCTTACCTGCATGGTTAAAGCAAACAAGTTGAGCACGGCACAAAAAAGCATAGCACATGGGCATTTATTCGATTTCCACAAGAAAGTCAGTGATTTTAGCTTGACGCCGAGGTTGCCTTGCGTCGATCACCACCTTTTCGAACGCGCCGAGCTCCTCAAGGAGTGCCCTCCTTACGGCAGACTGCCGCATGACTTCCAATGCCTGCGCACCTTCTGCAACTGACGGGCCTTCCGAATCTTCAATCTTTTCTCTGTCGTCCTCGTCATTGTCTGTATCGCCACTTGCGGCAGACGACGACTCACTTATCACAGAGGCGACAATCTCACTGTCCGATTAGTCGGGACACGTTTCCAGGCCGTTATCAATGTCCCGGAACACATGGAACTGCACACTGTCTGCAGCACCCTGGCGCTCCAGCAACTCCAAAAGAATGCCTTCACATTCGTCTTCGACGTTGTCCTCCTCACTGTTCTCACCCTGGACTGTACTGTCCGTGCACACCATGAACCCTGACGTCGGAAGCAGTTCTAAACTGTCGAAGGTTCCACCTGCTGCCACGAATGCTGTAGCAAATGAACTGCGCCGAGGAGATCAATTGCGTAGGTCTTGTCATTTTCCATCACCAGCAGGATCCTGCGCACGATATTTTTCCTGTAGATTTGCTTCACGGAGCGAATCACCCCTTGGTCCAGGGGCTGAACAATCGCAGTCGTGTTGGGGGAGCAGGAAGGCCAACTCCACGGACGTCAAGTTCTCCAGCTGGGCATGGGACGATGCATTGTCCAGCGCTATGACTATCTTCCTTCCCTTCGCCGTGAACCGCCGGTCCAAAAGTTGCACATACTCTTCAAAGACTTTCGAAGTCATCCATGCTTTCGCATTGCTTCGATAAAGCATGCCCGACGGCAGCTTCCCAACCTTGAAGCATCTTGGGTTTGCAGCCTTTCCGATGACTAGGAGTGGCAGCTTTTCGCTACCTGTCATGTTGACCCCAAAGGCAACGGAGATTCTTTTCTTGGCGTGTTTTCCGCTGGTACAGACCTCGCCTCTGAATGCCAAGGTTCTGTCAGGCAGAAGTCTGTAAAATAGTGCAGACTCGTCCATGTTGAATATGTCCTCGGAAGCATAACCACCGAGAATTTCCTGCAGCTTTCCGTTCTTCCAGTCGTGAGCACCGTCTATGTCTGCCACTGCGGCTTCGCCAGATACAACCCGTGCCTTGATGCTGTGCCGGGCCTTGAATCTTGCCAGCCAACCACTGCTGCACACGAAGTCGTCATGCTTCAACTCCCAAGACAAAACATTGGGCCTTTTCGATCAGAAGTGGACTGCTGACTGGCAGGTTTCTTGCCCGCGCTTGCTTGAGCCATTGCACCACCACAGCTTCAACATCTGGAAACGCGGAGCCATGCACACGGCACCGGTTAACGCTGGTGGAAGCAACACTTTTCAAAATCTTCTCTCTGGAGTTCCACACCCTGCAAACTGTCGTTAGTGGCAGTCCTCTCTCGCGTGCCAATGCTGACTTCTTTGCTCCTTGCTCGATGGTGTGAATGATGCCTATCTTCTCCTTGATGTTTAAAAACTCAGTGCTTCACCATTCTGCATCTCTCCAACAACAGTAACGACCGTACCTGAAGTGTCCGCACTGTACGTGTCCCAGAGTTCGAATGACCGTAGCAAACAAAAGACCCGAGAAAGGAAACCAGCGAGGGCGCGCATTGAACCCCTGGCCTACTTCCTCTCCGCGGAAGAACGTCACTTCGCCTCGCAAGAGAATGACGTGTCCTCCTCTCATCCAGAGAAGCCACGTGTTATTGGCCCTTGAACCCTGGTGCCCGTGCGTGTGCGGAGCGGTCGACGTGGGAGGAATCTTGTGGCGGTGGATGGTGTTTCGCGACGGAGGAGATACGCATTAACCGATATGGGGACTGCAAGCTGCTACGGTTTAACGGGCGGAAAATACATGGGCTTGTATGGAAGTCGCGTCGGGGATTCGGCACAACAACCGTTTAACCAGAACTACCGTTTAAGCGGGTACATATTAACGAGGTTCCACTGTAGTAAAAATAACAAATAATAGTAATAATTCGAAGCTTTACGTCACAAACATGTTGATCGTCTGGAATCCACGTTTGTTGCAACCCATATCTGCCAACACCCTATGGCAGCGACAGCCATATGCTCATCACAGACCTACTCCAGGCAGAATACCCTGGAATCCATGATATCGTGTTAAATCGTTGGTCAGAACTCCCAACAACAGGGATCCCATGGAAACTCCAAACAATCCCCGGGCTATGAACTGGTCAGCGCTCAGAAACTTGTTACTACTCCAGATTGGCACCGTAGATGATGCGAATTGCAGGCACTGCCATGGGCCTGAAGCCGTTGAGCACATCCTAGAGGACCCAAAGGACACATCAAAGCTGGGTGTCGAACTGAACCCGAACCGAAAACCGTACCCAAACCGTTATTTTAGCCGGTACCGAACCAGAACCGGACCAGAACCGAAATTTTCATCACACTGTTGAAACCGAACTGGAGCAGAACCGGAAAAACGATAGCGGTAACCGGTTTGCAACGAAACGGTTCAGACATAAAAGAAGTCCGCATAAGAGTTCAAGTGCCTCAGTACCCGAACAAGGGCACATTGGTCTCCATATCATGGATTTCGCAAATTTTCATCTAGCATTCAAACGAGGATGTATAATATGCTTTCAGCGCCTTTTTTAACACGATGAAACGCAGTTGTCCTTGTGAGCGTCGCGACTAGTGCCCCACACACGCGCTGCGGCATCTGCTCTTCAGAGAGGAGGCGCCACGCGGACACTTGTCAGACACTGGGTTTCCAAGCAAACGTGGCGGCCGTCCTCTGCTAGCAACTGCTGTATTTTCCGAAAATTGAGTAGCCCGCCATCGTCCACCGAATGAAGCAGGAATGGAGTAGGCCAGTTGTGTTGCTCTATAGGAAGAATATGTGATTAAGCAAGCGCACAACATTTGCCTTTACACGTGAGCAGTAAAAATTAAACAAGTCAGAAACTTGTGAAGTGGTGGAGCAGAATGGTTCCTGTATGATTGGTGGTTGTTTGAAAAATAAATGTAGTCCTGCTTACGGGTAGTGCAATTTTGTCGTGACACATTGCTTTTGTGTTGTGGATCAACTGCTGTGACCTTGGACAGAGCAAGGCTGGCTATTTTTGACATGCCTCAGTACGGTTTCAGATCGATTCACGCTGTGAATGCAGTGTGCCGGCAAGTACTGTCGTCTGTGTAAAATGCTGATCTTATTTCGCTTTCTTAAATGTATCTTGCTGGCACTGTGCATGTGAAAAAAGTGTTGTTGTACGTAACGCTGTGACAGCAATCTATATTTTTTGCGGTATCGGAGTGCGGATTGCGATACTTTTATAAATTGGTATTGGGAAAAGCATTTCCATTACAAATTTATGGTAACGCGATCTATGTATTGATACCGATACCGATACTTTTTTAGTGCCCCACCCTTTCTTCACCGACCAAATTTGTTACTCTTATTCATTGTCACTGGTCCGCCAAGCGCACGACAGGAAGCCAGTGGGCACGCCTACGTGCTCCATAACTGGAATTATACCAAACACAGGCTCACTTTTTACTTTGAATATGGAGGAAATAACCACAACTCACGCATACGTGGTATTGTTCACTTCAGATAGGTTTCCTTAGTCATGGACTACACGGTATATGTGGGCCTGACACAACCGCAATTGTCATATTGGCCTTTGTCAGCTGCTGGAGGGACCAATGTTAGGATAGCAGATGATGATTTTGAGAAGCAGCGACTGATGAAAGTCGAGCTAAGTGTCCGAGCTACATAATAAATATGTTGTCTTTTTTCTGCAAAACTCTCTTCTCCTAATTTGCTATTATAGAAATGGGGTGTTCACGTAAGCGAGATTTCGATATTGCATCATCTTCGTATTTCCAACAAAAGTATCAGGCAAAGTATCGAGTTACTTTTTTTTAGTAACGGTAGTGGTCCCCCGTTACTTTAAAAAAATAGGTATCGATATCGGCATTTCGATACTTTTTACTAAAGTAACGAGTATTGGTATCGTGATACCGCATTTCGGTAAAGGGTACAACACTGGTAAAAAAAAAGCGATATTGAGAACAGAGTAGCAGGACTACACCGCTTCATAAACGTGCTATTTGCAAGTGCTCATCCATTTCTCCTTTCTCTCGCTAAAGTGAGTAGCTGGCCACTAAAATGTTGATGCAGACAACATCACTTAGCTATTAGCCATGCATTTCCTGATAAAAGCGGTTTTATGCGAGATATAAATTGGAAGTGTTGGACCAGTTCGATTTTTGGCGTGGCCGAACCGGAACTGAACCGGAACGAAATTCAAGCAACGCGAACACGAACCGAACCTGTATTTTTTGCAGTTCGACACCCTGCATCTAAGAATTCCTCACACTTTGCAAGAGCGATACCCTACAGGCTATTTGACACCCCAGCGGCACCCTCTCCTCGAGGCGCATCAGGGCCCAGAATATAGGGCATTTTCTTTGCATAATGAGGATGCCTTGAGGCCTCTGTAATGACTCATGCCCAACTCACATTTCGAATCAGACGATGCCTCAAAACCACCGAGCTTGCTTACTTCACTTCGCCACCTTCTGGTGATCCTAGTCTCCTGCTACAGTTGTGACAATGCCCACAGCTGTGAGGCCAACAATGGCAAGCTTGTTGCTAGACGAGGGAGAGACCAGGACAGTACACCCCAACTGTTCACCCCAACTGTTGGGACGAGATGCTGGCAAGATGGAACTGCGCCTCGGCTTGGATAAACCATGTCGGGGGTTCTAGTCCCAATATGGAGGGAGTTTAACGGTGATGGAAGAGACCGGCATCACAGGGGTTGTCGAAAGTGTCGTCGCTGGTGGCTGCCCATTCATGGGAGCGTCGCCGGAATGCATAATGGCGACGATGGTGGAATGGAACGTTCGGGTCACCAGTTGTTGCTAGACGAGGGAGAGACCAGGACAACTGTTCGCTGGATGCTCGTCAGAGAGCTACTGAACGAGTGCCGGTTTATTTCTCGCGCGCCTTGGCAGGCTGTGCGGTGACGATGATAATGGCGCTACAAGCTGTTACCATCACCACCACCACAAAGCTCCTCAAGCCCATTGTGTCGCATTTCCCGCTCAAAGAGCACTCGAATGGTCATCTGCCTCGACGACATCCTTCTCCATCGAAATCTCCTGTTGGTGACAGAGGAACTGACGTCTGTCCTCACATAACTCGGCTTCCATATCAAAGCGACCAAGTCCCGCACACTTCCTTGTCGGTGCCTTCATTTTCTCGGCTCCTTCCTCAATACCCAAACTTTGTGTTTAATACTCCTGTTGCTTTCAACGAGTGATACTTGTGTTTAGTGCCATTCGTGGGCCCTCACACGGCATCTTTTAGTGACACTCGGCAGAAAGTACACCAATGATTTAGTGAGTTCCCCAAAACTAACTT
Organism: Ornithodoros turicata; assembly: GCF_037126465.1. Classification (NCBI taxonomy): domain Eukaryota; kingdom Metazoa; phylum Arthropoda; class Arachnida; order Ixodida; family Argasidae; genus Ornithodoros; species Ornithodoros turicata. The sequence goes on from NC_088205.1 coordinate 30,737,417, forward strand.
CAAACGAAACTATATGAACAGCCAATGGCCCCCACGACACTACCTGTGACGTTACGCAGGGTACAGGAGGCTGGAGAGGGAGGAGTTTCGGTTTCAATATAAGCTTCACAGCTTTTTTGTGCAACTAAACGAGTCCCCAACTGCTAAACCAACTTCTGTTTCTCGATCCTGAAGAATATACCAAGCTTATTTACGGTCACTATAAGAATTTTGAATTTTCCCAGGGTCAGAGTCCCGTGAAAGTGACATTCTTTTGGGATGAGTGCACTTCAAGAAAATGACGCAAAATTAGCCCCTGTGACAGGGGTATAGCCTCCCCCTGTCCCCCAACCGTATTAGCAATTTTCCCCGCCCCCCTTACACTACAGGGCCCTCCAACATATGTGCAACACAGGCACTGTCTTGAGGCTCTTGGGACTCCCTCATTCCCTTGTCAACAGAGGCTTCCGAGGAGTTGAGGTGGTGGGTAGACAATATTCGTCACTGCCAGGGCCGACCCTTGCTAGAGACTCGCATAGTGAGGGTAATCCAAACCAATAGCTCCTTGACTCGATGGTGTGCAGTTTGTGGAAGCTAATGAACCGGCAATCTTGGGCCCATCGGAGAGGTCACGACCAGGTTTGCCAGATTTGGCTACTTTGTGCCAAATTGGCTACTTTCTGATTGTCATGGCACCGAAAATTTGGGTATACTTGGCTATTTTCCGGCTAATTTTATGACTACCTTGTGTTACTTTTGACACTCGTGTGTGACTAAATCAGGATATTTTCTCGTTGTGGCACTACATACTGCCAAAGTACACACACTGCGTCCATTCATCTTTTTTATGACAATCTGCCTTCTTTCGGTATGATGTCCTTCAGGGTTTTTTGTTTGTGTGCTAGGGTTTTAGCACTCGTTAAAGAATAAGAGCTCCCTGCTCGCTGTAGTTAATCCACCGACCCATCCTTGTGGTGTCGCTCATGGTCATAGCTCTCCTGCGACATGAAGGCGCAAATTATGGGAATTGGTTTTACTTTGGTTATCATGACCCTTCACTCTGTCACATGTCGCTTGGAAGCTAAAGCATATCGACATGTCCACAACCCTGGTCGTGTCATTCTTATGAGCGACATGGCCAAGCAGGTTAAGGCATCTCGGTCATTGGTGGTAGCCAAGGTCGTACTGAAGACTTGGGAGGCAGAGGGTTCCAATCTTACCACCGGCTGTGCTGTCCGAGGTTTTCCCTGGGTTTTCTGAAGACTTTCCAGACGAATGTCGGCACAGTTCCCTCTGAAGTCGGCCTAGGACGCATACTAACCCCCCAGTCCCCCACTCCTTCCTGCTGTCCTCTCTCCGTGTGTCCACATCTGTACTCCGCTCATAAGCACAATTGCTTCGCGGCGCTAACACTGACTAAAAAAAAATAATTCCTTCTGAAAATGTCGTGTATCTCAGCAACTTGACCCAAAGATTTTTCTACTATGGTCACAGTGTATCGCACATGCTCTTGTCCCAATGGCAGTTTCACATTCGTGGTGCAATTACGTTACAGGAGCTCAGCTCATTCCATATGATATGTTGCCTGCACACCGCTGGCTACAGAATTGGCTACACACAAGGAAACTTTGCTACTTTTGGCTATTTTCTGAGGGCGTGTTTGTGACTTTTTGGGATTTTGGTCCGGCAGCCCTGGTCACTACAGATAAGGGTCGAGCTAAAGCAGCCTTTCTGAGTGTACAAGCGTTCGGGAAGAATTTCCACGAGAGTTGCATTCTTGTACAGATGTACAACAGGGCGGCCATGGCCGCAGTCAACAAACTAGGCTGTGCTTGATCTTTAACACTTTAAGCTATAGTTCGCTATCTCCGATCGTGGTGCTTCCAACAAGGGATATCCGTGAAAGCCTAGCATCTTCCGGGGAGGCTGAAGCCCCAGGCAGGCTGGGCGTCTCGTCATGTCTCGACAGCAGCAGTGTGCAGCTGCTCCCTCAGGTCTTTGCACAAATGCAGTACCTGTGGGATACTGGGTACTTTGAGTACCCAGTACTCAACTATGTGTGTAGTACTACTTGCTATGTGACAGGGGCAGGGGTGGTTTATGGACCTTTGTACCTTTGGTAGTGCATTTGGAAGAGGGAAACAGTTGGAAATCCTCCTCCCCTATGTAAAGTCCCCCCCCCCCCCCCCCCCCGAATATTTTTTCTGGCTACCATCCTGCTATGTGATCCCGGAGAAGAAGTGCTAGAGTAGGCCGAAGTATAATTACCAGTTTTAACAAATGACACTCACCTAAAGTTGAAACTGTAATTATACGAAGGATATGGAAGCACTTGCTATCATGAGGAACAATCCCACACTTTTGCCCCGCCCATCCAAGGGATCCAGTGGTTTATCCAGACCCTCCCAACCTCCAAATGTTTGGCAACACCCCCTGTCTTTGTGTGTACTCCTGTTGCAATGCAACTGTAATAATGACCCCCCCACGCTTGCTGTTCTGGATAAACCACTGAAGTGCTACTTCCTAATTCCAGCATCCCGCTCCAGGGCGCAGATGCGGGGGCACGCCAGGCCCTACCCATGACAGCAGCCAGTGGTATCAACAATATCACCAACACACTTGTGAATAAATGTTTCAGCCCTTTTAACGTCTTTTTTTTGTTGTTGTTGTTGTTGTTGTTTCGTGTTAGTTTACACAGCCTACGCAACTCTCAGCCGAGAGTCAAATGGTGTTAGAAGAATGGTGTAGAATGGTGTTAGAGAAGGCCGGGTTGACTTTCCTAATCTTTGAATGCGGCTCGTGTAATTTCAGCTTCAACTTCAGGTAAGTGCCATTTGTTAAAACTGGTAATTGCAACTACTTTAGCGAAGTATTTTTTCGACCTTCGCTGGGCCTCCATTCCACAACTGAGAAGGGAGCTGTAGAGGAGAGGCGAACCGCATTAAAAGAACTTAACCGCATAACACGATCTTCGGTCTCAGCCAACCGTCATCAGAAACTATCATCACCTGAACCAAAAGTATTCTGAACAAACTTATAACCTCCTTGTCTTGTCCAAACTACTAAAGCTGATTCTGAGTAGTGGTGAAGGGCAGTGGTAAAGTACACTTGCTTCAACTTCTCGTTAGACAAATGCATGGTATAGTAGGAATGTAGTTACAACTGCTTGTTAAACTTAATTTTCCTGTAGTTAAATACACTTGGTTGCTATGGCTACTTGCTATTTTTCGTCATTGCCTCCAGCTTGCTTCATTATGAATCCAGTGATGGAAGTACTGCGACAAACTACGCCATAGAGGGTGTTCTTTCTGCGTTGTCGCCAAAGCGCGGAGCAGGCGATTACTTCGCAGTCCACGGAGGTCGCGCGCGTCACGAGAAAATGAAACCCGAAGTAAACTAGGCGAGCCAGCGTATCGCGTTTCTCGTGAAATCGACGCCGCACAGTGGTGAAACCCGGGATTAGCCAAACCAGGTATACCCGGCCGACCCCGCGTACGCTTGCGGAGAAATTGCTGTTTTTGCATGAATCGCTGAGCTGCACCCAATTTTGCTGTTGAAATCATGGATGAAGTAAACATTGCAGACAACGACCAGCGAACTAAACCAAACTCGTTTTGTTCTGTGTCACTATAGTGTCACAATGCGACTCTGCGCGCCGAGGGGACAGCAGTTTGTCTTTCCGCGTTTCCTTCTTTCCACACATAGAATACCGCCTACTTCGACGCATCCTCGAAAGAAATGGATTGAGCGACTCAAAATCAGCAAACCTAGCTGTTACATCAGCAATGCTTGTGTGTGTCTGGCAGAGCTCTTGGAGCAAAAACTTGTCTATACAAAACAGAACAAGTTTGTTTCAAACTTACATAGCCTTTATGTGTAAGAAAGCGCCAAGTATACCAAGAAAAAGGAAACGTATACCAAGTCAGTCTTGTAATTCTGCATTTGAATCAGCTCGTCAAATCACCTGGGAAAGAATGCAGAAAGAATGCGACGTTTCGTTAAGGTTTCCCAAACACATGCGCACCAGTGACACACGATGTCGCAACATTACCGTGTAACTTGTAAACTACATATGTGTAGCGCGTGTAGGAATATGCGTACACGCGCACTTAGAAGATGTTAGCTGTAAGTGAACTGCAGCACAGATGTCGTGTGCTTGCATGTCTCTCACATTCCTGCAGCGCAGGATACTCGCTGCTTGCTATTTCGGCCTCGCAACCGGTAAACATGAAATTCACCTTCACGAAATATGGTTGATCAAACACGCCGGAACTTCGCAAATAATACGCGACAACTATAGCCTTCTCTTTCGACAACCTGGTTACGCCTGCCAGAAGTATATGAGCAGCGTTTAATACTCGTTCGCCTTGAACGCATCGAGAATTAACATTGCAGTTCAGAAATCTCAAAATCGAAACTAAGCGACAACCTGGATTCGTTCGCCATGTTGGAGTTTAGATGCGCCACCTATAGGTCATGAAAAACGCATAGGTTGCTCCCATGGCCGCTTCCTATGGGGGCCACCATGACACCAAAATTTTCCTGAAAATGGCGGCGTAGCTTGGAACGGCGAAGCGAGGATTTCATGGCAAATTTGTTTCACGAATTACTTCAATTTTATTCCGTAAGTGTACATTCTGTTGCATTTATCTTGCAAATCACCTTTAAATTACGCTCCAGTGTTGATGTTTACCTGAAAATAATATGTTTCGTCGTCCTTGTTAGGCCTAGTAAAGGCAGCGATCACAGGCAAATAGCAAGAAAAACGCTACGGATGGCCAGAAATTTGCATTTTATGACATACTTTTATTCATATACACACCTTTGCCTGTTCTTGATTTAATCTTGTTATGTTTCATAGTTAAAATATGTATGATACCGGCAGTCTGTTCCAACTAGCGGTTCTGCCGGCCAATCAGTTCTGCTAGCAAGCACACAAGCGTTTGCCGGGAGGAATGCACCTCCACCCGATTGGACATTGTGTATGACGTCATGCTCAAACCTCATTGGAGAAAATCGCCGGCAGCGTCGTCCGCTGCCTGTTTAGCTCCGTGTCCCGCTTGTTTGTGTAATTGGTGTGTGAACCACGTTGTTTCAGGATTGTGTCGAAGTTTTCCAGTGTAGGAGCGGGGGAAAGGGTGCTCAAGTCGCAAAAGTCATGCAGGATTGGGAATCACTGCTTCGCTTCGATGTGTGTAACACGAGAGGAAGGAACCCCTGGTGCACGAGTGAAGGTGCGGCAACAGCACACAAGACATAGTGTTGACCCACACTGTTTTCAGCTGTCACCCAACGAAAAGCAAGGACTGCAGGTATGGTGTGCTGCAGTGACAGAGTGTATTTCATATTATAAAACAACACGTACATAGGGTATGACTCTGACCATTCAGCCGATGCCGCCCTGTCCATCAACAATTAATTCCTGCGAATAACGATAATTTATTGTGAGACGATGGAGAATAACGTGTGTTTATCGTGTACCCTTTTTGAGTGCACACTGTTTGGTCGCATGTGTATATACCACGGTATATACACATGTGATGTAAACTTCATATCAAAGAAATGGTAAGGTGTGGGAGGCTGAAGAATACTTATATCATAGTGTTACCTGGACAAAATTACCAACGATGCCCAAACCTGTGAGTAGCGTCCCATTTCACCCCGAATTGTGGCTTCAAAGATAGTACCCAATCCTTGCCCCCCAAATGCAGGAAAATTTTAAATTTCCTGAGCAAAGCTTTAACACCAAATATTTCCAAGGCACGCAAAAAGGGTACCGCAATAAACACACGTCATTGTCCATCGTCTCAGAATAAATTATCATTATTCGCACGAATTAATTGTTGATGGACGGGGTGGCATCGCGTATAACCTCAATGGTCAGACCATTTTATAATATGAAAAACAGTCTGTCACTGCAGTACACCATACCTGCAATCCTTGCACTTTCGTTGGATGACAGCTGAAAACAGTGTGGGTCAACACTATGTCTTGTGTGGTGTTCCTGCACCTTCACTCGTGTTACACCCATCGAAGCGAAGCAGTAACTCCCTATCCTGCATGACTTTTGCGACTCGAGCATCCTTTTCCCCTATCCTACACTAGCAAAATTTGACGCAATCCTGAAACCACGTGGTTCACACACCAATCACACAAACAAGCGGGAGAGCTGCAGACCACGCAGCAGACGACGCTGCCGGCGATTTTCTCCAATGAGGTTTGAGCATGACGTCATACTCAATGTCCAATCGGGTGGAGGTGCATTACTCCCGGCAAACGCTTGTGCAAGCACTTCTGCTTCTGCTATTTCCCGAGAAACATGCCGCCTAATCAGGCAGGCAGACCTCTCGGGTTCCTCCCAACGACACTCCTCCCTCCCTTCTGCTATTCTGTGTCTTCCCGGCGTGCCCCTCATCATTCAGATAGTGGACGCAAAATCCATTATGTTGCTAGGTCGTCAGGGAATATCCTATTCAATCTAATCCAATCCAGTTTCCCGAAAATGTCGGCACCCAGTGAATACAGGTAATATATAGCTTGGATAGCCTGGGGTTAATAGCGAACTGTATTTTGGCTCGTGATTGACTAGAGAGCTCAAAAAGTGGGTGGAGTTCCAGGTATAGGCAAGTCCCAGTGAAGTGAGAGAAATGGGGATAAAACCAGACTGCCCCGCGATGAAGCTTCCCAATTATCATCATTCACATAAAGTTGTTGCTGCCCCTGTACATATCAGGCAGAACATATGCATGTGGGTCCTTCTTGTGTGGCCCATGAACCTCAGCAAGTTAGGGACACAGCAAGCTGATATTCGCGTGCACTTTCGGAAACTACCACAGTTACTAATGTGAGGACTAAGATGGGCTCATTTTAGTTCTCACACCAAGTTAAATAGTGACATACTGAAAAATCGAGACGGAACAGTTATGTACAAACGCCACTGTATTTTAATTTTTCAGAAGTCATATTAAAGTGGAGAACCCGAAGCCATCCAGTGTCAATAAAGTCTGCTTCTCTCTGATTTTTCCTTTTTTTTTTTTTTCAAAATTGAGACTGTGAGCAAAGGCAACAGTACAGAGGTAAATAGGAGATATCAGTGCTCCTGAACATTGTCATAGTCGTTTGTGAAGAACTACTATTTCTCTCGAATCGATATTTATATTTTCAGTACCCAATTGGAGAAGCAGCTTATTTTGCTTTATATGTGTCAAGTGGCATTTTGCAGCAATGAATTCTGCACACACCGTTAGGCTCCACAATAACAACATAGCTCTTGTTGTCTGTGTATATGGTGCACTTAACGTGTAATACATACAGCGGTCTGTGGTAATTGCTGTCATCTTTATTGTTTGTTTGTGTGTTCTGTGTGGCCCTCTATGATGTGGTCCCAGGTCAATGCAGCCCGTGACTTGATTCAAGTCTGAGGCCCCTGATGGCCCGTGATGGCTGAGGCCCGTCTCTCACATGAAGGTTGATTGATCTTCATATCACAAGTGTGTTCAGTCTCCTATGCTGAATTGGTTTCGGTGACGGTACCACAGTTGACAGTGCTACTAGTAGTACTACAGCTCCGTTGAGTTGAAAATGGAGCAAAGTGGGGTCAAGGGACCATGTTGGAGCCATATTCGCCGAACGGCAACTGGATCCCAAATACGCTTCAGTTCAGTGCTGTGGTTTGAATGTAGAATTTAGTACCACGGTTCTATGATACATTAATGCGGAGAGATTGTGGCAAGCGCTTTGTTGGGAATCTGTTGCTTCCCGTAAGCCATGGTGTGTTATGCACCGTAGTGGAAAACTGTCACAGCAGCGGTTTACAGAGACATGCAGTATTAGTGCGCATTTCTCAGCATCATAAAACAAGCATGACCAGCATGCATGAGGAACCTGCTACCCGCATAAGTCTGGGGTGTGCGACCAGTTTTTAGACCCCATTCCATGCTCATGACAGTGAATCTCAACACCATTACTCGCGATAGACTCGGACTTCTTCTCCAGCCCACTGGCTTAATACAGAAGAAAGCTTTCAAGACCGCAATGAAAGTTGCGGAGCGGTCAAGTTGAATACATACGCCACGGTGGGAAACTGCCTTGGGTAAAAGATGCATGGAGCCAAGTCCGTCGATTAAGCTGAGTGTGGACTTGCCAGCCAGCCAGAGATCGACATCTCGCACACACTGCTGGCTGGCTTTAAGTAATTTATGACGTCAAGGAAAAAACATGCGATACATGCAAAGCCGCGGTCTGCTTTTACCTGCAAAGCAGCTATGATTCATAATAAATGTTTATTGCTCAGAAGGTCTGCTACCTTGGTTAATTCGGCATGGTGGTATAGGCCTGAACAGCAGCCTCTAAAAGCCCAGCATGCCGAGAAACGCACAGCAATACAGTACTCAATGTAGTCAGCTCAAGGAAAACTCTTCAATATTTCTGCCCAGCACATTTGCATCACTACGGAGACACTTTGGGCCAGGGTTGAGAATGTCCAAAAGAATGCTTATCTTTCCTCCTCTTCGTTTCAACCAAAATGATGTCATTCTGAAGCAGTAATGCAATGCAGTATTGTAACATTGTTACTGGCATGGTTCAATATTGCAAAAACAGAGATGAAAACAAAATTCTAATTGCTGACCAGTGGTAGGAGGGGGCACATGCAACATGTGCTCCCTGTGCATGTTGCACAAGCTGCGTTGAGTTGCGTCCCTTGCACTCCAAATGGAGTGACTCTGTCTAATCCCACAAGGAGTCTCTGCTTAACACTCCAAATCCGCGCCTGCTTGGCGAGGATCCAGACTTCCGCTCTCACCTATTTCCGCATCGGGGTTTTGACAGACATTGCAAGTACGCGATTTTTAAAAGCGTAGCATTGAATAAATTGACCTTGCAAAAGGCTGAGTCGTTGCGTTCTTACACCACAGCTAATGCGGGTGATCAGCGATGATCCCGACATGGATTGATCACTCGTACCTGTAGCGAGACACAGACGACCCCAAGAACACAATGACCTCCTGTGTACGTCCGAGGAAAGTCATCAGCGGACAGGGATAACATCCCCAGGACTTCCCTACCAGGTCCTCAATTTGTTAGAAAAGTGACAAAGTGAGACTCCCCGTCATATCCTCAGGACCACCTATGGGAGCTACCAAATGACGCGGCTAGTACAATTCTGGGAGCAAGCAGATACCTTAGTGAATTGTTTATTTTGGGAAGTGAATGCACATTTGCATCACCCAGTCAGCGTGTGTGCGTTTTTTTTTATATTTTCAACCTCGGTCACAAGCTACCATTTGAGGTTTCTCATCTGTACTTGTTCAGCGTATTTCTCATCACAAACAATGAGTGTCACAGTTTAAAAAGCAAAAAAAGATAGATATATAAAAGGCGCGTAGGCCACAAGGCAACCGAAATCACTTAGAAAGGCATATGGTGCAGCAGCACTTCCTTTCCAAGACAGAACAGATACAACTTATTGCTTGTCTTGAGTACTTCAGCAGATTCGGGAGCCCTCTTCGCATCTAAGTCAAAACAAAGGGTGACGTATCTAAATTTAACTTGATTTCGCACATAACCAACAATGAACTGAGAAATTCGTTGGAGTATTAAATCGCTATCAAGGTAGTGTCCGTGTTTCTTACTGCTTTGGTTTGAGGCATGCATCGTAAGTGAAGCTTGGGCAGTGAAACGCTATTATTTTTTGTCTCTTCGGAAATAAAATGCTCCGTGCAACCTCCTGCCAGGGACCCTTTGTGGACACTCACGCAACAAGACCGCTGTGAAAGGTATTTTAGTGCACGTCAAACGCAGCACATGGACGGATTCCTTTAAAATCCGAAGCTCAGTATTTGCACCCCTGTATCTGTCTTTATTTTATATTTTTGTTTGTATTTTTTAAATTTATGCATGAGCACTCCTTCTTTGATATTTTATTGGGTAATGAGAAATAAATCGGGAACTTGATAACTGCTAGCAGGTATTAAAATGCACAACGCAGTATTAAAGTAATTTCCTTCTCCTGTGCTCGTCCTCCGGTTGACGACCGCAGGATGTACGCAAATGACAGTCACTGGAAGCTCCTATGATGACAGCCTGGGGACCTCCTCCGTTCATCCCATCACGGACGAGGACGTGATGACACTTTGAGGACATCCTGAGGACCGCGTGTGTTCTTGGGGGAAGTACTCTCAACTGAACAACTTTAATCGATATTTACCAACTATCCCACCTTGACCTTATAGTGGATCGATCAACCGATAGATTAATTGATTCGAGGTATCCATGCATGCGAGGTGCATGTCTGCTAGCTGACGGAACTACGTCACTTTGCTTTCGTCCCTGTCTCTTTGGCCCCGTGACTCCGCTTTTGAGAAGGTGTCAGAACTTTTTATTTATTTATTTATTTATTTCCATACGTTGAGGACCCCCAAGGGGGTATTACACAACGGAGGGGCAACAGATAAACAAGAAAAAAGACAAGCAAGCCAAGCACGCAAAAAAACAGAAAAAAGAAACAGCAAAAATATTTCAACAGATATACAACCAATATACAACAGAATAGATGCGCAGTACTCACTTAGAAATGACATTGGATGAATACAAAAGGAAAAGACGACCGAGGTGAGAAAAAAAAAATATAGAGGTGGCGGAAAGTGACGCGATCATGAGATATAGACTATGTTTTGTAGTGTTGGGTGATGGCAGCCTTAAAGCGGGCAAAGTCTTCCATGAAAACGAGCGACTCCGGCAGGTGATTTCAGTCCCGAATTGTTTTAGGAATGAAGGAGTACATGAAAGAATTAGTATGATATTCTGGGGTCCTAATCTTGTGAGCGTGGTCGTGACGTGAAGAGACGTATGCCGCAGGGAGGAAAAGACGATCACGAGTGTTTCTGTTATAGAATAATTTATGGAAAAGACACAGACGGGAGACCGTTCGTCTGAATGTGAGATGGTCAATGCCAAAGTCTTGTTGTCCCGAGACGCTACAATCCGATGAATAATTGGAGGTGATGAAGCGTGCGGCCCTGTTCTCAACTGGTTCCAGGGCATGTATCAAATACTCCTGGTGTGGATCCCAAACAGCAGAGACGTATTCTAATTTGGGTAGTACGAATGCTCGATAAGATAGGAGTTTGATGTGAGGCGAAGCAAGTGCAAGATGGCGGCGAAGATATCCCAGGGTCCTGTTTGCCTCAGACACAATCTTATCAATGTGCAGGGACCAACGCATTGTTGAATCTAAATGCAGACCTAGGTATTTATACGTGGGAACGCATAACAGCTGGGAGCCGTGTAGCTGATAAGATGAAGAGACATGTGAAGGGGAACGTGAGAAGAACATGACCTTGCACTTGGTGATGTTGAGAGACATGGACCAAGTGTTACACCATCGGGACACCGCGAGCAAATCCTCCTCAGTGCCGTGTATGCCAAAGGGAGCCTGGCCATTATTGGGACCTGCCTATACCTGAGGCTCCACCCACTTTTTAAGGTATCTAGCCAATCACAGGTCGAAATACTGTTGTCTATTATTACATCCATCCAGTACTTATACCTCACCCTTATTTACTGGGTGCCACCATTTTGGAGAAACTAGATTGATTCGGATTGGAACGGATATAACTGATGACAGACCAAAACAACGGATTTTGCGCCCACTTTTAGAACGCCATCTGCATGGAGAGAGGCATGTTGGGAAGGCTCAGAATTTCAGAGATGGTTGCTGGCAGAAGTGATTGGCCAGGAGAGCAGTACAACCGCTTCTTTGTAGCAGGCGACTGCCGCTATGAAGTTTTAAACCATGTAATGTAAGTAGATCGAATCAAAAATGAGCAATGATGTATACATAAATAAAATGAAATTATATAATGCAAAATCCAACGTATAAGGGTCGTCCTTCTTGCTATTTTCTTGGTATCCCGATCGTAACTAGGCCTAACGTTAGCGACAAAACATCCAATTTTTGCGTAAATAATGATGGCGGAGCGAAAGTTGAAGCTGATTTTGCAGATGCGTACGTGAGGATATATACTCACAGTATGGAATTAAAGTAGTCTGAAATTTTTTTGTCATGAAATCTCCGCTTCGCTGTTCCAAGAACCATCCTCCATTTTGGAGAAAATTTGGTGTCATGGCAGCTCCCATGGAAAACAGTAACCAATGAAATGCGCCTAAGTTTGATTGACAGGTCGAGCCTCTTTCTTAGGCTCCTCCTAATGGCCAGACTCCCTTTGGCATAAATGGCACTGATCCTCCTGAAGAAGATCATGGTCTGCACTGGACGCCATCTTCCTATATAAAACACAGTCATCCGCAAAAAGTCGAACAGTACTACTAAGACACTGGGGTAAGTCATTTATATAAACAAGAAACAATAAAGGGCCAAGAACGGATCCCTGAGGTACACCTGATGTTACGGAAGTAAAGTCCGATAAAGTGTTGTTAGTGAAAACTGCCTGTTTCCGGTCCGCCAAGAAGGCTCTTATCCAGGATAAAACAAAGGGGCCGAGGTTTAGTGTTGAGAGCTTAGCCAAGAGAGGAGAATGAGGCACAGTGTCCAATGCTTTTGAAAAATCAAGGAAAATGAGGTCCATGCGTTCCCTTGAATCGAGACAACTTTGGATGTCATGTGTGAACTCAACTAGCTGCGTCTTGCATGAGTAGCCCTTCCTAAACCCATGTTGAAACTCGTAGAAGTAGTTAATTGACGTGAGATGCCGAGCGACGTTCGAGTATATGATATGTTCCATCAACTTACAAGGAATGCTAGTTAACGAGATTGGCCTGTAGTTCGAGGGGGCGAAGGTATCACTACTTTTGAATATAGAGATAATCTTGGCGACACGCCAATCGTTCGGAAACTGACCGGTTAGAAGGGACTGATTGAAGATGAGAGACAAAATCTGACTAGATGTTGGTGACGTATTCTTGAGTACTTTGGGGCTACTGTTGTTCAAACCGGGTGATGATGAAGAACGGGTGCAGTCGATAAGCTTAGCAACACCGAGATGGTCAATAGTGATACTGAGCTTTATAACAGTGTCTAGCATGTGTAAACCTGAAGCATCAAAAGTTCTCTCAGTAACAAACACAGAAGAAAAATAGTTGTTTAGTAAGGCGGCACTTTGCTCTAAGGGCAGCACGTCACCAGAGCTACCTCTTAATTGTATATGGGAGTCCGTACCTGGGTTGATAATTTTCCAGAACTTTCTAGGGTTATTATTGAAGAGAGAAGGTAAGGTCACGCTGAAAAACGTGCGCTTCGCATTTTTAACGGCAAGGGTATACTCTTTCGCGGCTACCCTGTACGTTTACCAGGCACAGTCACTTTTGCGTGTCTTCGCTTTGTGGTACGCACGCTTCTTTTTGTTGGCCAAGCGATTCAACGAGCGGTCGTACCAGGGAGCGTTCTGGGGTGACCGAATTGTAATTTGGGGTATGTACTTCTCAGTTAGATTGTTAAGAGCAGTTTTGAAGGCACACCAATTATCCTCAACAGATCGCATCGGAAACAGGCGGACAAACTCATAGAAAAACGTACCAAGCTCTCTGTTTATGGCGTCATAATTCCCTTTGTTGTAGTCCACTATATTGAATTTAATATTCTTATGTTCAGTATATCACTTTAGACTGGAGCTACTAGCAACGGAAGGACGCTTGGCCGTTTAGCGGAAAGAGCTATGACTCTCTTGACTCTGGGGCTGCCACTGAACACACCCACTGTCCTGTACTGATACCCTTATTTTTCTTTTCTTCGAGTGTCTGAACAAATTAGTCATTAAAAGTTTTTGTTTTAACATATTGCATTACTATTTTGACTATCGTTGCAGCGTGTGTGTTGGAACCGTACAGCATGGCCGATAGTATCATTGTATCATATGAATGAGAGCCAGCCCACTGCGTCCAACCTAATTAACAGAACGATAAAACCTGAGACAAGGAACAGAAAATAACAACACGTCACGTACGTCCTGTAAGAACACTTGTCTCAGGCTTTATCGTCGTTTTACAATGTACCAGCTCGCCTGCACCCTTGCACTTCTACCACTACTTAAGAGGATGCACAACCGATGTTCTATAGATCGATATTCGATCGATGTTCTATAGATCAAATCGTATACGATTTGAAAGCAGGTATCACTTAAATGAACTCAATAAAATGCAAGCGGACAGGAGTGCGCGCCTTATAAAAATTTATCAAAACGAAGTACGCCTCTGCCTCATAAAGTTTAGAATATTCGCCATAACTATACCAACCCATAAGTCGGCACAAGTACAAAACTATCACTTTCAGTAGCAGCACTTTGCCAACCGAAGTCTGACGTAGCATTGCGTCTGTCTGAAGTTGTGCCACAAAACGAGCTACGACGTTTCTATCACCGGTCAGAACACCGCAACATTTATGCACAACACCACATAACACAGCGGTACTAGGTACTAGCCTCTGTAGCGGTACAGCGGTACACATTACACAACATCTGGCGAACAAGATTCTCACTATCTGAAAGAAATGACGCGACAAGGCAGTGACGGCGGCAAAGCTCTCCCTGTTTATGTATTCAACCCGCTCAGAAGTAACTAATAATTCTGAACATGCGAAATTTGAGTAGCATTATTTACAGAAAAAAATATTTCTACCACAAAAATAACGTGAAAAAGCAGTTTCAAGCCTCCCCACATACCATTCCCCCTATTAGGACGTTCACCTCCGTCTCGTCCCTGTAGCGCAGTGGATAGCGCGTTGGACTTCTAATCCAAAGGTCCCGGGTTCGAATCCCGGCAGGGATGTGTCCGCAACTGCTGCATAGCGAGCAGCATTTTTTCGTTATTTGCTCCTTCCACAAAGTTTTCACGTAACTTGGAATATCCTTGTGCAAAACATTTCTGCAATCCAGACCGCTTTCACCAGTGATGCAAAAATATCGAAATTTTCGATAACGATAGATATAAAAAAATATTCGATAAAATCGATTGAGATACCGATATTTATATCGATATATCGGTGCTTTCAGAAGAAATAGCGTTATAAGTTTGGGTAATAAACTAGTTGACCCGCTCCTTTTTTCATATCTTATGCGCACACAGAAGTCGCCGAATTACTGATTTTTCTATCAGCGTGCATATCGTAGTATCAATATTTTTATCGATAAATATCGATATTTTAAAAGTATCGTAAATAAAATATCGATAATATCGGAAAGAATACTGATACCGTTCCATCCCGGTCCCCTGACGGAAGTCTAAGTCCAACCTGCCGCCACCTCAAACGTGCAACAATCGTAGTGACTGCTCGCACAGTAGGGTCTGACCGTATGACGTTTTCGTGCTAATCCCGAAGTCTCCGAATTCCAATTGCGTATCACGCACACCATTTATTAACAATGCATACGTATGCCTGATGTAGCGTGCGCCAACACCAAGGCCCTCGAGGCTGTTCTTGGGCACGTAATAAAAAAGCGTTATTATTATTATTGTTATTATTAAGTATTAAGTGCAAAAATAAACTATGCGAAGCCCATTTGATGTAACAACATGCGGTGCTTGCCACTATAAATCGCGACGTATTTTTTATTTATTAATATTTATTTATCTGTTGCCAACATGTACTGTTGGGGACATGGTTATCTAAAATCGCCTGCCAGTACTTCGCCGTCCCATATTACCTCTGTTGCGCTTGAAAGTGTTGTATCAATATTGTATTTGAAGGTATGCTGCACGTATTTATTACTCGAAACAAATAGACTTGCAACACCTGGAGATTTGAGATGAGTTAAACCACGGAGTGCTCCGTTTAGACAGCAGTTTCCCCTACAGGACAACATAATTACTGCAAAAAATCCATACGGATCATAGCGTGTGATAGTGCTATCCGTGTTAAGAAAAAGTTATAAATGCTTTACTTGTTTGGCCTTTGGCAACCAAGAAAGAACAATACATACACAATACGATATGGAAATACATACATACGTGAGGAAAAACATACTTATAAGCATCATACGTACAAGGAATAGATAGCTTCGCCTTAGTCCTTCTCTTATGCTCATAGGGTAGATGTCTCCTGACGCGAGTTGGAAACTATCAGATATATTACAACCGAACTCGGTAACGAGTTCCACCTGATTGCGCCATGATGTGTGTGAAGCGCTGAATTTAGATTTAGAAGTGATGTGGGAATACAGTTCAACTATAGTACGGGTAACTGGTTTGAATTGTACGCCATCAACATGTTCATTGTTGAAAACGCACCTTCTTACAAGCAAGACACATCTTTCGAAACGAAGTTGGTCAAACGGTAAAATTTTTAAAGTTTTGAACAGAGTAGAACATGGTTGTCTGGGATGTGAGTTTGACAGGATACGGAGTGCACGTTTATGCAAAGTTTCTAATGAAGATATGTCTTATAAATATTACCCCATTAATTCTAGACAATATATCAGGTCAGGTGACACTGCACAAGGGAAAAGTATAATGATATCATTATGGTTAATGGGAACAACTGCCTTGCAAACCACAACACCACACACCACACCACAAGCTTAGGAAAGTTTAGTACATACATTCATATATATGCAATATGAGGTCGCCAGTGCAAAAAATACGTCAAAATAACACCAATGTATTTTATGCTGTCTACACCAGGGTGTCGAACCGAAACGTTTTTCGTTCCGGTTTTCGTTCCGGTTACATCATAAACGATCCGGTACCGGTTCTGCTCCGGAGCAAAAAAATAACGGTTCATAGCGGTTTTAACCGGTTCCGCTTCTGCTGGGCATATCCATCCCCAGAAAAAAAATCCATGTTACAAAATGTAAACCCGTTTATTCCGCAGTACATGGTATTTAATACTAATAGACAGCTGTGAAATTGGTAGCTCCTGGTTCCTGTAGGTTACTCTCTGTTCAAATATGCTTTTTCCTTTCTTGAAGCACATGCTACAAACGGACTTGTTAATCGTGATGTCATACGTAAAGTACTTTCTTGCTGGGTTGGAGCGATCACGTCCCATCCGAATGTCTGTTGCTACTGTCTAGCCAGCAAGCACCACCGCACGAGTACGACGCAAATCGAGGAACACCTTCACTCACAAACGCGCACGACGGCTCCGTTTTATTTTCTTCGTGTCCTGTCCACAAAAGAGTTGCCACTTCGCACGAGCTTGCCCTCGCGTATACATAAATGTATTCAACTTAGCTGCTCTCAAACAAGGGACGCGTTGCGCGACATTACCGATAGAGAAGCCGTTATACAGCCCCTTTGGGTCGCTGTTTAGTTGAGGAGAGTTTGGGGGGTCAAATTAAAACGAACAGTACGGCACATTGCTAGAGAGTGACATGTACCTCTATGTCTGTGTGCGTGCGCGAACGATAAACCATTACGAAGGGATCCTAAGGGTCATAGTATAACGACATCCGTAACCCTCGTACAGTATCCATGACATGACTTCAGAGCACACGACGTCTGTTTCATTCGCCTATCCGTAGTCCAAACTGGCGAAGTTTTTTCTTGGACCGAAAACCGTTAAATATATTTTTCGGTTTCCCTCCTGAGCGAAAAAAAAAACGTATACGGTTTCGATTCCGTTCCGGTTCGCACCAAAATAGCGGTTCTTTTCGGTTTTCGGTTCCGGTTTTCGGTTCGCTCAGACACCCTGGTCTACACTCCCTCTGTCTGTGCCGTTTATCCGTATTAAAAAATTGCTAAAAAATTACGATGCGATTGAAAAACCGGATATTTCGTTTTGGGGAGATTTAATGTCGGGCATTTGCTTCTAGCCATTTAAATAGTCGAGTGATGTCTCGAATTATTTTGGATTTAATTTTTTGAATACAAGTATCCGTAAAAAATAACGCAGTGTCATCTGCATATACTTTTAGAGTTTACTGCTATCGGAACATCGTTTATATACAACAGAAAGAACATCGACCCCAGTGCGGATCCCTGTGGGACCCAGGGGGTGTATCGGTAACGAAGACGACTCATTTGATTCATTTTGTGTGAACTACTTGTATCCTATCTGCTACGTAACTCGCAAAAAACTTCAGAGAATGACCTCTTAAGCCATATTTCCATATTTTTTAAATCAAAATGTCGTGGTGTACTGTATCAAGAGCATTCGCGAGGTCCAGAAAGAGACCGACACAAATTTCGCCGTTATTTAAAGCAGAGTTAATAATCTGTGCTGCAGATGGAACTGCTGTTGCAGTCGATCTGTATCCACGAAAACCAGGTTGATTGTCACTGATTAATTTGTTATCCTCCATAAATTTCGTAATTCGGACAGTTAACAACTTTTCAAACACAGTGTTAAAGGCACTGAGCACAGAGATATGGCGATAATTTGATAATGCTTCCCTGCAACGCCCCTGTGCATTGGCACGACCCTACCAATCTCAAGTATACACTCTAAGAAAAAAAGGGTGTGAAAAGGCGGTAACTTCCAAAGTTACCGCCTGAATCAACATAGCGTCTGATAAAGGGTATAAAAGGGTGGCAAAAGAAATTATCGTATATATCGAAGTTTCTAAAATGAGGCGTACGCCCCCCTCGCTCACCGAATCAGAAGCGGTAACCCTGTCGTCCGTGGCAATGGTTGGCGGACAACATGCTATGCGGTGAAGTTCTGCTTTGAGAGTGAGGTAGCAGGTAGAACTTTGCAACCTGTTAGGCACAACATATGCGACAACTATTACCTCCTAAAAGGTGTAACTACTCCACCCTTTTTTCTAAGAGTGTACTAGTATCTGGATAAATTGCTTGAGTGATGGCGCCATTAAATAGGGCGACCAATACGGGACATAAAACATCAATATTATTTTTTATAATATTCATGGTTACATTGTCATAGCCAAGAGCAGTGTTACCTGAACAATTCTTCACAATATTTATCACTTCACTGCCAGTAACTGCATACAGGGCAAACGTCCTGGATACATTGAATTTTACGTAATGCAATGGTTCATCACGACTAGAGAGCGGATTTTAAGGCACTAAAAACATGCGTTTTGGGCGCCTAAAAAGGCACTTAAACAACAACAACAACTTTATTTCAGGATGATGAGTGGGGAGTTTCATCGCCTGGGGCGATACTCTACCCCATTGCCGGAGGTGAAGCAGGGAATGATGGGAATGGAGGTGGGGCAGGGCACTTAAAAATGCCCCAAAAGGCATCAATTTTTGCGGAATAGGCACGATCCATATTACACTCTCGGCACTACGAGCGATGCCGCCAGCATTGGTTGCTTTGCGGTAACATACCACTCTGTCACGTGCACTTCGGTGACAATCGCTGATCAGAAAAAGTATGTTTCTATTATAAATTCTGATGTCATTCTCCAGTTGCACTGCAAAGATTCCACTGAGCCAACGAGAGAAATACGAAGCAAACTATTATGGAAAATTTGGGGTCCACAAAACCGCTCTGATCGCATGGCAATCTTCTTTTTTCATTTTTTTAATTGTAATTGAACTCAAAGCACCCTGCACGCATCTTCTTATTGATAGCATGAAGACAGTAGAAAACAAGCACCATTTCAATGTGTACCAATTCTGTCGCCTGTCACTACATGCCGAAAACGACCTCAAGGCGTCGACCGATTTGACGATGCATTTAATAATAATAATTGGGGGATTTACGTCGCGAGACAACCGAGGATGCATTTAGGTACCAACAGCGCTACTCGTGAGGGATATCGTCGGGAATAGGAGGAGCGTTACCACTAGAGCTGCAGAGTAACTCATTGAAGGTAATTGATTAACTGTAAGCAATTAGTTTTTGTGTAACTATATAATTACTGTAATCAACTACTTTCTGAAACGTGTATCCGTAACTGTAATTTAATTATTTTTCGGGTAACTTGCCCTCTGAGGAAAGTTACTTCTTCAATCGGATTTCCATGCGAGTTTTAGGTCCTGTGTTTAAGTCCTGCGTGTTAGGTGCCAAGCACGTTGTGGGTTGTTTCAAAAGTTTGCTTTCAACAAGCATTACGTATGATACACTAAGTAGCAAAGAAGGGTAGAAAATCGAGCGATCCGGTAGGGTGAACCAGTGTGTCAAAGTATTACATACCACATTGAAAATGAGTAGGTGGAAGTAAGTGAGAAGTAACTCAATAACATTTCAGGGGGGGGGGAGCAACTGTAACTAACTGAAGTGAGTTGCTGTCTAAGTAACGTTTTCTGTGACTTCGGTACTCTTATAGAGTCATGTAGCTGCAAGTTAATTACACTTCGTGAGTAGCTTATACAGATCTATTATAGTCACCACTAAGCACAGGTACAGCTTGGGACAAAAGTTTACGGAACAGCGGGATGTGACATTTCTCCACTTGAGCAGCACCCTAGCAGCAAGCGGGAGCAAACACACATACTAAACGATGGAGAGAACAGCTAGTCACCTGTTTCTTATTCAAGCTATTCCTGGCAGGTATGACGGGGCCGCTCCGATGTAGAAATACGCCAACGCCGTGTTCCGTAAACTTTTGTCCCAAGCTGTACAGGGACAGACGTGGCGTTGCGCCGGGAACAAAGAATAGAGGCGGAAAATAATCTACTTTCTGCCACATGGGGACACTTACGTTCAGTGATGTAGCGCGGAGAACCGTGTTCTCGTAGTTTTTTTTTTGTCTTCATTTTTTGTTGCAAGAACTATGAAATATACATGGACCAGCAAGTAAAGTGCCCATTTCGGCACTTATCGGAGCCTATTTTCAACAAAGGGATTAATCGCAAAAACAGGCAAAAAAGGCATTAACATTAGGCTTAGTGGGTTTGATTTCTTCGACCTGATTCGTGCTTAGAACATCAAAAGGCATCATATGTATGACTCCCAACGAAAAGGTATATATGCCGTCACGTCGAGACTGGGGGTACCCGGGTTCGAATCCCGGTGCCGGCTGTGCTGTCTGGGGTTTTTCCTGTACTTTCGTCAGACGTTTTCAGACATATGTCGGCACAGTACCCTTAGATGTCGGCCAGGACGCATATTCCACAGGGCGTCAGTGGTGACGTTGCCCATATCTGTGAGGCCGACAATGGCGAGCCCTTTCACCACCACCACCACCAAAAGTCATATGCCTAGCAATCCGTTCTCTAATCATGACTAACAATTTCGCTTGCGAATAATGGTGAAGTATGCGTTAAACTCATTACATAACGCGTTCACCCCGGTATTAACAGTGGGAAGGATACGCTTCCGTGCATTTATATTGGGGATTCTATTCATGCCGTCTGCACATTGGGGACAGGCCACTTATAAATGTCCAGCACCACAAATTCCTCGGCGTAACTCTAACCACTAGCCTCTCTTGGAAACGTCACATCGATGACATGGAGAAGAAAGTTCAGCACTGGATCGCTGTCATCCGTCACTTCGCTGGAATGAGGTGGGGACGCGATGAGAAGGACCTCCTGATGCTGCATAACGCCTTGATTCGCGCCACAGTCGCCTACAGTCTGCCTGTGCTTCACGATCTCCCCAGCACCTTAGCACAGAGGATCCGCGCTATGCTGGCACGGAGCCTACGGGTGTGCCTCGGTGTCCCCCGCGGGGCCGAGACAAGGCTAGTGGTTGCGGAAGCCCGCGACATCCCTTTTGAAGTTCTCCGAAACACAGAAACTGTGCGCCAGTATCTCCGCCTGATTGCACACCATCGCCACCACCCGCTCATCCGGAAACTTCGGGCAAGGCGCAGCACGCCGATCCACGGATGTATAACGTCATTCAAATCCCGCGTTCCGAAATTCGTGATCAGCCCCGCCGCTGAAAGCACGGCCCCGTGGACACTTCCGTCGCCAAGCGTCACCGCCTCTGTCCCAGGGATCACGGACAACAAAAGGAGCTACCCCGACCTCGTACTACAGCAACTGACTATGGATTTCATCGGCACCGCATATGATGGGTTCTGCACGGTCTTCACGGATGGCTCCTCAACGAAAACTTCGTCATCCTCATCTTTTGTGGTACCCTCGATACCGCTCACCCGGGGTTGCCGGTTGTCCCATCGCACCTCTTCGACCTCAGCCGAGCTGTACGGAATCCTGCTGTTCTTACAATATGCGGCCACCTGCGATCCACGGCGATGGGTAGTCTGTACGGACTCCAAGTCAGCTCTTAGATGCCTGAAAACCTCAGGTCTCCGCGGCTCACTGGCCACACTTGTGATAAACATTCTACGCCTACTGAAGTCCATAACTGCCCACGGCCACACCATCGCTTTTCAATGGATTCCGGGTCATTGCGGAATCTCTGGCAATCACGTTGCCGACGCTGCCGCAGCGGCCGCTCACCACCAGGGCAAGTGTGTCCCGATTGTTCTCCCAAGGGGGAACAGACGGTCCCTTCTTCGTGACTGGGCTGCCTCCTCATTCGTCGAACAATGGCGTCGGGATGTCCCGGCCAGTACCATACTGGGAATTGTAGACTCAACATTTTCGTGTCGCTTACCGACATCTCTACCGCGCGTCATTAAGTCCCTCCTACGTCGCTTACGGCTGAATGTTGTCTTTTCGCCGTACTACCGTTACCAGATAGGGTGTGCCAGTAGTCCCTTGTGCCCGGAGTGTGGTGTGCCAGCGACCGCGGACCACGTGATCATCGCATGTGCCACTTATAGGAGGGAGCGTCACTTGTTGGCAAACGGCCTTGCGCGGATTGACAGCCGACCCCTTGACCTCAGACTCATTTTGGGACCATGGGACACACGAAAGCAGATGTCCGTCTTACGACCCTTCATCAAATTCCTGCAAACTACCGGCCTGATCGACTCTCTCTAAAACCCTGTCAGCGTCGTCAGCATCATCCTCATCACCATCCTCTCATTTTCCCCCAATAGCAATGGGGTAGCATTCCGCTCAATGAGCGGAAGTCATCCCCATATCATCGTCATCATGCATTTCTCTCTCTCTCTCTATTGGTGACCTGCCAAGTCTTACGAGGACTCGTGGAGTTCGGCCCAGGACGCACATTCCCCCAGGGCGTCAGTCGTGACGTTGCCCACATCTGTGAGGCCGACAACGGCGAGCCCTTTCACCACCCACCACCACCACCACCGTGGAGTTCTGAATAATCGTAGTGTAATATTACAACTTTTGAAACAACTTTTGAAACAACAACCATTTGAAAGGGGAACTGATAATTTTAGTGGAAAAATAAAGGTGTGCATGTTTGACCGCTACAATACAGATGCACTTTGACTGTGGACCGATTCCTGGACAGAAAGAAAATAGAAAGAAATAAGATAAAAATATCCCGACAACATCTGACATCAACAGCGCAAGATTTCCAAGTCACCCGATTCCTCCCCGAATCCGGTAAAGGCAATTAAAGGAGCATGGAAATCATTTGGAACATATATTTTTCACCGCTTGATATGAACATACTACCTGCATAAACTGTCACGCAAAATATTTCCTTCGAAAAGCGCGAATTTCCTGAGAATTAGTTTGCAAGAATGCGCTCCGCGGCGACAGTATGGTAGCGACAGTCTCCCCCAAGCCGAGTCTGGCGTGGTGACGTCAGGCGGCCGAGCACTTCATTGGCTGCCGGAAGCGTCCGCTCTCCGTCAGAATCGTCTGCTAGCTCCTACACTCTTAAAAATGAGCTTCACCTCATAGCACGCTCCTAGCCAACCATCATTTGGAATGATATTGTTATCTGCCCTGATTTGTTGAAAACGGGAGGCGTACGCCTTTTTTGTGACACTTATGCTGTTCATAATTGTCACAAAAAAGGCGTACGCCTCCCGTTTTCAACGAATCAGGGCAGATAACGATATCATTTGAGATTATGGTTGGCTAGGAGCGTGCTATGAGGTGAAGCTCATTTTTAAGAGTGTGGCGCTAACAAGCATGTATCGCATCTTTTATGGGTTTGAAAAGCTGGAGGCCCTTCACAATTTTTTCACAGAATCACATCTTTCGAAGGGCCAGTTATTAGCAAACATGTTTTTGGCGTCGAATAAGCATCGGATGGTAACGAAATCGTCGTCAAAGCGAAGTGCATTTCGCAAGTGAAGGACAGCGTGGTTTATTACATCCGGATCGAGGTAGTCGTCGTAATCTTACGCAGTATATGTAAACTGTACATTAATATGATATATCTGATCAGAAAAACATTGAATGCACATTTTACCCGCACTGAAAGTTGATTTAACTCGCCTCCGGTACATCTCCATCACAGGTTTCAAAGTGCCCGCGAACAGTTCATGTTGCATCGTGTACCTATAAAGCGGGGATTGCGGGAAAACGTAAGCACACGGCAGTGGTCAGCTGCCACGTGAGCAAGGAAAAAGAGGCGACATGTACGGGGCAGCCACAAAAGTGGGCAAGCCAAGCTCCTAGCCGTAGCGTGACATGACAAAGAGTATCGCAGACTTTTCATGCGTAGTTCATGTTCATCTCTACCAAATTGGTGGCGCTGTCGTACACTACGACATCATTTGTTTACAAACAGGGAGTGGTCTATTTTGAGACAAATTCGGCGCGTTGTTTTTCCACGTTTTTATTTTTCTCTGGAAACTTTCTAGTGATCTTCAATGCTGGGTTGTATATTTCATTTACCCGCTGACAATCGGCAAATTTGAATTGTAATAATTAGGAGTAGATTTAGAGCTTGTTTGTGTGGCGACATGCTGCACGTGCGGCAGGGTAGGACTGCGGATAATTTGGACCACCTCGGGTTCTTTTGGCGTGTGCCTCCGTGAATCTCCGACACACGGTGCTGCAATCAACGTTTACTTCCCCCACATTGCTACCGTCCTCGGTTGAGATCGAACCCGTGATCTTAAGGTCAGCAAGTCAACACGCTACCTATTGAGCTACATAGAACGGCAAAAATTGAGTTGTGAAACATAGGGCAGCAGGGCTCGTTTGAAAAAAAAGAAAAAGGGTTGAGTACGAGTCTCACGGCGAATTCCGTTGGGAGATCAGTTTTTGCGTAGCGCTGGGTGGGGTTTCGTGCATGCTCCCAGCGGGGTCGCACGGGTTTGCTTTGTCAATGAAATGCCAGCATTCAGGGTACGATGCTCGCTCTGTGCATAGCAAGCGACAATATAATTGCACCTAGCGGGACGACGCGCAGTGTTTATAATGCGCAAGAGACGCACGACCACCCGCGCGACACACGAGAAGGAAAAAAAAAAGAGAAAAAAAGAGAAAAGAAAAGAAAGCTTGAGCATCACGGCTTCACATATCGCGCGCATGCCTCCCCAAGCAACATGTCAAATGAGGCCCAATGGTTACCAAAATTTGGCCAGCCGAGCCGAAACACTGCAGTTCTTGTTATATGTCATGTTTGAGAAATTAACACAAAGAAGGAGTTGCTCGAAATAGGACATGAAATTGTTGTTCTTTCTCAGCATGAGCGAATAGAACTAAAAGTAACTGTGCTGGTAAAGATGAGCCAATGCCACCTAATAGGATACATTTAGCGTCAAATTAGTTGGGTCCCAAATGGAACAATGTGATAAAAGAACATAAATATGCATACAAAATTCAATTTACAGTCTACTAACATTTGTCAGTAGAAATGCTGTCAAAATATTATCAACCATAAGTCAATTGACCTCAATCGACCACTGTCCATCAGAAGTCAATGAATGCAGAAAGTCAGTAGAGTAAATAGAAAACCAATCAATTATACATTAAAAGTCAATATTCATTTTCACAAGGGTAGGCTTGATATAGGCTCCTCCACCATTTACATTTTGCAGCCATTATTGGAATAAAGGATTGGCATTATTTTTATACTATATATACGCATGTATTAAGTGAGTTTAACCAGATACAACAACATACAAAACAATCTAATTCAGATACAACACCAACAGTGACAAGCTGTGATATCCAGTACGCGAACAAAAATTTAACGCTTTCTACAAAATAAAGATAACAGTATGATATAATATTAGCTACATATCTAAGAAGAAATAACAAAGTTCCTTTTTGCTGATCAGTGATCGGTAAATGTTTTGTTCAGTGTAATAGTTAACTAACGATGATGAGGTATACCTTAATGACTATCTGCAGTAATTTGTCCGGCAAAAGGGTACATGCCATTCTTCCCTTCGAAGCGAATAGTTAGAAATTCGCTTATTAAGTTGACGTAATTGCAAGAAATTTTCCTTGTCATATCGAGCGGTGGTTGAGAAAGTAAGGGTTATTTTGTACTCGTACAGTTTGGGTCAAGATGGAAAGGTGTTAGTCTCCGCAATCTCTGCAATCTGCAATATATGAGTAGTATAGTAAGTTATATTTCACTGTGCAGCAACATTCGAACTGTCTATAAAAACTGAATCATATGAAAGCCTGAATGGAATGGAATAAAGAAGAAGAAGAAGAAAAAAAAAAAAGAAGCATAAAAGCCTCGTTCAGAATCCTTTTACTTTCAACGCTGGAGGAGGACATTCCTTGCAAACACCTGCGAACATTAATTCCACTGACATTTCGCAACCAATCCGGACGTTTACAGCAGTTCAGTGGGAACGATCGTGATGCCCTGAGGCCTTCATAACACAAATTGGTAGCCTGATTTTTCGGAAAGGTATAATCGTTTGCGGAGAGTAAAGAGGCTGAATGGCAGAGAGGCATGGTATGCTGGCCAGTTGACCTCCCACGCTTCGATGAGCAGAGAGAAGCGAGTGCAAAGAACGAAGCGATGAAAGCGCACAAAGCGTTCCACGGACAGCCTATAGGTCTGTCTTCCGTCAGATGGCTCCGTAAGTGAGGCTCAGTCAGGCTCAATCATCAGCGTTCAGCCGTACAACTGCGTTGCATTGGCATCACCACGCAAGCTAATTGTCGTTATGAAGTGAAGTAGTCGTTCTAGTGGGGACGGATGGATGACACTCCACCTATAGGAAAGCTGCTCAGTAAAGACCAGAGAACTAGCGCGAACGCATTTGTGTTTCCTTATCACTGGAATATCATTGAGAATTAACCTTTTGTAATTGGAGGCCAGGCATATAAGGTGGCAAAAGGTATCCTTGGATTCTTCGTTAAGTGTCAATAGGATTCTGATACGCGGGTGTTGGCACACCTGAATACACATCTACCAGCCTACGCGTCTTGAAGTACGTACTTGGAAACATATCGTGCAATCCACGTAACGATGTAGACGCTTGGCGACCATGGTCGCAACCCGCGGCTCGTTGAAGATAGATGGGAATCAAAGTTACATAGGTTTTATTCACTGTAACACTGTGCTGTCTTCTTCTGCTCTTCGGTGAACGCACGCGTTCCACCGTTCATGTTCTGAATGCGTATCAATGGTTTCCCCATACAAAATAAATGGATGTGTACAGACAAATTGCATGCGCTCCATTCCACGCTATGTACGAGCTTTCCAGTCCCATTTTCCGCTGTGGCTGTCAGGCTCATAATAGTGTCCCGCAGACTGCGAAGCAAATGTACTACTCCTGCTGGTCGAAAAATTTTGGCTTTGGTCGTTTTGCCATTTATCTATTCCCAGGAAGCATTGTGCGAAAATACGTCTAGTTGATATAAATGTTGATAAAAAAAAGAGAGGAAAAATTGAATTTACCACATGACTGCTCCCATAAACACCACCACCCCCCCAAAAAAAAGAAAGAAAAAAAGGTCACTTTCGCGCCCCCTACCGCTACGCGGAGACGATAAAACAAAACACAGACCAAATAAGCGGTTAGCGTAGCGCACATTGAAGCACACGGTCCTAGCAAACTACGTCAAGAGCTCAGAGTGTGTCAGCAGTCTCCAGAAATACAGACATGGGGGGGGGGGGGTGTTCGGATAGATCACTGGTGTTCGTAGACAGTTGGCGACGTGGTATTCGATGCACTGTATCTATTCCACCCAGTCAACAAAATAAGAGTCACACACATTACCATGCGTGATGTGGGTACAAGAACTTTACTCTCTACTGCATTGGCTTTCTCTTTGAGTGCTGTGCAACAATTGAAGTGAAAACGAAACGCTTAGGGAAGTACGTTGAATACGTACGTGAATACACGTTGGGTACATTTTTTACCCCTGTGTGCTGCTTGCTAGTCCCTATTAAGTTCACTTCCGGAGGTATGAAGACAGCACTAGGTCCACATCCTGTGTGTCTTCCGGTAGCGTGTTGCCGGTTAAACGATAGTGAGCTTTTTGCTTGAGTGGTAAAGCAGTCTGGCAGGACTTCAGCTTGAAAATACGTTCAAATATTGGCCCATCCACCAGTGTACAATAGAAGTATCCGTCGGTGTATAGAGGGGCTACTCATTTTGATATTAGCTTTACTTGATGACGATCCACTTACGCTACATACACAAAACGACAACTTGTCGTTATTATTGCGATAATTCGCAGCTAAACGGATGTGAACTGAAAGCATCGGACTCACCCGTGCTGTTGGCAGAAAAGCAGCATCGTAGAAGTGGCTCCCGTGGAATAGACAGCGATCCGGTAAAGGATTCAGTGCGCGTCTACTATCAGTACAGAGACGGTCACGTAACATCTCGCCACGCATTTTGAGCATTGAAACGAGGAGGTCGCTAATGTGTACGTGAATCAGAATGCGCTTATGTGATGTATGGTGGAATAAGTCAGGGACACGAGCGGGGAGAGGAAAACTTACGTTGAGCTCTCTTTTCTCTGTTCACTGTGACGAGGCCTTTACGTTACTATTCAAAAAGCAATTTGCACCATGCGCAGGGGCGGATCGAGGATTTTTCTGAAGGGGCGCCCGGACTTGGACAGCGCGCAACATACAATACCCATACAATACCTATATGGTCCACTGCAGTGGCGTAGTCAGAAAACTATTTCGGAGCGGGCTCTATGGGGTCTTTACATGCGGGAGGAAGATTTCACCCTCGTTGCCCTCTTGCTACGACCCCTGGCGACGCCATTGGTCCATTGGAGCCCTGCGTGACGACCGAAATTAAGGGGGGGGGGGTCAGAGCTGCGGGCCCTCCCCCTCAGATTCACTGCTGACCACATGTGGTATTGTCGGTAGACGATGTAAGCGTGGGGAAGAGAATTTACCTCTTATTTGCGCATTTCTAACACGGGTAGTAAGTATATTATAGTTGGCAGCAGGGTTGCGGAATGGGATCACCCATTCCATTCCAATTCCATTCCGAGGAATGAAGATTTGTGATAATTCCATTCCTTTCAATTCCTCGGATTGAAAAGGTATGGTCATGAGAGAAACGATGTTCTGAGGCTGGAACAACATAGAAGGGACAATCACATACGGACGGAGAACCCGCAGAAATTTTGGCAGTATCTTTCTGAACATAAAAAGTGTGTCGAGCAGATTCAGAATAATGGTTCTGTTATATCGGACAGTGAAGAGATGGCGGATCTGTTTAATGCATATTTTCAAAGTGTATTCACTGAAAGTGATATTGGTTGCGTGACAGTTTTGAATGATGAAGGCCCTCATCTCCACATAGATGTGTCCTATCCTGGTGTTCTCTCCATGCTGTTGAATATAGATGTGAAAAAGTCTGTTGGTCCTGATGGTGTTCCAAATATGTTTCTCCGGAGATATGCCGAAACGATAGGAAAATAATTTAGTGCAAATATTCCAATGTTCGCTTGAGCAGTGCAGTATTCCTGAAGATTGTCGGATCGGTCGTATCGTGCCAGTGTTTAAGAAGGGTGACAAACATAATATTCTTAACTATAGGCCTATTTCGTTAACATCTGTTTCATGCAAGCTTTTGGAACACGTGATAACAAATGCTCTAACTGCATTTTTAAGAGAACGCAGCATTCTGTCAGATTGCCAACACGGATTCCGCCGGGGTTATTCCACTGTCACAACTCGTAACTACAGTTCATGAATTTTCAAAAACTTTAGATAAGGGTGGCCAGACGGATGTAATTTTTCTTGACTACTCCAAAGCATTTGATAAGGTCCCACATAAATTAATTTCTAAATTGTCTGCTATAGGAGTACCATCCAACATCATTAGGTGGATCCAAAGATACTTATCCTGTCGTAGGCAGTTTGTGGACATAAGTGGAACACTATGGGCCCTTCCAGAAGTCAAATCGGGTGTTCCCCAAGGGTCAGTCTTGGGCCCATTATTGTTCTTACTGTACATTAATGATCTACCGGATTTTGTAGGTCCCCAGATTTCAATCCGAATGTTTGCGGATGATTGTATATTGTTTCTTCCTGTGTCATCCATTGAGGATCAGGAGCACTTAAATATTAGTTTACATAGAGTGTCAGAGTGGTGTTCCCAGTGGGACATGGTTGTTAATCTTGAAAAAACCGTTTTTATGAGCATAACAGCAAGAAAGAATCCTTTCGTGTTCACATATAACATAGGTGATACTGCCATAACAAAAGTAAGTCAATATAAGTATCTCGGCGTAACCATTACAGATAAATTATCCTGGTCCAAACATATCGCAAGTATATGCACAGTGGCTCGTAGGAAGCTGGGATTATTGCGAAGAAAGCTTCACTGTACTAGCAAGGACCTTAAAATCGCAGCTTATAAGTCTATTGTTCGACCATCGGTTGAATACGCTGCCGTGGTATGGGATCCCAATACACAGAAAGACATAGGTGAACTTGAAAGGATTCAGCGCCTTGCAGCGAGATTCATTTTTAATAGATACAACAGGCGTAGCTCGCCAACACAAATGCTTCGCGATGCCGGTTTAGAATCTCTAGCTCATAGAAGGAAATGCGCGCGGTTAAAATTCCTCTACATGCTGTATACCCGTAGACTAGGGCTCAACCCTGACCAGTATGTATCCAGCATACAGTCTAGAAGTACCCGACGCCGTCATGAATACAGTTTAATGCCAATATATGCTCGTACAAGTAGATCTAAAAATTCATTTTTTGTCCGCACTATAGAAGATTGGAATAATATCCCTCAGGTTGCATTTACATCACTAGAAAGTTTTCTTTCCTGTCTCGATCGTATGTAGCACTTGTCCTGTCAAACACTTGTGATCTCGTGAAGTGCAAAGCGCTGCTATTCTATTATTGCATTATGTGATAACTTCGGAATTTCTTGTGGGATAGGTACTTGTTTGCATTCCTTTCTGTGTAGTGTCAGAGACCACTCCTGCTCGGACTCCAACGGAGTCTGCAGTATTTCATAAATAAAAAATAAATAAATAAATAAACATACAAGGCCTCAAGTTGCCTAAGAAATTAACGATGAAAGATGAAAGTCACTGAAAGGTTAGCCAGTCAATTCTGGCTCCTGGAATGGCTTGGCAACCCCATTCCATTCCTTTAATTCCACCAAAAAAATGAATTAGGACCGGTAACCGTACTAGCTAGCCCAGCAGTGCTATAGAGGAGATTGACATTACCCAGCACGGAAAAAGCACAAAGACAAGGTCAGTGGCGTCACTAGGGGGGTGCGGGGGGTGCGGTCCGCACCGGATGAAGCGACGGAAGGGGTGACGCGCCGCACCAATATTGCCGCTTCCTCCCGTTCTCTGCTACTAGGCACTTTTTTTTTTCTGAGTGTGGTGTAATATGTTTATTCATTGTGAATCGCCTGGTACGGAATGGTATCCGTTAACGGGGGCATGGGATGGGGGGTGGGGGGAGGGGTGACGACGCAAAGAGCTCCCGCACCGGGTGACGCTTACCTTAGAGACGCCACTGGAGAAGGTTATTTCGCCCTCTTCCTCTCCTCCTTCTCCTCCTCATTGGCATCATAATTACAGGAGTTTTCCACTAAAGTAACTGGTGCAAGTGATGTGGGATTGCGGCCCTCACACTAGTGAAGCCAAAATCTCAATTTTATTTTTTCTTAAAACCAAATTTCATGGCTGTGCCAAACCAAACCATCGCCATTGACCGTGCGGCACCCAGACCATTACATTCCAATTCCATTCCGCCTGCGAAAAAATGCCTAATTCCATTCCCAGGACAGTTTCCGCCATTCCATTCCAATTCCATTCCGGGCTCTGATAATTCTGGAATGATTCCGGAATCATTCCAACCTCGGAGTGGCAACTCCGCAACCCTGGCTGGCAGTACAAGAAAGTGGAATTGGAACGTATACGTTGTGTGCTGCCATCATGTCGGAAACTTACCTATGGCGGTAGGCTCAGCAATCCCACGCGAAGGGGAATCGCGAGAATTCAAGGAGCCCTCAAGACTCGCTTCGGAGCCGTGCTTCGGAGGCTAGTGCAATCGAGGGCTAGCTCGCGATGAGTAGAACTTGGTCTCACGCATGGGCGTATCGAGAGGGGGGCAAGAGGGGACCATGCCCCCCCCCCCCCCATGAAACTGTAAGGTCGCTTGCGAGAATAGTGCGCTTTCTAGTCACAGGTTGTAATGATTATTCTGAGATGTGATGATAGGAAACTCTGAGCACCCACACAGTGCACAACGTCCGCCTCCATAAAGATGTGGTAGGGGAGTTGGAGTTCCCAACGAGGGTTATATACGTTACCAAAAAGTATTTAACAAAGTTTTTAAAAGGTCTTTAGACAAAATCTTCCCGGAAACAACACCGCAAGCGATGCTGCCCCGACGACCGTTTTACGGGCCGCGCATTCCAAGACACGGCCCACCCGGGGGCGGACCGCGTTATCAAGGGGCCCTTCTCGAAATATGAAGGACCGGCTCCCTTTCGCCTCCCTCCACCGCGAAAGATCGAAAGATCAATACGCGGATTTGAAGGGAGACCAGAGCATAAAGGTAAATGAGTATTTAATGAGTAAACTGTACACCACAAATGTCTACAACGTCAAAGCATCGTCAAAATCTACACACGGGAAACATGACACCAGGACATGCAGTAGGCCTACTCACGCAGAGAACCCGAGAAAAACTGAAAAAAGTGCCAGACTAAGTACAAAATGCACACACACAAGAATGCACGACGCCTACTTCCCCATACTTAATATACAAGTGCCTAAAGTGTAGTAAACATGAATTCAAAATAACCAGCGCATAATATGAATGAGAAAGAAAAGAAACAACAGGTACACCGAGACTCGGCCCGATCCGTGAAGCGCTTAAAGTTTTATCACAATGTGTCCATTCACGAGGACGAAGATGTCACAGTGACTTCTCCATCGACGGCGGAAGGCGTCTCTGCCAAGCGACTTGAGCTCAGCCTGCAGCTGTGATTTTAGGGCAAGTCGGGTAGACATCATTAGTGTCACAAGGTCAGCTGGCAGACCACAGCAGCAGCATAAAGGTAAAGGTAATTCTCTTCCGAAGCATAAACAGATACTATATGCTGTTTGTTATGCATTCTCCGTTAAGTGCAACAGCACTGCTCGCCTGCAACATGCTCGCAACATAAAACAAATGGTGAGCTGTCCACGTTTCTTTCGATTATGCAAAGAAAAAATACGCCAAGCGAGGCATTGATTGAAGTATGAGCTCTGAATCACTGCAAAGCCTATGTTTCTTACTGCTTTTGTTTTGAGACATTCAGGTAGGACTTTTGAAAGTCAAAAGCAGTGCGACAGAATCGCGCATTTCTGTGCTTTCCACGAGAAATGCTCCATGTATCGTAGACAGTCATCATCTTCGGAGGCAAAGAATTTTACGCTGGACCACCCTCTGTTTCAGAAAACTGTCAACCCGATCCAAGGATCAACCGGAAAACAAAACACATGTATTCAGGGAGTCAGAGCAGGTAAACTAAACAAAGTAATATTTCTCGTCTCGCTAGCTACCCACAGGAACAGGAACAGGATGTTCCTAAATGACTCTTCACGGACAGTCCTTGAGTGCCATCTTCAGGATATTCTGGGGATACACCTCGAAGGACGAGGACACGATGACACTGTGGGGACATCCTGAGGTCCGTGTGTGTCTTGGGGGAACAAGCATCTGGAGCTGCAACAATCTACTCCAAAAGCGTTATATGCAGTACCCAACGAGGGCTACGTACCTTTCGCGTTACGAAAAAGTATCTGGAGCTGCAACAATCTACTCCAAAAGCGTTATCTGCAGCACCCAACGAGGGTTACGTACCTTTCGCGTTACGAAAAAGTATCTGGATCTGCAACAATCTACTCCAAAAGCGTTATCTGCAGCACCCAACGAGGCTTACGTACCTTTCGCGTTACGAAAAAGCATATGGAGCTGCAACAATCTACTCCAAAAGTTTACCTGCAGCATCCACCTAAGGTTACATATCTTTCGCGTTCCGAAAAATCATCTGGAACTGCAACAATCTATACTCCAAAAGCGTTATCTGCAGCACCCAACGAGGGCTACGTACCTTTCGCGTTACGAAAAAGTATCTGGAGCTGCAACAATCTACTCCAAAAGCGTTATCTGCAGCACCCAACGAGGCTTACGTACCTTTCGCGTTACGAAAAAGCATATGGAGCTGCAACAATCTACTCCAAAAGTTTACCTGCAGCATCCACCTAAGGTTACATATCTTTCGCGTTCCGAAAAATCATCTGGAACTGCAACAATCTATACTCCAAAAGCGTTATCTGCAGCACCCAACGAGGGCTACGTACCTTTCGCGTTACGAAAAAGTATCTGGAGCTGCAACAATCTACTCCAAAAGCGTTATCTGCAGCACCCAACGAGGCTTACGTACCTTTCGCGTTACGAAAAAGCATATGGAGCTGCAACAATCTACTCCAAAAGTTTACCTGCAGCATCCACCTAAGGTTACATATCTTTCGCGTTCCGAAAAATCATCTGGAACTGCAACAATCTATACTCCAAAAGCGTTATCTGCAGCACCCAACGAGGGCTACGTACCTTTCGCGTTACGAAAAAGTATCTGGAGCTGCAACAATCTACTCCAAAAGCGTTATCTGCAGCACCCAACGAGGGTTACGTACCTTTCGCGTTACGAAAAAGTATCTGGATCTGCAACAATCTACTCCAAAAGCGTTATCTGCAGCACCCAACGAGGCTTACGTACCTTTCGCGTTACGAAAAAGCATATGGAGCTGCAACAATCTACTCCAAAAGTTTACCTGCAGCATCCACCTAAGGTTACATATCTTTCGCGTTCCGAAAAATCATCTGGAACTGCAACAATCTATACTCCAAAAGCGTTATCTGCAGCACCCAACGAGAGTTACGTACCGTTCGCGCTACGAAAAGTATCTGGAGCTGCAACAATCTACTCCAAAAGCGTCATCTGCAGCATCCAACTAGAGTTATATACTTTATGCGTTACGAAAAAGCATCTGGATGTGAAACAATCACAATCTACTCGAAAAGCCTATCTGCAACGTCCAACTCATGTTATATACCTTTCGCGTTACGGAAAAGCATCTGCAGCTGCAACAATCTACTCCAAAAGCGCTATCTGAAGCATCCAACTAGCATTATATACTTTATGCGTCACGAAAAAGCATCTGGAACTGCAACAATCTACTCCAAAAGCGTATCTTCAACATCCAACTAGTTTTCTGTGCCTTTCGCGATACGAAAAAGCATCTGGAGCTGCAACAATCTAGTCCAAAAGCGTTATCTGCAGCATCCAACTAGCGTTATATACTTTGTGCGTTACGAGGAAGCACCTGGAGCTGTAGCAATCTACTCCAAAAGCGTTTCTGCAGCATCTAACTACCGTTATATATCTTTCACGTTACGAAAAATCATCTGAAACTGCAACAATCTACTCCAAAAGCGTTATGTGCAGCATCCAACGAGGGTTACATACCTTTCGCGTTGCGAAAAAGTATCTGGAGCTGCAACAATCTACTCCAAAAGCGTATCTGCAGCATCCAACTAGCGGTGTATACCTTTCGCGTTACGAAAAAGCATCTGGAACTGCAATAATTTACTCTAAAGGCGTTATCTGCAGCATCCAACCAGCGTTATATACCTTTCGCGTTACGAAAAAGCATCTGGAGCTGCAACTATCTACTGCAAAAGCGTTATCCGCAGCATCCAACTATAGCATTATATACTTTGTGCATTACGAGGAAGCATCTGGAGCTGTAGCAATCTACTCCAAAAGCGTATCTGCAGCATCTAACTACCGTTATATATCTTTCACGTTACGAAAAATCATCTGAAACTGCAACAATCTACTCCAAAAGCGTTATGTGCAGCATCCAACGAGGGTTACATACCTTTCGCGTTGCGAAAAAGTATCTGGAGCTGCAACAATCTACTCCAAAAGCGTATCTGCAGCATCCAACTAGCGGTGTATACCTTTCGCGTTACGAAAAAGCATCTGGAACTGCAATAATTTACTCTAAAGGCGTTATCTGCAGCATCCAACCAGCGTTATATACCTTTCGCGTTACGAAAAAGCATCTGGAGCTGCAACTATCTACTGCAAAAGCGTTATCCGCAGCATCCAACTATAGCATTATATACTTTGTGCATTACGAGGAAGCATCTGGAGCTGTAGCAATCTACTCCAAAAGCGTATCTGCAGCATCCAACTACCGCGTTACGGAAAATCATCTGGAACTGCAACAATGTACTCCAAAAGCGTTCTGCAGCATCCAACGAGGGTTACATACCTTCCGCGTTGAGAAAAAGTAAATGGGCCAGCAACAGTCTACTCGAAACGTGAAATCTGCAGCATCCAACGAGGGTTACATATCTTTCGCGTTAAGAAGAAGTAAACGGACCAGCAACAATCTACTCTAAAAGCGTTATTTGCAGCATCCAACTAGAGTTATATACTTTATGTGTTACGAAAAAGCATCTGGATGTGCAACAACTACTCGAAAAGCGTTATCTGCAGCATCGAACCACCGTTATATATCTTTCGCGTAACAAAAAAGCACATGGAGCAGCAACAATCTACTCCAAAAGCGTTATTTGCAGCATCCAACGAGGGTTACGTACCTTTCGCGTTACGAAAAAGCATCAGGAGCTGCAACAATCTACTCCAAAAGCGTTATCTGCAGCAGCCAACCAGGGTTACGTACCTTTCGCGTTACGAAAAAGCATCAGGAGCTGCAACAATCTACTCCAAAAGCGTTATCTGCAGCAGCCAACCAGGGTTACGTACCTTTCGCGTTACGAAAAAGTATCTGGAGCTGCAACAATCTACTCCAAAAGCGTTATCTCCAGCAACCAACGAGGGTTATGTATCTTTCGCGTTTCGAAAAGTATCTGGAGCTGCAATAATCTACTCCAAAAGCGTTATCTGCAGCACCCAACGAGGGTTACGTGCATTTCGTGTTACGAAAAAGCATCTGGAGCTGCAACAATCTACTCCAAATGCGTTATCTGCAGCACCCAACGAGGGTTACGAACCTTTCGCGTTCGGAGAAGTATCTGGAGCTACAACAATCTACTCCTAAAGCGTTATCTGCAGCACCCAACGAGGGTTACGTACCTTTCGCGTTAGGAAAAAGCATCAGGAGCTGCAACAATCTACTCCAAAAGCGTTATCTCAGCAGCACCCAACGAGGGTTACGTATTTTTCGCGTTACGAAAAAGTATCTGGAGCTGCAACAATCTACTCCAAAAGCGTTATCTGCAGCACCCAAAGAGGGTTACGTACGTTTCGCGTTACGAAAAAGCATCAGGAGCTGCAACAATCTACTCCAAAAGCGTTATCTGCAGCAGCCAACCAGGGTTACGTACCTTTCGCGTTACGAAAAAGCATCAGGAGCTGCAACAATCTACTCCAAAAGCGTTATCTGCAGCAGCCAACCAGGGTAACGTACTTTTCGCGTTACGAAAAAGTATCTGGAGCTGCAACAATCTACTCCAAAAGCGTTATCTCCAGCACCCAACGAGGGCTACGTATCTTTCGCGTTTCGAAAAGTATCTGGAGCTGCAACAATCTACTCCAAAAGCGTTATCTGCAGATTAACTAGCGTTAGACTTTATGCGTAACGAAGAAGCATCTGGAGCTGTACCAATGTACTCCAAAGGCGTATCTTCAACATCCAACTAGTTTTCTGTACCTTTCGCGATGCGAAAAAGCATCTGGAGCTGCAACAATCTACTCGAAAAGCGTTATCTGCAGCATCCAACTAGCGTTATATACTTTGTGCGTTACGAGGAAGCACCTGGAGCTGTAGCAATCTACTCCAAAAGCGTATCTGCAGCATCTAACTACCGTTATATATCTTTCACGTTACGAAAAATCATCTGAAACTGCAACAATCTACTCCAAAAGCGTTATCTGCAGCATCCAACGAGGGTTACATACCTTTCGCGTTGCGAAAAAGTATCTGGAGCTGCAACAATCTACTCCAAAAGCGTTATCTGCAGCATCCAACTATAGCATTATATACTTTGTGCGTTACGAGGAAGCATCTGGAGCTGTAGCAATCTACTCCAAAAGCGTATCTGCAGCATCCAAATACCGTTATATATATTTCGCGTTACGGAAAATCATCTGGAACTGCAACAATGTACTCCAAAAGCGTTCTGCAGCATCACACGAGGGTTACATACCTTTCGCGTTGAGAAAAAGTAAATGGACCAGCAACAATCTACTCTAAAAGCGTTATTTGCAGCATCCAACTAGAGTTATATACTTTATGTGTTACGAAAAAGCATCTGGATGTGCAACAATCTACTCCAAAAGCATTATCTGCAGCACCCAACGAGGGTTACGTATTTCCGCGTTACGAATAAGTATCTGGAGCTGCAACAGTCTACTTCAAAAGCGTCATCTGCAGCATCCAACTAGAGTTATATACTTTATGCGTTACGAAAAAGCATCTGGATGTGAAACAATCACAATCTACTCGAAAAGCGTATCTGCGACATCCAACTCACGTTATATACCTTTCGCGTTAGGAAAAAGCATCTGGACCTACAACAATCTACTCTAAAAGCGTTATCTGCAGCACCTCAACGAGGGTTATATACCTTTCGCGTTACGAAAAAGCATCTGGAGCTGCAACAATCTACTCCAAAAGCGACCGAACGAGGGTTACGTACCTTTCGCGTTACGAAAAAGCATCTGGAGCTGCAACAATCTACTCCAAAAGCGTTGTCTGCAGCACCCAACGAGGGTTATGTACCTTTCGCGTTACGAAAAAGCATCTGGAGCTGCAACAATCTACTCGAAAAGCGTTATCTGCAGCATCCAACTAGCGTTATATACTTTGTGCGTTACGAGGAAGCACCTGGAGCTGTAGCAATCTACTCCAAAAGCGTATCTGCAGCATCCAAATACCGTTATATATCTTTCACGTTACGAAAAATCATCTGAAACTGCAACAATCTACTCCAAAAGCGTTATCTGCAGCATCCAACGAGGGTTACATACCTTTCGCGTTGCGAAAAAGTATCTGGAGCTGCAACAATCTACTCCAAAAGCGTTATCTGCAGCATCCAACTATAGCATTATATACTTTGTGCGTTACGAGGAAGCATCTGGAGCTGTAGCAATCTACTCCAAAAGCGTATCTGCAGCATCCAAATACCGTTATATATATTTCGCGTTACGGAAAATCATCTGGAACTGCAACAATGTACTCCAAAAGCGTTCTGCAGCATCACACGAGGGTTACATACCTTTCGCGTTGAGAAAAAGTAAATGGACCAGCAACAATCTACTCTAAAAGCGTTATTTGCAGCATCCAACTAGAGTTATATACTTTATGTGTTACGAAAAAGCATCTGGATGTGCAACAATCTACTCGAAAAGCGTTATCTGCAGCATCGAACCACCGTTATATATCTTTCGCGTAACAAAAAAGCATCTGGAGCAGCAACAATCTACTCCAAAAGCGTTATTTGCAGCATCCAACGAGGGTTACATACCTTTCGCGTTACGAAAAACTATCTGGAGCTCCAACAATCTACTCCAAAAGCGTTATCTGCAGCACCCAACGAGGGTTACGTACCTTTCGCGTTAAGAAAAAGTATCTGGAGCTGCAACAATCTACTCCAAAAGCGTTATCTCAGCAGCACCCAACGAGGGTTACGTATATTTCGCGTTACGAAAAAGTATCTGGAGCTGCAACAATCTACTCCAAAAGCGTTATCTGCAGCACCCAACGAGGGTTACGTACCTTTCGCGTTACGAAAAAGCATCTGGAGCTGCAACAATCTACTCCAAAAGCGTTATTTGCAGCATCCAACGAGGGTTACGCACCTTTCGCATTACGAAAAACTATCTGGAGCTCCAACAATCTACTCCAAAAGCGTTATCTGCAGCACCCAAGGAGGGTTACGAACCTTTCGCGTTAAGAAAAAGTATCTGGAGCTGCAACAATCTACTCCAAAAGCGTTATCTCAGCAGCACCCAACGAGGGTTACGTATTTTTCGCGTTACGAAAAAGTATCTGGAGCTGCAACAATCTACTCCAAAAGCGTTATCTGCAGCACCCAACGAGGGTTACGTACCTTTCGCGTTACGAAATAGCATCTGGAGCTGCAACAATCTACTCCAAAAGCGTTATCTGCAGCAGCCAACCAGGGTTAAGTACCTTTCGCGTTACGAAAAAGTATCTGGAGCTGCAACAATCTACTCCAAAAGCGTTATCTGCAGCACCCAACGAGGGTTACGTACCTTTCGCGTTACAAAAAAGTGTCTGGAGCTGCAACAATCTACTCCAAAAGTGTTATCTGCAGCACCCAACGAGGGTTACGTACCTTTCGCGTTACGAAAAAGCATCTGTAGCTGCAACAATCTACTCCAAAAGCGTTATCTGCAGCACCCAACGAGGGTTACGTACCTTTCGCGTTCCGAAAAAGTATCTGGAGCTGCAACAATCTACTCCAAAAGCGTTATCTCCAGCACCCAACGAGGGTTACGTACCTTTCGCGTTTCGAAAAGTATCTGGAGCTGCAACAATCTACTCCAAAAGCGCTATCTGCAGCACCCAACGAGGGTTACGTACATTTCGCGTTACGAAAAAGCATCTGGAGCTGCAACAATCTACTCCAAAAGCGTTACGTGCAGCACCCAACGAGGGTTACGTACCTTTCGCGTTCTGAAAAGTATCTGGAGCTGCAACAATCTACTCCAAAAGCGTTACCTGCAGCACCCAACGAGGGTTACGTACCTTTCGCGTTCTGAAAGGTATCTGGAGCTGCAACAATCTACTCCAAAAGCGTTATCTCCAGCACCCAACGAGGGTTACGTACCTTTCGCGTTACGAAAAAGCATCTGTAGCTGCAACAATCTACTCCAAAAGCGTTACCTGCAGCACCCAACGAGGGTTACGTACCTTTCGCGTTCCGAAAAAGTATCTGGAGCTGCAACAATCTACTCCAAAAGCGTTATCTCCAGCACCCAACGAGGGTTACGTACCTTTCGCGTTTCGAAAAGTATCTGGAGCTGCAACAATCTACTCCAAAAGCGCTATCTGCAGCACCCAAGGAGGGTTACGTACATTTCGCGTTACGAAAAAGTATCTGGAGCTGCAACAATCTACTCCAAAAGTGTTACCTGCAGCACCCAACGAGGGTTAGGTACCTTTCGGGTTAGGAAAAAGCATCTGGAGCTGCAACAATATACTCCAAAGGCGTTATCAGCAGCACCCAACGAGGGTTGCGTAACTTTCGTGTTACGAAAAAGCATCTGGAGCTGCAACAATCTACTCTAAAAGCATTATCTGCAGCACCCAACGGGGGTTACGTACCTTTCGCGTTACGAAAAATTATCTGGAACAGCAACAATCTGCTCCGAAAGCGTATCTGCAGCATCCAACTAGCGGTATATACCTTTCGCGGTACGAAAAAGCATCTGGAGCTGCAACAATCTACTCCAAAAGTGTATCTGCAGCATCCAACTAAGGCTATATATCTTTCGCGGTACGAAAAAGCATCTGGAGCTGCAACAATCTACTCCAAAAGCGTATCTGCAGCATGCAACTAGCGGTATACCTTTCGCGGTACGAAAAAGCATCTGGAGCTGCAACAATCTGTTCCAAAAGTGTATCTGCAGCATCCAACTAAGGCTATATACCTTTCGTGGTACGAAAAAGCATCTGGAGCTGCAACAATCTACTCCAAAAGCGTATCTGCAGCATGCAACTAGCGGTATACCTTTCGCGGTACGAAAAAGCATCTGGAGCTGCAACAATCTGTTCCAAAAGTGTATCTGCAGCATCCAACTAAGGCTATATATCTTTCGCGGTACGAAAAAGCATCTGGAGCTGCAACAATCTACTCCAAAAGCGTATCTGCAGCATGCAACTAGCGGTATACCTTTCGCGGTACGAAAAAGCATCTGGAGCTGCAACAATCTGTTCCAAAAGTGTATCTGCAGCATCCAACTAAGGCTATATACCTTTCGTGGTACGAAAAAGCATCTGGAGCTGCAACAATCTACTCCAAAACTGTATCTGCAGCATCCAACTAAGGCTATATATCTTTCGCGTTCGGAAAAACCATCTGGAACTGCAACAATCTACTCCAAAAGCGTTATCTGCAGCACCCAACGAGGGTTACGTACTTTCGCGTTACGAAAAAGTATCTGGAGCTGCAACAGTCTACTCCAAAAGCGTCATCTGCAGCATCCAACTAGAGTTATATACTTTATGCGTTACGAAAAAGCATCTGGATGTGAAACAATCACAATCTACTCGAAAAGCGTATCTGCGACATCCAACTCACGTTATATACCTTTCGCGTTAGGAAAAAGCATCTGGACCTACAACAATCTACTCTAAAAGCGTTATCTGCAGCACCTCAACGAGGGTTATATACCTTTCGCGTTACGAAAAAGCATCTGGAGCTGCAACAATCTACTCCAAAAGCGACCGAACGAGGGTTACGTACCTTTCGCGTTACGAAAAAGCATCTGGAGCTGCAACAATCTACTCCAAAAGCGTTGTCTGCAGCACCCAACGAGGGTTATGTACCTTTCGCGTTACGAAAAAGCATCTGGAGCTGCAAAAATCTACTCCAAAAGCGTTATCTGCAGCACCCAACGAGGGTTATATACCTTTCGCGTTACGAAAAGTATTTGGAGCTGCAGCAATCTACTCCAAAAGCGTTATCTGCAGCACCCAACGAGGGGTATATACCT
Source organism: Ornithodoros turicata (assembly GCF_037126465.1). Taxonomy (NCBI): domain Eukaryota; kingdom Metazoa; phylum Arthropoda; class Arachnida; order Ixodida; family Argasidae; genus Ornithodoros; species Ornithodoros turicata. The sequence goes on from NC_088205.1 coordinate 30,780,250, forward strand.
TTCGCGTTACGAAAAAGCGTCTGGAGCTGCAACAATCTACTCCAAAAGCGTTATCTGCAGCACCCAACGAGGGGTATATACCTTTCGTGTTACGAAAAGTATTTGGAGCTGCAACAATCTACTACAAAAGCGTTATCTGCAGCACCCAACGAGGGGTATATACCTTTCGCGTTACGAAAAAGCATCTGGAGCTGAAACAATCTACTCCAAAAGCGTTATCTGCAGCACCCAACGAGGGTTATGTACCTTTCGCGTTTCGAAAAGTATCTGGAGCTGCAACAATCTACTCCAAAAGCGCTATCTGCAGCACCCAACGAGGGTTACGTACATTTCGCGTTACGAAAAAGTATCTGGAGCTGCAACAATCTGCTCCAAAAGCATTATCTGGAGCACCTAACGAGGGTTACGTACCTTTCGGGTTAGGAAAAAGCATCTGGAGCTGCAACAATCTACTCCAAAGACGTTATCAGCAGCACCCAACGAGGGTTGCGTAACTTTCGCGTTGCGAAAAAGCATCTGGAGCTGCAACAATCTACTCCAGCAGCATTATCTACAGCACCCAACGAGGGTTACGTACCTTTCGCGTTACGAAAAATTATTTGGAACTGCAACAATCTGCTCCAAAAGCGTATCTGCAGCATCCAACTAGCGGTATATATCTTTCGCGGTACGAAAAAGCATCTGGAGCTGCAACAGTCTACTCCAAAAGCATTATCTGCAGCACCCAACGAGGGTTACGTACCTTTCGCGTTACGTAAAATTATCTGGAACTGCAACAATCTGCTCCAAAAGCGTATCTGCAGCATCCAACTAGCGGTATACTATACCTTTCGCGGTACGAAAAAGCATCTGGAGCTGCAACAATCTACTCCAAAAGTGTATCTGCAGCATCCAACTAAGGCTATATTTCTTTCGCGTTCCGAAAAATCATCTGGAACTGCAACAATCTACTCCAAAAGTGTTATCTGCAGCACCCAACGAGGGTTACGTATTTCCGCGTTACGAAAAAGTATCTGGAGCTGCAACAGTCTACTTCAAAAGCGTCATCTGGAGCATCCAACTAGAGTTATATACTTTATGCGTTACAAAAAAGCATCTGGATGTGAAACAATCACAATGTACTCGAAAAGCGTACCTGCGACATCCAATTCACGTTATATACCTTTCGCGTTAGGAAAAAGCATCTGGAGCTACAACAATCTACTCCAAAAGCGACCGAACGAGGGTTACGTACCTTTAGCGTTACGAAAAAGCATCTGGAGCTGCAACAATCTACTCCAAAAGCGTTATCTGCAGCACCCAACGAGGGTTATGTACCTTTCGCGTTTCGAAAAGTATCTGGAGCTGCAACAATCTACTCCAAAAGCGCTATCTGCAGCACCCAAGGAGGGTTACGTACATTTCGCGTTACGAAAAAGTATCTGGAGCTGCAACAATCTACTCCAAAAGTGTTACCTGCAGCACCCAACGAGGGTTAGGTACCTTTCGGGTTAGGAAAAAGCATCTGGAGCTGCAACAATATACTCCAAAGGCGTTATCAGCAGCACCCAACGAGGGTTGCGTAACTTTCGTGTTACGAAAAAGCATCTGGAGCTGCAACAATCTACTCTAAAAGCATTATCTGCAGCACCCAACGGGGGTTACGTACCTTTCGCGTTACGAAAAATTATCTGGAACAGCAACAATCTGCTCCGAAAGCGTATCTGCAGCATCCAACTAGCGGTATATACCTTTCGCGGTACGAAAAAGCATCTGGAGCTGCAACAATCTACTCCAAAAGTGTATCTGCAGCATCCAACTAAGGCTATATATCTTTCGCGGTACGAAAAAGCATCTGGAGCTGCAACAATCTACTCCAAAAGCGTATCTGCAGCATGCAACTAGCGGTATACCTTTCGCGGTACGAAAAAGCATCTGGAGCTGCAACAATCTGTTCCAAAAGTGTATCTGCAGCATCCAACTAAGGCTATATACCTTTCGTGGTACGAAAAAGCATCTGGAGCTGCAACAATCTACTCCAAAAGCGTATCTGCAGCATGCAACTAGCGGTATACCTTTCGCGGTACGAAAAAGCATCTGGAGCTGCAACAATCTGTTCCAAAAGTGTATCTGCAGCATCCAACTAAGGCTATATATCTTTCGCGGTACGAAAAAGCATCTGGAGCTGCAACAATCTACTCCAAAAGCGTATCTGCAGCATGCAACTAGCGGTATACCTTTCGCGGTACGAAAAAGCATCTGGAGCTGCAACAATCTGTTCCAAAAGTGTATCTGCAGCATCCAACTAAGGCTATATACCTTTCGTGGTACGAAAAAGCATCTGGAGCTGCAACAATCTACTCCAAAACTGTATCTGCAGCATCCAACTAAGGCTATATATCTTTCGCGTTCGGAAAAACCATCTGGAACTGCAACAATCTACTCCAAAAGCGTTATCTGCAGCACCCAACGAGGGTTACGTACTTTCGCGTTACGAAAAAGTATCTGGAGCTGCAACAGTCTACTCCAAAAGCGTCATCTGCAGCATCCAACTAGAGTTATATACTTTATGCGTTACGAAAAAGCATCTGGATGTGAAACAATCACAATCTACTCGAAAAGCGTATCTGCGACATCCAACTCACGTTATATACCTTTCGCGTTAGGAAAAAGCATCTGGACCTACAACAATCTACTCTAAAAGCGTTATCTGCAGCACCTCAACGAGGGTTATATACCTTTCGCGTTACGAAAAAGCATCTGGAGCTGCAACAATCTACTCCAAAAGCGACCGAACGAGGGTTACGTACCTTTCGCGTTACGAAAAAGCATCTGGAGCTGCAACAATCTACTCCAAAAGCGTTGTCTGCAGCACCCAACGAGGGTTATGTACCTTTCGCGTTACGAAAAAGCATCTGGAGCTGCAACAATCTACTCCAAAAGCGTTATCTGCAGCACCCAACGAGGGTTATATACCTTTCGCGTTACGAAAAGTATTTGGAGCTGCAGCAATCTACTCCAAAAGCGTTATCTGCAGCACCCAACGAGGGGTATATACCTTTCGCGTTACGAAAAAGCGTCTGGAGCTGCAACAATCTACTCCAAAAGCGTTATCTGCAGCACCCAACGAGGGGTATATACCTTTCGTGTTACGAAAAGTATTTGGAGCTGCAACAATCTACTACAAAAGCGTTATCTGCAGCACCCAACGAGGGGTATATACCTTTCGCGTTACGAAAAAGCATCTGGAGCTGAAACAATCTACTCCAAAAGCGTTATCTGCAGCACCCAACGAGGGTTATGTACCTTTCGCGTTTCGAAAAGTATCTGGAGCTGCAACAATCTACTCCAAAAGCGCTATCTGCAGCACCCAACGAGGGTTACGTACATTTCGCGTTACGAAAAAGTATCTGGAGCTGCAACAATCTGCTCCAAAAGCATTATCTGGAGCACCTAACGAGGGTTACGTACCTTTCGGGTTAGGAAAAAGCATCTGGAGCTGCAACAATCTACTCCAAAGACGTTATCAGCAGCACCCAACGAGGGTTGCGTAACTTTCGCGTTGCGAAAAAGCATCTGGAGCTGCAACAATCTACTCCAGCAGCATTATCTACAGCACCCAACGAGGGTTACGTACCTTTCGCGTTACGAAAAATTATTTGGAACTGCAACAATCTGCTCCAAAAGCGTATCTGCAGCATCCAACTAGCGGTATATATCTTTCGCGGTACGAAAAAGCATCTGGAGCTGCAACAGTCTACTCCAAAAGCATTATCTGCAGCACCCAACGAGGGTTACGTACCTTTCGCGTTACGTAAAATTATCTGGAACTGCAACAATCTGCTCCAAAAGCGTATCTGCAGCATCCAACTAGCGGTATACTATACCTTTCGCGGTACGAAAAAGCATCTGGAGCTGCAACAATCTACTCCAAAAGTGTATCTGCAGCATCCAACTAAGGCTATATTTCTTTCGCGTTCCGAAAAATCATCTGGAACTGCAACAATCTACTCCAAAAGTGTTATCTGCAGCACCCAACGAGGGTTACGTATTTCCGCGTTACGAAAAAGTATCTGGAGCTGCAACAGTCTACTTCAAAAGCGTCATCTGGAGCATCCAACTAGAGTTATATACTTTATGCGTTACGAAAAAGCATCTGGATGTGAAACAATCACAATGTACTCGAAAAGCGTACCTGCGACATCCAATTCACGTTATATACCTTTCGCGTTAGGAAAAAGCATCTGGAGCTACAACAATCTACTCCAAAAGCGACCGAACGAGGGTTACGTACCTTTAGCGTTACGAAAAAGCATCTGGAGCTGCAACAATCTACTCCAAAAGCGTTATCTGCAGCACCCAACGAGGGTTATGTACCTTTCGCGTTTCGAAAAGTATCTGGAGCTGCAACAATCTACTCCAAAAGCGCTATCTGCAGCACCCAACGAGGGTTACGTACATTTCGCGTTACGAAAAAGTATCTGGAGCTGCAACAATCTACTCCAAAAGCATTATCTGGAGCACCTAACCAGGGTTACGTACCTTTCGGGTTAGGAAAAAGCATCTGGAGCTGCAACAATCTACTCCAAAGACGTTATCAGCAGCACCCAACGAGGGTTGCGTAACTTTCGCGTTGCGAAAAAGCATCTGGAGCTGCAACAATCTACTCCAGCAGCATTATCTACAGCACCCAACGAGGGTTACGTACCTTTCGCGTTACGAAAAATTATCTGGAACTGCAACAATCTGCTCCAAAAGCGAATCTGCAGCATCCAACTAGCGGTATATATCTTTCGCGGTACGAAAAAGCATCTGGAGCTGCAACAGTCTACTCCAAAAGCATTATCTGCAGCACCCAACGAGGGTTACGTACCTTTCGCGTTACGTAAAATTATCTGGAACTGCAACAATCTGCTCCAAAAGCGTATCTGCAGCATCCAACTAGCGGTATATATCTTTCGCGGTACGAAAAAGCATCTGGAGCTGCAACAGTCTACTCCAAAAGCATTATCTACAGCACCCAACGAGGGTTACGTACCTTTCGCGTTACGTAAAATTATCTGGAACTGCAACAATCTGCTCCAAAAGCGTATCTGCAGCATCCAACTAGCGGTATATATCTTTCGCGGTACGAAAAAGCATCTGGAGCTGCAACAGTCTACTCCAAAAGCATTATCTACAGCACCCAACGAGGGTTACGTACCTTTCGCGTTACGTAAAATTATCTGGAACTGCAACAATCTGCTCCAAAAGCGTATCTGCAGCATCCAACTAGCGGTATATATCTTTCGCGGTACGAAAAAGCATCTGGAGCTGCAACAATCTACTCCAAAAGCATTTTCTGCAGCACCCAACGAGGGTTACGTACCTTTCGCGTTACGAAAAGTTATCTGGAACTGCAACAATCTGCTCCAAAAGCGTATCTGCAGCATCCAACTAGCGGTATATATCTTTCGCGGTACGAAAAAGCATCTGGAGCTGCAACAGTCTACTCCAAAAGCATTATCTACAGCACCCAACGAGGGTTACGTACCTTTCGCGTTACGAAAAATTATTTGGAACTGCAACAATCTGCTCCAAAAGCGTATCTGCAGCATCCAACTAGCGGTATATATCTTTCGCGGTACGAAAAAGCATCTGGAGCTCAACAGTCTACTCCAAAAGCATTATCTGCAGCACCCAACGAGGGTTACGTACCTTTCGCGTTACGTAAAATTATCTGGAACTGCAACAATCTGCTCCAAAAGCGTATCTGCAGCATCCAACTAGCGGTATACAGTCGGACCTCGTTTTATGAACCCTCGATATACGAATTCCCTCAACTTACGAACGGCTCCACAGGGAACCAAACTTTTTCCGTGTATTTTGACCTCGTTTTACGAACCCCCGATATCCGAACTATGAACGGATTATTAGGGAACGGACCCAAAGTAGCCAAGTCATTCTGACCTCGATATACGAACGGGCGTTATGAACGTAAAGAGGACCAGGCCAATGGACCGGAGGATAATGAAAGTTCCTCAGTACATGCTGCCAAGGTCAAACATACAATGTCCCAACGTCGCTACGTTCCACAAACATGATTCACCATTTCCTGAAAGAATAATTCGGCCGTTTACAGCCGAACGGTTGTGAGTTTGGACCAGGTCTCCGAGATAGAAACATCTTGCTGTTCCAAGAGAAGGCGTTCAGTCCTGACAGCCGGTGACAAGCGTAATATTTGCCGTTGGGAACAGTCTCATCCGCGCGCGATACGGTACTTTGAGGACCGGGTGGATGAGTCAAGTGTCAGACTTCTGTCATCTCTTCTAAACAGGATAGACCCTGCAGAAAGTATGGTGCAAAGCACAATTACGCAGTATTTTCAAAAATAAAACTTATTCAAATTAATTTCCCGTAGAAGAAGAAGTGAGAAGAAGAAGTTCCCGTGTTTTTGTGAGGTATTTGTGCACTGCACTCCTCGGACCTCGATTTACGAATACCTCGATTTACGAACGATTTTTTGAGAAACGAAGGGTGTTCGTAAAGCGAGGTTTGACTGTATACCTTTCGCGGTACGAAAAAGCATCTGGAGCTGCAACAATCTACTCCAAAAGTGTATCTGCAGCATCCAACTAAGGCTATATTTCTTTCGCGTTCCGAAAAATCATCTGGAACTGCAACAATCTACTCCAAAAGTGTTATCTGCAGCACCCAACGAGGGTTACGTATTTCCGCGTTACGAAAAAGTATCTGGAGCTGCAACAGTCTACTTCAAAAGCGTCATCTGCAGCATCCAACTAGAGTTATATACTTTATGCGTTACGAAAAAGCATCTGGATGTGAAACAATCACAATCTACTCGAAAAGCGTACCTGCGACATCCAATTCACGTTATATACCTTTCGCGTTAGGAAAAAGCATCTGGAGCTACAACAATCTACTCCAAAAGCGACCGAACGAGGGTTACGTACCTTTAGCGTTACGAAAAAGCATCTGGAGCTGCAACAATCTACTCCAAAAGCGTTATCTGCAGCACCCAACGAGGGTTATGTACCTTTCGCGTTTCGAAAAGTATCTGGAGCTGCAACAATCTACTCCAAAAGCGCTATCTGCAGCACCCAACGAGGGTTACGTACATTTCGCGTTACGAAAAAGTATCTGGAGCTGCAACAATCTACTCCAAAAGCATTATCTGGAGCACCTAACCAGGGTTACGTACCTTTCGGGTTAGGAAAAAGCATCTGGAGCTGCAACAATCTACTCCAAAGACGTTATCAGCAGCACCCAACGAGGGTTGCGTAACTTTCGCGTTGCGAAAAAGCATCTGGAGCTGCAACAATCTACTCCAGCAGCATTATCTACAGCACCCAACGAGGGTTACGTACCTTTCGCGTTACGAAAAATTATCTGGAACTGCAACAATCTGCTCCAAAAGCGAATCTGCAGCATCCAACTAGCGGTATATATCTTTCGCGGTACGAAAAAGCATCTGGAGCTGCAACAATCTACTCCAAAAGTGTATCTGCAGCATCCAACTAAGGCTATATTTCTTTCGCGTTCCGAAAAATCATCTGGAACTGCAACAATCTACTCCAAAAGTGTTATCTGCAGCACCCAACGAGGGTTACGTATTTCCGCGTTACGAAAAAGTATCTGGAGCTGCAACAGTCTACTTCAAAAGCGTCATCTGCAGCATCCAACTAGAGTTATATACTTTATGCGTTACGAAAAAGCATCTGGATGTGAAACAATCACAATCTACTCGAAAAGCGTACCTGCGACATCCAATTCACGTTATATACCTTTCGCGTTAGGAAAAAGCATCTGGAGCTACAACAATCTACTCCAAAAGCGACCGAACGAGGGTTACGTACCTTTAGCGTTACGAAAAAGCATCTGGAGCTGCAACAATCTACTCCAAAAGCGTTATCTGCAGCACCCAACGAGGGTTATGCACCTTTCGCGTTTCGAAAAGTATCTGGAGCTGCAACAATCTACTCCAAAAGCGCTATCTGCAGCACCCAACGAGGGTTACGTACATTTCGCGTTACGAAAAAGTATCTGGAGCTGCAACAATCTACTCCAAAAGCATTATCTGGAGCACCTAACCAGGGTTACGTACCTTTCGGGTTAGGAAAAAGCATCTGGAGCTGCAACAATCTACTCCAAAGACGTTATCAGCAGCACCCAACGAGGGTTGCGTAACTTTCGCGTTGCGAAAAAGCATCTGGAGCTTAAACAATCTACTCCAGCAGCATTATCTACAGCACCCAACGAGGGTTACGTACCTTTCGCGTTACGAAAAATTATCTGGAACTGCAACAATCTGCTCCAAAAGCGAATCTGCAGCATCCAACTAGCGGTATATATCTTTCGCGGTACGAAAAAGCATCTGAGCTGCAACAATCTACTCCAAAAGTGTATCTGCAGCATCCAACTAAGGCTATATTTCTTTCGCGTTCCGAAAAATCATCTGGAACTGCAACAATCTACTCCAAAAGTGTTATCTGCAGCACCCAACGAGGGTTACGTATTTCCGCGTTACGAAAAAGTATCTGGAGCTGCAACAGTCTACTTCAAAAGCGTCATCTGCAGCATCCAACTAGAGTTATATACTTTATGCGTTACGAAAAAGCATCTGGATGTGAAACAATCACAATCTACTCGAAAAGCGTACCTGCGACATCCAATTCACGTTATATACCTTTCGCGTTAGGAAAAAGCATCTGGAGCTACAACAATCTACTCCAAAAGCGACCGAACGAGGGTTACGTACCTTTAGCGTTACGAAAAAGCATCTGGAGCTGCAACAATCTACTCCAAAAGCGTTATCTGCAGCACCCAACGAGGGTTATGTACCTTTCGCGTTTCGAAAAGTATCTGGAGCTGCAACAATCTACTCCAAAAGCGCTATCTGCAGCACCCAACGAGGGTTACGTACATTTCGCGTTACGAAAAAGTATCTGGAACTGCAACAATCTGCTCCAAAAGCGTATCTGCAGCATCAAACTAGCGGTATATATCTTTCGCGGTACGAAAAAGCATCTGGAGCTGCAACAGTCTACTCCAAAAGCATTATCTACAGCACCCAACGAGGGTTACGTACCTTTCGCGTTACGTAAAATTATCTGGAACTGCAACAATCTGCTCCAAAAGCGTATCTGCAGCATCCAACTAGCGGTATATATCTTTCGCGGTACGAAAAAGCATCTGGAGCTGCAACAATCTACTCCAAAAGCATTATCTGCAGCACCCAACGAGGGTTACGTACCTTTCGCGTTACGAAAAGTTATCTGGAACTGCAACAATCTGCTCCAAAAGCGTATCTGCAGCATCCAACTAGCGGTATATATCTTTCGCGGTACGAAAAAGCGTCTGGAGCTGCAACAATCTACTCCAAAAGCATTATCTGCAGCACCCAACGAGCGTTACGTACCTTTCGCGTTACGAAAAATTATCTGGAACTGCAACAATCTGCTCCAAAAGCGTATCTGCAGCATCCAACTAGCGGTATATATCTTTCGCGGTACGAAAAAGCATCTGAAGCTGCAACAATCTACTCCAAAAGCATTATCTACAGCACCCAACGAGGGTTACGTACCTTTCGCGTTACGTAAAATTATCTGGAACTGCAACAATCTGCTCCAAAAGCGTATCTGCAGCATCCAACTAGCGGTATATACCTTTCGCGGTACGAAAAAGCGTCTGGAGCTGCAACAATCTACTCCAAAAGTGTATCAGCAGGATCCAACTAAGGCTATATATCTTTCGCGTTGCGAAAAATCATCTGGAACTGCAACAATCTACTCCAAAAGTGTTATCTGCAGCACCCCCCAGGCAGAAATCTGGAATGGGACCATTTCAAAATGGTTTAACGAACTGGTCCCACATTGGTAATGGTCCCACTCTGGTCCCACCCTAGTAATGGTCCCACTCTAGTCCCACTTGCCAAGTGGTCCCATGGAGGACCAGTTCGTTAAGCCACTTCAGAATGGGACCACTCTGGAGTGGGACCACTTCAAAGTGGTTTATTGGACAGGTCCCACTTTGAGTGTGTCCCACTTAGTGACTGGGACCAGTTGAAAGTGGAATCAGCTTCACGATGGTCCCACTTGAACTGGAACCAGTGGAATTGATCCAGTGGTCCCCTCTGCTAAGTGGTCCGGGATCCGGCCACTTAGCAGCTGGGGCCACTGAATGCATGACTGAAAATAATGCATAGAAATGCACATATTGCTCAAGTAAATACCGTTTATTCTGCTAAAAGCATACACTGAGCAGAAAGAAATAATCAATACATCTCTACATGTTCATACTACGTAGTATAAGTCTGATCACTCACTGTGTCTTGACAAAGCATATGCCTGACTGCGATGCACTCACGGACCACAGGGAGCTTTCGTTCGTTGGCCACCTCACATCTTGTATTTTCTTAGAGAAGATGACACATGACATTCCTGTTTTCCATGCAGGTCGCGACACCCCCTTCCTCTACACCGTACGTTCGGAATCTTCTTATCCTGTTTCTCTTCAAGTTCCTCCTAAGTTTCTAAAATGAAACATCTATTTAATAGTAATCAAAACATCACGGTCATCACTCATACCTGCAAACATTCGCGACGTGCAGTCCGATTGGCGTTTCACAGTGCGTTTTGCCCCTACGCCGTTTAGGTCTTCTTGGCGTCAAAACTCTTCCGGGAAATCGACAATGTGTTGCACAGGAACCATTGTCATCGCGTTGTCTTACAAAGCCCACTAAAACACACGTAAATACTGCACAGGGGATACACCGTCGTTGCGACGGCAACTGAAGACCAAACCAACTTGCTGCGACGCGTTCAAGTTCCAACTGCCATGCCGCCATGCCACCTGCCACTCTCGCCCTCTCCTCCCCTCTCGGCTCTCGCCGTCTGAAGTTTGAATTTGTAGCCGCCGTAGCGTCTTCACATTGCATCAGCCTCTGCAGTTACCTTTCCTTTTCGTTGTCTTTCTTCTAGTTATTTAGCTTAATTTTTGTTGTTGTTGAGATCTATTTTTTACCTTTCTCTGGTACTTAATATGTTATGATATGCACCTTCAGATGAGAATATGTGCTCGAATTGGAGTTACAGGGATACAGCATATATTTGATCGCAGACGCACGCACCTGGATAAACAGCACTAAAAATAGATCAGAGTAATATATCAAACAAAACCAGAAGGATATATGGCAAGTGTGGACAAGATGAAATCTCAAAGGGGGAAGCTGGGAAGCTGCTCAACTTGGAGTCTCAAGTGACCATTCTGGGAACAAAATGGTACCTGTGATGATCCAGCTGGAACTGCTGGAACCATCTGAGCCCAAAATGGAACCCGCTTAAAGCCAGAGTGGGAACCACACACCACTTTGGCACCCTGCTGGGCCCAGAATGAAACCCACTTAAACCCAGAGTGGGAACCACACACCACTTTGGCACCCATCTGGGCCCAGAACGGAACCCGCTTAAAGCCAGAGTGGGAACACTGCACCACTTTGGGACCCATCTGGGCCCAGTATGGAACCCGCTTAAAGCCAGAATGGGACCACTAACGCCACTTGGGGACCCATCTGGGACCAGAATGGAACCCGCTTAAAGCCAGAGTGGGACCATTAATACCACTTGGGGACCCATCTGGGACCATTCAACTGCAAATGGAACCACTTGGGGACCATTCAGGAACCAGTCCTGATTTCTGCCTGGGCCAACGAGGGTTACGTATTTCCGCGTTACGAAAAAGTATCTGGGGCTGCAACAGTCTACTCCAAAAGCGTCATCTGCAGCATACAACTAGAGTTATATACTTTATGCGTTACGAAAAAGCATCTGGATGTGAAACAATCACAATCTACTCGAAAAGCGTTACTGCGACATCCAACTCACGTTATATACCTTTCGCGTTAGGAAAAACCATCTGGAGCTACAGCAATCTACTCTAAAAGCGTTATCTGCAGCATCCAACCAGCGTTATATATCTTTCGCGTTACGAAACAGCATCTGGAGCTGCAACAATCTACTCCAAAAGCGTTATATGGAGCACCCAACGAGGGTTATAGACCTTTCGCGGTACGAAAAAGCATCTGGAGCTGCAACAATATACTCCAAAAGTGTATCAGCAGCATCCAACTAAGGATATATCTTTCGCGTTCCGAAATATCATCTGGAACTGCAGCAATATACTCCAAAAGCGTTATCTGCAGCACCCAACGAGGGTTGCTTACTTTATCGTTACGAAAAAGTATCTGGAGCTGCAACAATCTACTCCAAAAGCGTTATCTGCAGCACCCAACGAGGGTTATATACCTCTCGCATTACGAAAAGTATTTGGAGCTGCAAAAATCTACTCCAAAAGCAACTTACGGACATTGTGGAATACCGCCGGATGAAAGCTAAAGTAACACGAGAACTTAAAAACGAGGACAGGAAGCGTTGGCGTAAGTTTTGCCACCACCTTTCACCGTTCGATCCGGCCACGAAGATCTGGCGGACAATCCGATCTCTGAAGGAGGCGCCCCCTCAAAAGAATCCTCTCGCGGCCTTGGCTGTCGTTCAGCGTGTAGACGAGAACACGCTTGCGACGGACTTCTGTGTGGTACTAACGACTCCGGCGGCTGCCTCGACCACGCCCCTACACCACAGTTTTGTCCACAGTTTGACGGCTGAACTTCACCACGACTGGCCCCGTCCCCCGGAAGTTATGGACCGCGACTTCACACTAATCGAGCTAAAGGCAGCGTTGAAGCTTGTGAACGCCAGCTCGTCCCCTGGGCCCGATAAAATCACCTATGCCGCCCTACGAAACCTTGACGGGCGGTCACTCCAAGCTCTCCTTCATGTCTATAATACGTCTTGGCAACAAGGATCTTTACCACATACATGGAAGGAGGCCTTGGTTGTTCCCATCCTGAAACCAGGCAAGCCCCCAAATGCCCTATCCTCCTTTCGCCCGGTGAGCCTGACAAGCTGTGTGGGGAAACTGATGGAGAGAATGGTTTTGCATCGCCTCGACTGGTGGCTCGAAAAACGACGTGCGTTCCCTCACGAAATGGCTGGATTTCGTCGCCACCGAAGCTCCATGGATCCAGTTCTCGACCTAGTCTCTACAGTTCAACATGCTCGAGCCCATCGACGGATCGTCCGATCGATCTTCCTTGACATCAAGCGCGCCTATGATACCGTCTCGCACATTTGTGTGCTGCATGCCTTGCGCTCGTTTGGAGTATCCGGTCGGCTCTTCATCTGGCTCCAAGACTTCCTTACGGACCGAACTGTCGCTGTCCGTACGTCCCAAGGCCAAAGCCCTCAGCATCCTGTTCCCCAAGGAGTCCCCCAAGGAAGCATTCTCAGCCCGACACTCTTTAACGTGGTGATGGCCGGCCTACAATCAGTAATTCCTCGCAAAGTGTCGTTCTCCGTGTATGCAGATGACGTCGCCCTTTGGACAGTAGGAAAATCACGCCCGGCTCTCCAGCGCCGCCTGCAGCTCGCTTTAAACAACATCCATACGTACCTGACGCACCTCGGGATGGACCTTTCACCCGAAAAGTGTGTCGAGCTCCCTTTCAGGCGTAAAGCTATGGCCAATTTCCCACTTTGGCTTGGTTTAAAGAAGCTAGAACCAGTACGCTTTCACCACTTCCTTGGCGTGGTAATCGACTCGGACTTGCGCTGGGCTCGGCACATTAAACACCTTGAAACTAAAGTGCAGCGATGGCTCCCCGCAATCCAACATCTTTCTGGCCCAGGATGGGGCTGTGATCAGCGTTCCCTGCTCGCGGTTCACGCGGCATTGGTAAGGGCAACTGTGCTTTACAGCCTTCCTATTCTGCACAGGATATCAACAACTTCATTAAATACGCTTCGGTCCCTGTTTGCTCGAAGCCTTCGTCGATGCCTCGGAGTTCCAAGAATGGCTGAAACACGACAAGTACTGGCTGAAGCTGGTGAGCTCCCGATTGAAGTTCTCCGTGAACGGCTCGGCAGTACCTCCGTTTGCGTGCTCACATTCCCCGCCACCCGCTACTCAGGAAAATTCGATACCGCCCTGGAAGCGACTTCTATCGAGTAGCGCAGAGGACACGCCAGACTCTCACTGGCTTCATAACTAAGGACACTATACCGCCGGAAGCCCCCTGGTCTCTACCGGTACCGCCCACTTTTGTACGCCTCCCAAACCTTCTGCAAAGAAGAGATCAGGTCCCCCCTCAAGTCCTCCGAGCCCATTTTCATGCTCTGGTAGACGAGAAGTTTTCTACGTTTACGGCAGCATATACTGATGGCGCATCCCGAAACAACAAGTCCGCCTCAGCCTTCGTCATTCCATCCGAAGGCGTCGTGCACGGAAGACGCCTTTCACATCCAACCTCCTCCACAGCTGCGGAACTCTATGCCATCCTTTTCTTTCTACAACACATCGCTGATTTTCCACCCCGGGAATGGGCAGTCTTTACAGACTCCAAATCTGCACTTCAAGCAATTGAAACTTCCGGCATACGAGGCCCATCCACACCCCTAGTCACAGACGTGTTAATGGCTTACCACACTATCTACGCCGCAGGCCACAGGCTAGTTCTCCAGTGGGTTCCAGCCCATTGTGGTGTCGTGGGGAACGAGCAGGCCGACAGCGCCGCAGAAGCAGCACTCTCGTCTCGGAACCGGACCCGTATTGTTCTGCTTAGAGGAGACCGCCGTTCAATTCTGCGACGTCTAGTGACACCCCTGGCTTCCCGCCAACGGACAACCGACATTCTTCCCCCCTCTATGTTGAACAGAGTTGATCCCACGCTCGCTTTCCGCATGCCACGAAACACATCTCGTCAGGATGCTGCATTAATCCACCGCATGCGCCTCGATGTGGCCTTTACAGCTCAGTGGCGTTACCGCTTGAGACAAATTGATTCTACCACCTGCTGCCACTGTGGTGCTCTTGAGGATCTGGAGCACATTCTTCTTCATTGCCCTCACTACGAACCTTCCCGAACCACACTCTCCGAGTCTCTTCGTCAGCTGGACTCTCGCCCTTTCTCCCTACCGAAATTGCTTGGTCCCTGGCCCAATCCAGCCCAGCAACGCTCTGCGCTCAAAGGTCTTCTGACATTTCTGGACACCATCGGACTTCGATCGTTATTGTAAAGGGGCACGTTATTTTATTCCCCCCATTCCACCAAGCACTGGGGTAGAGTATCGCCTGTTGCGATGAAACTCCCCACTCTCCAAGGCCGAAAATAAAGTTGTTGTTGCTGTTACTCCAAAAGCGTTATCTGCAGCACCCAACGAGGGGTATATACCTTTCGCGTTACGAAAAAGCGTCTGAAGCTGCAACAATCTACTCCAAAAGCGTTATCTGCAGCACCCAACGAGGGTTATGTACCTTTCGCGTTACGAAAAAGCATCTGGAGCTGCAACAATCTACTCCAAAAGTGTTATCTGCAGCACCCAACGAGGGTTATATACCTTTCGCGTTAAGAAAAGTATTTGGAGGTGCAACAATCTACTCCAAAAGCGTTATCTGCAGCACCCAACGAGGGATATATACCTTTCGCGTTACGAAAAAGCGTCTGAAGCTGCAACAATCTACTCCAAAAGCGTTATCTGCAGCACCCAATGAGGGTTATGTACCTTTCGCGTTACGAAAAAGCATCTGGAGCTGCAACAATCTACTCCAAAAGCGTTACCTGCGAGGGTTATAGACCTTTCGCGTTACCAAAAAGCATCTGGAGCTGCAACAATCTACTCCAAAAGTGTATCTGCAGCATCCAACTAAGGCTATATATCGTTCGCGTTCCGAAAAATCATCTGGAACTGCAACAATCTACTCCAAAAGTGTTATCTGCAGCACCCAACGAGGGTTACGTATTTCCGCGTTACGAAAAAGTTTCTGGAGCTGCAACAGTCTACTCCAAAAGCGTCATCTGCAGCATCCAACTAGAGTTATATACTTTATACGTTACGAAAAAGCATCTGGATGTCAAACAATCACAATCTACTCGAAAAGCGTATCTGCGACATCCAACTCACGTTATATACCTTTCGCGTTAGGAAAAACCATCTGGAGCTACAACAATCTACTCTAAAAGCGTTATCTGCAGCATCCAACCAGCGTTATATATCTTTCGCGTTACGAAACAGCATCTGGAGCTGCAACAATCTACTCCAAAAGCGTTATCTGCAGCATCCAACGAGGGTTACGTATTTTTCGCGTTATGAAAAAGCATCTGGAGCTGCAACAATCTACTCCAAAAGCGTTATCTGTATCATCCAACTAGCGTTATATGTCTTTCGCGTTACGAAAAGGCATCTGGAGCTGGAACAATCTACTCCAAAAGCGTATCTTCAGCATCCAACTAGTTTTCTATACCTTTCGCGTTACGAAAAAGCATCTGGAGCTGCAACAATGTAGTCCAAAAGCGTTATCTGCAGCATCCAACTAGCGTTATATGCTTTGTGTGTTACGAGGAAGCATCTGGAGCTGTAGCAAAATACTCCAAAAGCGTTATCTGCAGCATCCAACAAGGGTTACATACCTTTCGCGTTAAGAAAAAGTAAATGGACCAGCAACAATCTACTCTAAAAGCGTTATCTGCATCATCCAACTAGAGTTATATACTTTATGCGTTACGAGAAAGCATCTGGATGTGCAACAATCTACTCGGAAAGCGTTATCTGCAGCATCCAACGAGGGTTATATAACTTTCGCGTTACGAAAAAGCATCTGGAGCTATAGCAATCTACTCCAAAGGCGTTGCAGGATTCAAGTAGGATTATATACCTTTCGCGTTACAAAAAAGCATCTGGAGCTGCAAGAATCTACTCGAAAAGCGTTATCTGCAGCATCGAACCAGCGTTATACATCTTTCGCGCAACAAAAAAGCATCTGGAGCTGCAACAATCTACTCCAAAAGCGTTATCTGCAGCACCCAACGAGGGTTCCGTACCTTTCGCGTTACGATAAAGCATCTGGAGCTGCAACAATCTGCTCCAAAAGCGTTATGTGCAGCACCCAACGAGGGTTACACACCTTATGCGTTATGAAAAAGCATCTGGAGCTGCAACAATCTACTCTAAAAGCGTTATCTGCAGCACCCATCGAGGGTTACGTACCTTTCGCGTTACGAAAAAGTATCCGGAGCTGGAACAATCTACTCCAAAAGCGTTATCTGCGAGGGTAAAAGACCTTTCGCGGTACGAAAAAGCATCTGGAGCTGCAACAATCTGCTCCAAAAGCGTTATGTGCAGCACCCAACGAGGGTTACACACCTTATGCGTTATGAAAAAGCATCTGGAGCTGCAACAATCTACTCTAAAAGCGTTATCTGCAGCACCCATCGAGGGTTACGTACCTTTCGCGTTACGAAAAAGTATCCGGAGCTGGAACAATCTACTCCAAAAGCGTTATCTGCGAGGGTAAAGGACCTTTCGCGGTACGAAAAAGCATCTGGAGCTGCAACAAAAAGTATCTGGAGTCGCAACAGTATACTCCAAAAGCGTCATCTGCAGCATCCAACTAGAGTTATATACTTTATGCGTTACGAGAAAGCATCTGGATGTGCAACAATCTACTCGGAAAGCGTTATCTGCAGCATCCAACGAGGGTTATATAACTTTCGCGTTACGAAAAAGCATCTGGAGCTATAGCAATCTACTCCAAAGGCGTTGCAGGATTCAAGTAGGATTATATACCTTTCGCGTTACAAAAAAGCATCTGGAGCTGCAAGAATCTACTCGAAAAGCGTTATCTGCAGCATCGAACCAGCGTTATACATCTTTCGCGCAACAAAAAAGCATCTGGAGCTGCAACAATCTACTCCAAAAGCGTTATCTGCAGCACCCAACGAGGGTTCCGTACCTTTCGCGTTACGATAAAGCATCTGGAGCTGCAACAATCTGCTCCAAAAGCGTTATGTGCAGCACCCAACGAGGGTTACACACCTTATGCGTTATGAAAAAGCATCTGGAGCTGCAACAATCTACTCTAAAAGCGTTATCTGCAGCACCCATCGAGGGTTATGTACCTTTCGCGTTACGAAAAAGTATCCGGAGCTGGAACAATCTACTCCAAAAGCGTTATCTGCGAGGGTAAAAGACCTTTCGCGGTACGAAAAAGCATCTGGAGCTGCAACAATCTGCTCCAAAAGCGTTATGTGCAGCACCCAACGAGGGTTACACACCTTATGCGTTATGAAAAAGCATCTGGAGCTGCAACAATCTACTCTAAAAGCGTTATCTGCAGCACCCATCGAGGGTTACGTACCTTTCGCGTTACGAAAAAGTATCCGGAGCTGGAACAATCTACTCCAAAAGCGTTATCTGCGAGGGTAAAAGACCTTTCGCGGTACGAAAAAGCATCTGGAGCTGCAACAAAAAGTATCTGGAGTCGCAACAGTATACTCCAAAAGCGTCATCTGCAGCATCCAACTAGAGTTATATACTTTATGCGTTACGAAAAAGCATCTGGATGTGAAACAATCACAATCTACTCGAAAAGCGTATCTGCGACATCCAACTCACGTTATATACCTTTCGCGTTAGGAAAAAGCATCTGGAGCTACAACAATCTACTCTAAAAGCGTTATCATCAGCATCCAACCAGCGTTATATACCTTTCGCGTTAGGAAACAGCATATTGAGCTGCAACAATCTACTCCAAATGCATTATCTGCAGCATCCAACGAGGGTTACATATTTTTGCGTTATGAAAAAGCATCTGGAGCTGCAACAATCTACTCGAAAAGCGTTATCTGCAGCATCCAACCAGCGTTATATATCTTTCGCGTTACGAAAAAGCATCTGGAGCTGGAACAATCTACACTCTTAACTCGGTACCCTTTAGTAAAGGGTAAAAAATCGCAATATTTTACCCTCTATTTCAGAAGCTACCAGGTACCTTCTGAGCAGTACCTTTTATAAAAGTTACAAGGAAACCCACTAATTAGAGGTTACGGCCTTCAATCCAGCACCTGCCCGTAAAGGTTACGCCAACGTGCGGCTTTTTATACAGGATGTTCATTTTTATTCGCAACAGAGTAGCGCTCATTTGGCAGGTGGGTTATGTGAATTTTTGCTAATGAATCGATCCGTACTTAGAAACACATGCGTCAGGAAATGTCGGAAATGTTTGTAACTACGGATGGGTTAATTTGCGAAAATTAACATAACCCACCTGTCAAATGAGAGCTGGTGTGATGCGAATAAAAACAAACACCCTGTGCGTGGGATATGGACAGAGATTTACAGAACACAACAAGGTACCAAAATGAACCAGCAGCAGAAAAGATCTTGAACATATGCATATTACAAAAACAGAAGTCTGTTGAGAGGTGACACATTGTGCACAAGTGCGATTCTGATGTGAGGAGACACCATGGTCGCTTTAGCATGTATGTGGAAAAAAGAACTATATTCTAAGTGAGAAGCAATGCATAAAACTGCCAGGAAGCCAGCGAGTCAAAACAACTGACCTATGTTTGCTAAGCTGAACAGACGCTGCCATAATCACAACAAACATGCGCTAAGAGCTCTTGCTATCAAAATAACGCACGTACCTAGCACAAAATGTACACTTACCCAGTGTATGAAGTGTGTGAATTAGGGCTGCGGTGGTGACGTTCGTTTTCGGTTATATATTCTTTGCAATCTTCGCACTCACTACACTTTCCCCTGAGAACACCAAAAATATCCTTGTTTGCTAGCGACATCTAGCTTTTCCGTTGTTCCTGACTATACTATGATAAACGCGAGGAAAACCACTGATTAAAACAGATTACACTTGTTAACGAACGGACGACGAGCGTTAAGCGTTTCAAGGAAACCGCTCTCAGTGTGGATAGACCTAGACCAGGCTCGGCTACGCAGCGAAATCGGAAATCTTGGTGGTTGCGGCATTGACAATGGTTTTCCACCCTTTAGAAAGAAACATACTATCAGTATTCCAGACTGCGAACTTATAATCTGTGTTCATACAGCATTGATAACATGTAGTCGACGTATAAATGACGCTGAAACAGATAAAAAATAACAGCGTAGATTCGCAACTGTCGTCTCGAATGGGAGGCTGTTGAAACCTTTACAGACGACGACAGTCTGCCCCCAGAGCGTGGCTCGTGCCACATGCACTTAATCATTCCTTGTATCACCTGCGCACCAGTAAACATCTTCACCCCGTCTTTCTGTCCTGTCTTCTACATGGTGCCGTGACCAGGATCGCTTGATAGAACGTGAGGACGACAGAAGGATGCGGCCGACGGACCTGACCACAGCCATGGAACGACAGCATCTGAACGCAAAAAGGAACTTGCTACGTGAGCAGGTGAGGGCCATCATGAACGAAATGGAACGACAAATGGCGTCTCATCGACAGCAACCAACTACAGGATCGAAACTACAAGAGGACGTGGAACGGCTACTGAACCTCAACGATGCCCTGAGGAATACGGACAACGAAATCGAAGCTCACTACGATGAGGAAGAATTCGAAGACGAATATCTAACGCAACTGAATTACCAGGGCGACATCGCATTTGCGATTTCCAGGGCGAAGGCTTACCTAACCGCAAGACGAATGTCTATCATCAGCGCGATAAAGGCCAGGCATGCAGCGTCACACGCAGGTCCCCAAAAAGACTGCACATCGCAACGGGGATATGCTAAGCCTCCAACCAATAATCAGGGCCAAAACGGGCCTGACAGCAAGAGCCTGTCTGTTGAGGATACTCTCGTTGGGAACGGTAAAGAGGGAGATACGGAGAAAGTGCTGTGCAAGACTGTGACGACAGAATCGCTTGTTGTAGAAGTGAGTCAGAGCGTACAAAACTACTCATCAGAGCACGCAATGATCTCCACCTCCTCAAAGACCGCAATTGAAACGGCATGCTCATTGACTGATGAATGCCAAATGATCGAAGGACGGACAGTCATTCACCAAAACGCTTTGCTCCTCCCCCAAATAGCGATTGAAAGATGTCATGGACAGCCGAGCCGCCAGCATGACATACCACACAACCCAAACGTTCCGATGAACAACCAGTCGCAGGCTCAGCCGGAGCTTTCCGACACTTCGATCGACAGCTGCAAACTTACTCCTCAGCAAAGACTGTTGTGCAACAGTGCAACGGGAGCTACACCGCCTGGATGCAGCGCAGTTGGCACGCCACATCTAAACCAGCGAGGACGAATCACTGCGGGCTTCTCAACGGTACATAAAGTGGCCGCCACTACCGCTGACCAGACCATCTGCCTGTGCCAACTGGACTTCTCAGCTGATGACAGCGCAGCGCACCGTGGACACCCACAACCCACATTGCCCACGTACCAACATCCGCCTCCACGTCGTCGGGGGGCAGGATGTTGAAACCTTTACAGACGACGACAGTCTGCCCCCAGAGCGTGGCTCGTGCCACATGCACTTAATCATTCCTTGTATCACCTGCGCACCAGTAAACATCTTCACCCCGTCTTTCTGTCCTGTCTTCTACAGAGGCTGAAACGCGGCATTATGCTAAAAAACAGAAGGAAAACAAACGATAAGAAACTGACAAAGAAATTATCGTTGGAGATTTCGCTTAGAAGTTACAGTGTCGGAGTAGAGGGTACATTTATAAGTTACAACAAGCTGTTTTTGTTTTTTCCCGAGATGTAACTTCTATTCGTGTTGTTAAGACATGACTTTGGTCGCTTTTAACCTCTAAATATACGTTACAGTGGTGTAACCTATAAGAAATCTCGAAATCTACGTCTATATAGAAGTTACATGTTTCTAAAAGTTACAATAAAAGGTACGGGTTTAAGAGTGTACTCCAAAAGCGTTATATGCAGGTTTTTCCTCTTCTGCTACTCGTGCGACACGGACGTGTTTTCCACAGCATCGCTAGGTCCTTCCACTATTTCCACCGTGAATTTTACGGAAGGGCACCTACCCTGCCGTATGACACCGATAAGTGACGACCTCCCTCCTGCCGCTGTCCGGCGGGACTCCTCACCGGTCCACCGCAGTCGGTCCCCGGTGGCTCGCCGTCCAGAGAACTGTGAGTCTGAGGCCTCAATGCGTAATGATGTCGAGGCCCCGGCCGACTGGTCATCGCTTACGGAGGTCGCGGATTCGATAGACATGAATGAGGACGACAATGAAGGGAATCCCTTTACTCTGGTGACCTACAAGAAGAACCGCTCAGATGGCATACCGGTTGTCTTGACTCTCAAGCAGCCGACGGTTTCCTTCTGGCGTATCTATCCAAATGCCGTTGCCCGGGATATCCATGCCGCCGCTCAGGAACCCATTAGGAAGCACCGCTTCAACACGGATGGCAGCGTGTGCGTCTTTGAGTCGTCTGAGGGCGCCGTGGAGAACCTGCTTACTTTGAAGACAGTCGCTGGCATCGATGTGCTGGTACACATTGCGAAGTCTTACGTTTCTAACATGGGGAAGATCACCGGTGTTCCCCCCCCCCCCCCTGCGATACTATACGGACGAAGAAATTGCGTCTTTCCTGAAAAACTCTGGCGTGGTGTCAGCACGGCGGAAGTCAGGCACGTTTCCAGAGGAGACGGTCAGGATGTGTCCAACCCACTCAAATCAGTTATCCTGACCTTCAAGTCCAACGTAAAGCTCCCGGATACTGTGTTGTTGGGTTTTTCGCAGTATACGGCGCGAGAATACATTGTGGCTCCCGTTCAGTGCTCTAACAGTCAACGTTTTGGACACATCGCCCGCAACTGCCGAGGCTCAACAAGATGCAAGGTATGCGCCGGTCCGCACACGGCAGTGGAGTGCACCGTGATGCGGCAGCCTCGATGCGCGAACTGCAGGGGTCCTCATGCGGCCTGTGATTCGCTCTGTATCCAAAAGAAGGTGGCCACTCAACGGCATCAAGCAGCAGACCTGCCCAGTGACCATGACTCGGAGAGGAATGTCCAAGGGAGAGACCGCCCTGTGGCTACTACCCCTACCCCTACTGTACGACGCAAGCGGCGGGCTAAGGAAGCATCCTCCTCTTCGGTAAAGCTCCCTTCTGTGGTGCCTCAGATATCTGACAGCTGCAAAGCAGTACCACCAGTCATTGGCACCACGGTTCACCCCAGTACACCCGTCTCTGCTCCACCAAGGGTTTCTTACGCGGATGTCACTAGTCATCGGAGCAGGCACCCTCATCGACAGCCAACGGCGCCCACCCAGTTGCGATATACACACACTCCTGCTAAGAGCAGGGATGATACGATCAGTGCACTCTTGCCGTTGATTTTTCTGGCACTGAAAGCTGTCGTCGCCGCCTTCCCGGGAGCGGCCCAACTGCCTGAAGTCAAAGCTCTTCTGGCGGCGGATGAACTTTTTTCTCCCAAGAATGGAGCGACTATATAAGTCGGCCAGCATACTGCAGTGGAACGCAAGAGGTCTGCGTAACATGATGCCCGATTTGAAGGCGTTTGTTCTACAGTTTCAGACACCTGTCTTATGCATCTGCGAGGCCTACGTCCATCAAGATTTTCGCCTCAGCGGTTACAAAACTTACACATTGGATAGCGTATCCCAGTTTCGAACTATTGTGTGCGTTATGAGTGACTTAACGTCTGTGTTGACGCGCTCCTACCGTGATCCCTTCGACTACATAGAGTGCAAGGTACGGATGGGCCGAACAGCCATGACTGTTGTGAGCTTGTACATTCTCCCATCGGCTACAATTACGTCCCGCAGTGTCAGAGATGTGTTCGCCGGTCTCTCTGCTCCCTTTATGGTTGTCGGCGACATCAATGCACACCATTCATTCAGGGGAAGCAGAAAGATGGACAGTCGCGGGAAAATTTGGGCGAACGTCATAGAAGACACGGGGCTCCACCTTGTGAATGATGGTTCTCCCACCTTCATGGGTCGGTGCTTTCAGACCGACTGTTTGGACATATCTTTGTGTTCAAATGACCTTTCCAGTCGCATCACATGGGCGGTGGGTTTGGACGGTAGGGGGAGCGATCATCTTCCGATCTCCCATCACGTTTAACAAATTTTCGCGTACACTTCGGCTCAAAGTTGTCACCCTCACGAATTTGTCGTCCTTTCGCTCGCTATGCGCAGAAAGCACCCGCGCAGACATGTCTGCAAATCAGATGACTGAAGGCATTGAGAAAGTGCTTCGCTCGTCTAGCAAGCTTGTGAAGGTGGTCCCTGGTCATCTTGGCTCAAACCCACGGGTGGAGCAGCTGCGAGCATGCCGTCGGCGAGCTGAGCGCAAAGCGCGTCGGACTGGGCTGTTGGAGGATGTGGTGGAGGATCGCCGTATGAACAAGTTGGTAACTAAGGAACTGGAGTCTGTTGACCGAAAACGTTGTAGGCGGTTCTGCGAAACGCTGTCGCCTTTTGATAGTCCTGCGAAAGTATAGCGGATCGCTAGAAGTTTAAGAGAGCCGACACTTCTAGGGGATGTAGCTACGCATATGCACGTACAATTCGGTGACTGGGAGGGGTGATGTCTTTCTATTTTTACCTTTTCATCTTTGCAGTTTTCTTTCTCCTTTCATTCATTTCATTTCCTTTGAGGGAGTAGCAGAATTCGTCAGTGACGAATTCAATATCTTCCGTGTTTTCCTATAATCAAACTCAAACTCAAGAGCCGACACGTGACCGCAACCCGATAGGTGCTCTAGCGTTGTTCTCTTCTAAGCCAGAAGGTGAAGTGGCTCTGGTTTCTGTCAGACCATTGGCACTCATTCCGTGGCAGCGTGTTCACCGGCTTTCATGAGCCACATGACCTATTTGACAGAACAGATTGAAGCTAGTCCAGCCACCTGATCCGGACATGGATAGTGCTCTCGCAGTTAAAGAACGCACTCCTCCTGTCACATGTTCGATCTTCCCCAGGCCCGGACAATATCACGTACCGGGCTATCCGTAATCTGGATGAGCGATGTCAGAAGTGCCTGCTCGAGGTATTTAACACGTCCTGGAGAACCGGGAAAGTACCTGACAGTTGGAAGCAAGCGCGAGTTGTCCCACTACTGAAGCCGGGAAAATCGACCTCTCAGCTCTCTTCTTTCAGGCCAGTGAACTTGACTAGCTGCCTTGGCAAGTTGTTGGAGCGCATGATCCTCCATAGAATCGAGTGGTGGCTCGAGAGGCACTCCTTCTTCCGAATGGTCGAGGAGTGCCACGGGAAACGTCGCAGCAGATTGGGGTACGAGCTTCGGGGAAGGTTACGTCCTCAAGAATCAAGCTTGTCGACGCCGCCGATCGCAGAGACTTCAGTTCTTCGTCTTGGGCTTGAAGTTCGGCTAGCTGGTCAAGTGCAGGCGGCGCGGACGCAAGGGCGGAGAGGTCTAGGTCAACGCGGCTGAGGGCGTCGGCAACGGGGTTGAGGGGGCCGGATATGTGGCGGATGTCTGAGGTGAACTCTGCGATAAAGGCAAGATGTCGTTGCTCACGACCGCAGTAGTTGGCTCCGGAAGAACGGAATGCGTAGACGAGCGGTTTGTGGTCCGTAAAAATTGAAAAAGCACGGCCTTCGAGGAAGTGTCTGAAGTGCTTGACGCTAAGGTAAATTGCGAGTAGCTCCCGACTGAAGGTACTATAGCGCGTTTCCGGTGGACGCAACTTGCGGGAGAAGAATCCCAGGGGCTGCCATGATCCAGAATCCATGATCCTCTGCTGGAGGACCGCGCCTACGGCTGTGGAGGAAGCGTCCACCATGAGGGCGGTTGGTGCGCCATGTACCGGGTGCACCAGCATGGTGGCGTTAGCAAGAGCTTCCTTGATGTTGGCGAATGCGGCAGAACTGTCAGCGGTCCAGGACAGAGACGAGGTGGCGGAGCGCTTGATGGACAGGAACGATTCGAGTGGTCTTAATGTCTCCGCACAGTGCGGGATGAAGCGGCGGTAGAAGTTGGTCATCCCCAAAAATGTCCGTAGCTGCTGCAAGTTGGTGGGTTGCGGAAAATCTATGATCGCTTGGATCTTGGATGGTAGAGGAGAAATGCCAGCCGAGGAAATGTGATGGCCCAGAAAGTCCAATTCGGGAACGCCGAACTCGCTCTTGTTAGCGTTGATGATTATGCCGAAATCGGTGAGGCGGGAAAATAGCTGGCGCAGGTCGGCGTCGTGCTGTTCGGGTGTTGTACTGGCCACAAGAATGTCGTCGATGTAGGCATGGACATTCGGCAGGCCACGGATGACACGATCGATGAACCGTTGGAACGATTGAGCTGCGTTACGAAGGCCAAATGGCATCCGTGGAAATTCGAAGAGCCCGAAAGGGGTCGTTATGGCCGTTTTGGGGATGTCTGCCTCGGCAACGGGGATCTGATGGTATGCCCGTATGAGGTCCAGCTTCGAGAATATAGTAGCGCCATGTAAGGATGCTGTGAAGTCATGGACATGGGGGATGGGGTACTGGTCGGGGATGGTAACGCGATTTAAGGCTCTGTAGTCCCCGCAGGGGCGCCAGTCGCCGGTCTTCTTAGGCACCATGTGCAGCGCCGACGCCCAGCTGCTGGAGGATGGGCGGATGATTCCCATTTCCAGCATGTGGTCGAACTCTGCGCGTGCAATGGCCATCTTCTCCGGCGGAAGACGGCGGGGACGAGTGAAGACCGGGGGACCTGTGGTCTCGATATGATGGACCACGCTGTGCTTCACGGGCTGGGTCCAGTCAGGGGGGCGAGTTAGCTGCGGGAAGTCCCTCAAGATGGCGAGGAAGGGGTTGCTTGAGTCTTGGTAGAAGACAATTCGAAGTGATTGCAAGGACGAACGTATGCCCGACACAGTGAGGCTGGTGGAGGAGTCTATGAGTTTGCGACGGCGCATATCGACGAGGAGATGGTGGTGGGTAAGGAAATCGGCTCCGATAATGGGTTGGGTTACGTCGGCCACGAGAAAAATCCACCGAAAGGTGCGTCGGAGGCCAAGGTTTAGGGTGAGCGACCGCTGGGCATAGACCGGGATTCGGGAACCATTCACTGCAGTAAGGGAATACAAGGATTGTTGTCGGCGGTCTGTACGGCTTGCGGGGATTACGCTGACTTCCGCCCCAGTGTCGATGAGGTAACGTCGGGCAGAAGCCTGCTCGCGGACGTAGAAGAGGCGACTGGGGGAAGAGCTTGGGCCATTGGTCGCCATCAATGGTTCGCCAACTGGTTGTCGTCTGGCGGAACGGTTGGTGGAAGAGGACTGTCTTGTCCTGCGGCCACTTCGGTCGTGACTTTGCCGGCGGAGATGGGTGCCTGGTCTTGACGCGTGGGAAGCGGCTATGAGCGCGGCCAGGGAGCGGAACTCGCGACAAAGGTCGTCAATGGTGGACTGCGGGGGCTGGCGCGGTTGAGGTCGGGCAGGTTCCGAAGGGGGCAATGCAGGGAACACAGCAGCTACAGCTGGATTGGCCACCTCCACAACCGCGTCAGCAAGAGTGGCCAGCTGGTCGAGAGTCATGTCAGCCGCTGTGGCCAGGACCATTTGAACATTCTGCGGGAGTCGCTGAAGAAAGAGCTCACGCAGAAGGGCATCGTCCACGGAAGCTGATTGATCGTCGAGCAGCTGTCGCATGCGCCGCAGTAATTGAGAGGGCCTGCGATCGCCGAGCTCTTCTGTCGAGAGGAGCTGCTGCAGGCGTGAGCGGCTTGATAATGTCGTTCGCTGGAGAAGAGCCTTCTTTAGCTGGTCATACGGCGTAGAAGGGGAAGGGCTTGCCAGTATGTCGTAGACTTCATTCGCAGCAGAGGGAGTGAGGGCAGAAATGACATGGTAAAACTTGGTCTGTTGTGCGGTTATGCCAGCCAAGTTAAATTGCGCCTCAGCTTGGAGAAACCAGACAGCTGGGTTGCGGTCGAAATACGGGGGCAGCTTCACGGCGACGGCAGCCAGTGAAGACGTCGGGGATGGAGCAGAGCTGGCTTGCGGGTCCCCGAGAGGCATGGCGGAGCACGGGCCAAGGTTCTAGAATGTTCGGTCACGGAACGTTCGGGTCACCAGTTGTTGGAACTCAAGGAGAGACAAAGAGAACCGGCTGGTTTGACGGCGAGAGCCCAACTGATTTATTTTCCGCGGCTACGCGGGCGCGAGATGATGAACGAGGATGATGATAGCACCGCTGGGGCTGCTACATACCTTTCGCGTTATGAAAAAACATCTGGAACTGCAACGATCTACTCCAAAAGCGTTATCTGCAGCATCCAATTAGGGTTACACACTTTCGCGTTACGAAAAAGCATCTGGAGCTGCAGGAATCTACTCGAAAAGCGTCATGTGCAGTATCCAACTAGCGTTATATACCTTACGCGCTACGAAAAAGCATCTGGAGCGGCAGCAGTCTACTCCAAAGGCGTTACCTGCAGCATCCTACTAGCGTTATATACGCTCTAAATCGTTTTACACCTTAAAGGGTGTAAATCAAAATGTTCATGGCGCACACCTTTTAAGGTGCATTTTAACACCCTCGTGGCAATTGGGGTGTAAAGGTTGTAACGCCGAATAAAACTGCTGGGTTCGTGGCAATATGCTGGTAACCGTGTATTCACAATTACCAGCATATTGCGTATAATCACATTGAGGTCCATAGATGTATGAATATCAAGGTGATTAAATATGTGTGCAAACATGCACAGCCGACATACAGAAAATCATGTATAGCGTGGCAGCTGTGTATGGCAATGAAGCATGGCAGCTGTATATAGCTTTTCGTGAAGCTCTAGACCTTCTCATGAGCAGGCACCTCCCCCATATGCATGTTCATTACTTAGAACGTCGCATTTATTCGTTTCTTCAAGGCTTTGCAGTGTTGTACCCACAAATATCTAACCCCTGTAAAATGATTACATTGTTCATTATCCGCGACTCATCAGGATGTTTGGTCCTCTCCTAGCTGTATTGTGTATGCGTTTCGAAGGGAAACACCAGCATTTTAAGACATTGCTAGAAAAACTCGACATTTTAAGAACATAACCCTTTCATTAGCAAGAAGACATCAATTTTATCAAATGTATGTGTGGTCGCAGCCCTTCATCAGAAATGCCACATCTACTGATGGTTCCAAGGAGATAATACTTCAACATGCCCCAGAATCAATTCAGAGTTATATTCATGACCGTGATATTCACGCACAATCTATTGTCTATGTAAAAAGTGCAGATGATAATGATAACACATTTGCTGTTGGCTGTGTTGTTGGCAAAGAATCTTCCGAGGATGACTTACCCGTGTTCGTTGAGATTACAGGCATATATGATATTAACTCTCATACCATTTTTCTGATACAAACATTAACTTCAGTTGAGTATGAGCACTATCATGTATTTGTTCTGTCTTGCAATGAGGAGCAACGTGTTTTAAGAAATTTAGGCACTATTTCAACAGATCTTCTAAATCTGTAGATAGCTCACCATACTGTAGATGGTAGACGTGTTGTAAATCCACGCCATGAACTTTTGTCATGTAATTTCCCGTTCCCGGTTGTTGTATACATTTACTTTTGTTCACGTGAGCGAAAATAAACATACCCCTTTTTGCAGATTTGAGTTAAGTAACTTCGTTGTCGTTGCCGTTCGTAAGTAGAGGAGGACGATGTGGGCTCTCGGGGACCTTAAATAGCGTGTGAGCCAATGATTGGGTTATATTTTTTGTTTGTTATGTTGCTGTTGTTGAATGGAGCGAAGCGCTCCGACCAGTTCCATAAAGAAGTTTGAAGTTTTGTCGAAGTCGTGGGTCCATTCTTGAATATTATTGGTGCCGAAACCCGGGACGTCGACTCGGTGACATACCGGAACGATCGATTCGAGGACCTGCTGACTTTGGAAATCTACTATCGAAGGTTTCATCAACGGCCAGCACTGATGGAACGTCTGAAGGTCAAGCGAGGAGCGCGACGTGGACAGTCAACGAGGATTATCAATGAGGCGACGGCTGCCCTCGCAGACACGGGAACTACGGCACATACGTACAAGTCACTGTTGGAGAGACTTCTTACGACCAGCAGAGAAATCGGTCAACTCGACTCGGAGCTGGAAGCGTTGGTGGCAACTGAGAGCCTCGCTGAAGAGTACGCTATGGTCCTGGAATACGAGGATCGCATCGCTCACACGACAGCGCTGTTGAAGGCGAAGATTGCGGAGTTAACGGAAGGTGACCGCAGACCTCCTGCGGCCTCTGCAGTAACCGAAGAGGGAACGAGAGGTAGGTCAAAGAGGATAAAGCTACCCAAGCTACAGCTACAGACCTTCCGTGGAGATTTGGATCGATGGCTCCCTTTCTGGGAACAATTCTGCGAAGCGGTGCACGAAAACGACGATCTCACAAAAAGTGAGAAATTTCAATACCTGCGGACGCTCTTGTCTGGACCACCCGCTGCCGCTATAGCTGGTCTGCAAGCTTCGGAGGCGTGCTACGAGGACGCTGTCAAGATACTAACCCATCGATTTGGTGACCGGAAAAGGATCACCCAGGACCACCTTGCGAAGCTCCGGACCCTCCCAGCTGTGACGTCACCAAGTGATGTCAGAGGACTTCGACGACTGTACGATCACACGCAGGCTCATATCCGTGGTCTGCGAGCTCTGGGAGTTGCCAACTCAGCGTACGCTGCTTTGCTGGTGGACATCCTTCTCAAGGCACTACCCAGCGACATCACACTGGAGTACTATCGCCGATCAGCACGTGCAACCACAGCAGTCGCTGTTCAACAGGACAGTGCATCGGGAGATGGTCAACGAGAAGTACAGCACGAGACCTCGTACACCGAAAAAGAGTTAGAGAGAGTGCTGGACTTCCTGCGTATCGAAGTGGAAAGCCGTGAGAAGTCCGGTATGGTCAGCACGAACAGAGACGGGCCACCCAGAGGTGGAACCCTGGGAAAGAGTCTACGGAAAGAGAAGAACGTCCCAGCCGCGGCCGTACTGCAGTCATTAGCGAAAGCCACGTCAAAGTGCATCTTCTGCGACTCGGAAGACCACAGCAGTGGAGATTGCAACACACCCATTGAACTGGAACGAAAGAAGAAGGTACTCGCGACGGACGGCCGCTGCTTCAGGTGTACCGTCAAGGGGCACCGAGCTAAGGACTGTAGGCGAAAAGTCACATGCTTAACATGCAAGGGGAAACACGTGACCTCCATGTGCGACCCTAAATGGTCGGGAAGCTCGTCAACGAAAGCGAAAGAAGTTGACACAGTTGCCATGCACGCAGCAAGCTCCGATCGAGACAGGGTCAGTGCCACTGTACTTTTGCAGACGTTCCGCTCATGGGTCATCGCTGGCAATCAGTCCGCATATATCCGAGGTATTTTCGACGGCGGCAGTCAGAAAACGTTCGTTCGAGAAGATGTGTCACGGCAGCTGGGGCTACCGGTACTGGATGAAGTAACCGTGCGACTGAACACATTTGGGGACCCAGAAACGTCAGTAAGTTCACACACAAGACTGGTCCAGGTGCGTTTGCGGAGCCAGTACGATCAGAAAGAGCATCTGATTGAAGCCGTAGAAATTCCTTTCATCTGTAAGGACCTGGCAGAAGCCACGGCAAATGACAGCTTCGTGGACGCCATCAGAAGGGAGGGCGGTTCCATTGCCGACGAAATGTTCTTCCCAGGAGCGAAAGCCGAAGCAGGAATCTGTCTTCTGATTGGAGCGGATCAGATGTGGAGGTTCCTAAAGTCCGATGTGCGACGGTCAGGGACGGACGACCGTACAGTTGCGGTGAACACGCAGTTAGGCTGGACGTTCCAAGGTCCCACCGCTGTCCTGTCGTCAGTCACCGGAGACGTCACGCTAACCTGCGCGTTACACGTGGAGGCAAGCAACGAGGAAAGGCCGTTTGATCTCCGAATGTTCTGGGAGCTGGAAGGTCTTGGGATAACAGACGGCGCAAATGACCAGCGCTCAGAGGACGACGCAGTGTGGCTACATTTCCAGGACACCATACAAAAGGAGGACGGCCGATATAAAGTGAGTTTGCCGTGGAAGACTGGCAGTGCCACGCTGAGGGACAACCGGGAAGTGGCTGAGCGTAGGCTGAGAAGCCTGATGAAGAGACTTCGTTCGAACAAAACTCTTCTGCTGGAGTACGATTGTGCGATGAGGAAGTACCTCAACGACGGACATGCAGAGGTAGTTACCGAAGCGGAGCAAGCACCAACAGAGCATATTTATTATATGCCACACCAGGCGGTTGTCCGGGAGAATTCAACGACAACGAAGCTCAGAGTTGTCTTTGATGCTTCCTCGCATGCCCCGGGGACCGCATCTCTGAACGCGCATCTCGAAAAGGGACCGAAGCAAAACACGGAACTACTGCCGCTGCTGCTGCGCTTTCGGACGGTCAAGGTCGCTCTGGTGGCGGACATTGCCAAAGCGTTTCTCCAGATTGTAGTCAGGGAAGAGGATCGTGACGCACTTCGTTTCCTGTGGTGTAACGAAACGCCGAAGGAAGATGGTCAGCTGCCCAACGTGGAAGTCTGGAGAATGACCAGAGTACCGTTCGGTACAACCTCCAGTCCTTTCCTTTTGTCGGCGACAATACGGTACCATCTAGAGAATGTGGAAGAGCACCTACAGGAAACGGCAGCGCATCTTGCAAATTCCTTTTATGTGGACGATCTATTGACTGGCGCTTCAAGCGAGGATGAAGCTGAACAACTGTACAAGGACGCGAATACCGTCATGAGGGCGGCTGGGATGGAGTTAAGAAAGTGGGCATCGAATTCCCCTGTTCTCAATCGCCTCTTCGCAGATCACGAGCCACGCTTAGAAGAGCACTACGCTGCGACCATAGAAACAGGACTTTTGGGATTACGGTGGAATCGACACACTGACAGCATCAAGCTCGCGGAATGCAGCCCACCCAACACCACGTCGGCGGGCAACACGAAACGGTCGGTGCTGCAGCTCTCAGCCTCGATTTTCGACCCACTTGGTGTTGCCAGTCCATTCACGATACGGGCTCGCATGCTCTTCCAGCGCATCTGGCAGCATGGTCTTAATTGGGACGACGAACTACATGAAGAAATAGCTTTGGAGTGGAAGCGCTGGTGCGAGGAACTGCCGGACATGGCAAGAATCGAAATACCTCGGTATGTGAGCCAAGGGGTTGAAGACATTGCGAACGCAATCCAGGTGCACGTCTTCACGGACGCCAGTCAGTCGGCTTACGGAGCCACCGTATACCTGCGCACAGAGGACGTCAATGGAAAGGTCGTGGTCACGCTGATGGTTGCTAAAGCACGAGTTGCGCCGCTAAAAACACTGACCCTACCCCGCCTAGAACTCATGGGAGCTCTAATAGGATGTAGGCTGGCCAAAAGCCTTTTGGGTTCGCTCTCTCACCTTCCCCTCCAGCTAATCTTCTGGACAGACTCGAACATCGTACTCTGTTGGATTAAAGGATCGGCACTGCGGTGGAAGCAGTTTGTACGCAACAGGGTGACAGAAATTCAAACTGCAACCGATCCAGCTGCTTGGAGGCACTGTCCAGGGGAGCAAAATCCAGCGGACCTGCTCACAAGAGGTGAAAGCATGGAGAAACTGCTACACAGCAAGATATGGTTTAGAGGCCCTGCATGGTTGTCGGAGTCGGCGGAGTTATGGCCCAGCGGCACGCACGAACCACAGGTGAACGAAGAGACTGTAGAAGCAGAACGGGTAAAGATACAAGTGCTCTTCGTGGACACTGACACTACTACTTCCAGCCTACTGAGGCTAGAGAACTACAGTAGTTGGTATTTCGTGTTGAGGCTCACAGCATGGATTCGCCGCTTTGCAGACCGTTGCAGGCGAAAGAACAGGCGGCAAGGGCCCCTAACTGCTAATGAGGTTCATGAGGCGGAGGTCCATTGGGTTAAAGAGGCACAAAGGTCCGAGTACTACAAGGAGTTGCAGGAGCTCGCAGGTGGGGGCATGGTGAGCCAGAAGTCTCCGATCGCCCTCTTGCAGCCAGTTCTGGACCAGGATGATATTTTAAGGATCTCGGGACGGTTGCAGCACTCGACATTGCCAACGGACGTAAGACATCCGGTGCTCCTCCCGCACGGACACAGAGTCACCGAACTGATCGTTGAGGCGGCTCATCGACGGCTTCTCCACGGGGGTGTGCAAGACACCATAACCGAAGTGCGAGAGCGATATTGGGTACAGCGATGCCGGCAACTAGTCAAAAAAGTTCTCTTTCGATGCAACGCATGCAAACGACACCGGGTAAAGCCAGCGTCGGCACCTGTTGCACCACTGCCCAGCGAGCGGGTGACTGAGAACCGGCCATTTCAAGTGGTTGGGATAGATTTCGCGGGACCGTTGATCATCACACCAGCAGGTGGAGGCAACAAGAAGTCTTACATAGCGCTATTTACATGCGCAGTCACCCGTGCGGTGCACTTGGAACTAGTATCGGATATGACGACTCAAAGTTTTCTCCTGGCGTTCAAACGGTTCACTTCCCGGCGAGGGCTTCCATCGGTTATCTACAGCGACAACGCCGCAACCTTCAAGAAGGCCGAGAAGCAAGTGTGGAAAGCACTGAAAGACCCAGCCTTCCAGGACCACCTCACCACCGTAGGAATTAATTGGAAATATATCGTCGAACGCGCGCCCTGGTGGGGCGGTTTCTGGGAGCGACTGGTGAGAAGTGTCAAGACTGCGCTAAGAAGGACGCTCGGGAAGAACTGCTTCAGCTTCGAGGAGCTCACCACTGTTTTACATGGCGTAGAGGCAGTCATCAACTCTCGCCCTCTGACGGCTGTGAACGATACACCAGAAGACAGAGAGCCACTGACACCGGCCCACTTCCTGGTAGGGAAGCGGGTGACTTCTTTGCCACCTTTCGACATCAACCTTCAGGGGCCGACCACAGACACGCGGGCGTACTGGAAGCTTCATCAACAACTACTAGAACTGGAGAACTGAATATCTTCTGCAGCTGCGGTCCGCCCATAGTGTCAAATCCACCGGTGGAACGACACCGCTTCGCGTCGGGGACCTGGTCATAGTGCACAATGAAAAGTTGCCCCGGCACATGTGGAAGACAGGACTGGTTGTGGAGCTGTTTCCCGGAAGAGATCGTAACGTCCGTGCGTGCGCTGTAAGATTGACTGATGGGACAGTGCTACGGAGACCAATTCAGTTGCTGTATCCATTAGAGGTTTATTGACTTAGTTATCGTGTGTTAGAAAAATGAGACTTCTCATTTTGCCGGGGAGGATTTTGCAGATTTGAGTTAAGTAACTTCGTTGTCGTTGCCGTTCGTAAGTAGAGGAGGACGATGTGGGCTCTCGGGGACCTTAAATAGTGTGTGAGCCAATGATTGGGTTATATTTTTTGTTTGTTATGTTGCTGTTGTTGAATGGAGCGAAGCGCTCCGACCAGTTCCATAAAGAAGTTTGAAGTTTTGTCGAAGTCGTGGGTCCATTCTTGAATACCCCTTCCTACACCCATGCGACACACTTATCACAATATTTTACCTGAGGGTGTAGTACACCATTGTTACACCCTCAGGAACTTCCAAAACAAAGTTGTACGGTGTGAAAGGGGTGTGATCTTTGTTATTTTACACCTATTTTACCTATTTTTGTTATTTTACACCTATTTTACCTATTTTTGTTATTTTACCTATTTTTGTTATTTTACCTATTTTACACCTTTAAAGGTGTGAAACGATTTAGAGTGTACGAGAGTGGTTCCATAAGTTTCCGGCCCGAGGTAGAAAATGCGCGCGAATTCGAAAATCCGATTAAGGACGCGTGGCGCCATCTGTTGGAGGGCCGGAGCACCACCCTCAACCCTCTCCATGCTTTTGTCGGTTGGAGAGTGGCATTTCAAACTGCCAGGGTGCACTCTTCAGTTAAAATGGAAAAAATCGAGTACCGCGCTGTGGTAAAATTCTTGACAAAAGAGGGACTTTCGCCTAAAGAAATTAAAGCGCGACTGGACAACGTGTACAGGGAAGCCTCTCTGTCGTACATAACGGTAAAAGACTGGGCTAAGCAGTTTCGACTGGGGCGAGAGTCCATTCAAGATGATCCACGCGATGGTCGTCCAGTGGAAGTGGTGACACAAGAAAATGTGTCTCTTGTCGAGGAGGAAGTGCTGAGCGACAGGCGTCTGAAGGTGAAGGAAATCTCAGAAAGGCTGGGGCTTTCCAAAACAACCGTTTTTTGCATCATCGGCGAGGGCCTTCACATGAAAAAGGTCAGTGCGAGATGTGTGCCACGACTTCTCTCGTCAGTTCATAAGCAACAGCGCGTCGTCTGTGCCAAAGAGTTTTTGGAGCTCTGTCAAGAGAACGAAGAAGAAATATTGAAGTCAATTGTCACAGGGGATGAGACTATGGTGCTCTACTATGATCCCCTTTCGAAAAAGGAGTCGATGGAATGACACAAACCAGGAGAAGCACCCCTAAGAAAAGCCAAGGTCACACAATCCACAAAGAAGATCATGGCAACAATATTTTGGGATTGTCACGGGATCCTCCTCATCGACTTCAAAGAGAGGAACACCACAGTGAATGCGACTTATTATGCTTCACTCCTGCACCAACTGCGAGACGCCATCAAGGAAAAGAGGCGCGGCAGGTTGAGTCGAGGTATCCGGTTGCTCCAGTACAATGCCCCTGTCCACACGGCTTCTGTTGCCAAGGCTGCACTGAAGGAGTGCGGCTTCGAAGAAATCCACCACCCACCCTACAGTCCAGACTTGGCACCGAGTGACTACTTCCTGTTCTCAAACTTGAAGAGGGATCTCAGAGGACGGAGATTTCTAAATGATAGTGAGGTGCAAGTGGCAGTTTTCCAGCGTTTTGCGGACAAAACTTCGGACTATTTTTTCAAGGGTATAAGAATGCTGGTTGAAAGGTGTCAAAAGTGCGTCGAAGTTAAGGGTAACCGTGTCGAAAAGTGATACACTTGTTTCGTCTCTATGACTATTAAAAGTTGGTCGGGCCGGAGACTTCGTACGATGTTCTTACCATGTTCATGCATTTTGAAAATGGCGTTGTTGATTATGCGAGTTAAAGTCTTTTCATATCGACTTCTATAGTTCCGCTAACTGTATAGGGAGTTTTCACCTACGTCACATTGTGACATGCTAGTGACGGGGCATGCTCCTAAGCTCCTCCCACTGGTGGTCACTTTTCCTGCTGGCGGCATTGAAAGCAGATGACAAACTGCGCTATTTTCAATGCGACCACCATAGCTTTCATAAAAGAAAATGTGAGAACGACAATGACGAAGTGTCTTCGGGATAAAAGAAGCGTACGGACGCGACTGGATTTCGAAACACCATTCAAGGCTTCGTTTCCGAGCAAATGCTAGATGATCTCGGCAGGTGCGCCGAAAAAATGACCACCACCATGGCAGCCAAACCCGCTCGTTTGACGTCATGTGAAAAACACCCTATAGCTTCACCGTCACATACTAATACGCGGTCGCAGGAATGCGTTGTTATGGTTTCTGATCGGCAGAAAAGCCCATGAGTTGAAAAAAAAGCAGGCAAAACTGTAAATGACGAACCACTACCGCCATCGTTAAAAATCGAGCACTGCAATAGTCCGCTAAACGTTTCCTTGTTAAATATACAATTTTGATTAGGTTATCTTAACAGGAAATTGCATTTTCTTATTACAATCTTATGCAGCGCGATACACACTGACTTCGAGACGCGTCTCCCTTTCTGCGTCAACAGTTACCGGAAAATTTTCCGTCTTTCTCGGAGGCACGATACCGGCGCAG
Organism: Ornithodoros turicata; assembly: GCF_037126465.1. Classification (NCBI taxonomy): domain Eukaryota; kingdom Metazoa; phylum Arthropoda; class Arachnida; order Ixodida; family Argasidae; genus Ornithodoros; species Ornithodoros turicata. The sequence continues at coordinate 30,817,898 of NC_088205.1, forward strand.
TTGATCTCAATGTGCATTAAAGCGCGTCTTCTACTTAGTGCTTTAATCAAATTACATTATTATTGACTGCGTTCGCCTCTGTGTGAGTTTCTCTTTCGACTGATGCGAAACATAATAGGGTTTACTCGAGGCACGTAATGGTTGCTTACGCCAACAACGTTGCGAACTGCGGGGAAATCACTTCCACAATGATACCTAAAATAAGCTATAACACCAATTCAGAACTGTGAAAACTGTTTAGCATTATTTCGTCAAACCGTCGTTCAAGGTGGCGCTACGGATGCACAGTCTCTATACAATGGTCAATCAGGCTTCATGACAGGTTAAAGACTTGCTAGTGAGTGCGGTGCACTCAACATCGAAGTCCTCAACTCCATTTCACATACTTAATCGGTCACCAAGCTGCATTTTCACATCAAGTTTTGCATTTATGCAGGTCGCGTCGCATATTAAATGTATCCAGAGTGTGCAGGAACCTGTTGATACAGCTTCTGATCGCTACAGAAGCCTTAACGCGAAGAGAAAAAAGCAAAACTGTAAATGAGCTAAATGAAGAACTATACTTTCGCTATTGTTAAAAATCGGACACTATAATAATCCGCTAAATGTCTGATTCTCAAATACCAGTTTTATTTAAAATGCAAATACGAGATCACTTCAAATTACGTTACACGATATAACAATCAAAATTATACCGGACTAATTCTTGCTTCGGCGCTAAGCAGTCAAGGATGCTTCAGCTCGTGCATCGGTGTCTTTAGTTCATTCTGCACGTGCACGCGCGTGCCACGTCATCAGCACGCAATGCACGCCATGGAGCAGTCTCTGTGAAAAACATAGCACCCGTCGCGAGGCGGACTGGCGCCGCTGTCCGCCGGACGTGAAGATAAATGTTGTCAATGGAACATTCGCGAGGACTGTTGTGGGCTACAATTCAGTGAATCGGTATTGAAAAATGCAGCAGTGCGCATCATGCCGCGCATAATCGGAACACTACGATCGGACCCGTTCTAAATCCACACGCGCATGATATCCGGGCGCTTCTCCTGCTGTCTGATTGAATGCCGTCAATGTGCCTCCTGGGGGTCCTATTCGTTGCCGCCTAAGACAGCTCTGTTTTCATTGCGTTTTCCTTCTAAACTGTAGCGTTGTGTGAATTAATTTTGTTTGAATTGCACTAACTGAAACATGAGCGTCTCTCTATGAGCGTCCCTTCCGATTGACACGAAACAGAGCGGGGTTTGTAACCGAGGCACGAAATTGTCAGCAGATTCCGACCGACGAGGCTCAGTACTGCTACGGAATTCACGACAAGTAAACGCACGTTCAGGAGTGCTCGCCGCAAGTGACCTCGTGCCCCGCTGGCGATTGCATTTATTAGCAACGTCTTTTTTTTCACCCAAATCAAAATGACGATAACGACAACACGAACATTTTAACCGGTGCTAGAGCGCGCCACCACCATCCTCCCACTCGCGCTCGTGCACAAGTTACGAAAAATCGAAAGTCCAAAATTCCACGCACAAAAATAATTCTCCACATGAGAAACAGACTTCGTCAACGAGTCCGCTACCATTTCTATGGTTGGCACGAACGAGACGTGAGAAGTTCCTTCTTCTATCTCGTGTCTTGCAAATAAATACTTAAGGCTTATATGCTTCGACCTCTGATGCTGACTTGGATTTTCGGAGAGTCGTATCGCAGACTGGTTATCACAGCGCAGCTCTGTGGCTACACCGCAGAAGTGATGTAGTCCCTGCTCTCCGAGAAACATTCTAAGCCATTTTCCCTTCTTCATGGCTTCACAAAGAGCCACGTACTCTGCCTCGCATGACGATAGTGCTATGATGTCTTGCTTCGTTGATTTACAGGAGATCGCAGCTCCTGACATCACGAAAACGTATCAACTGCGTGATTTCCCCCTCTTCATGTCTGTGTTCCAACTTGCATCCGAGTAGCCAATAATCCGACTCCCAATTGCCTTGTAGGTCAGACATGCGTTCTTCGTTCCTTGGAGATACCTCAACAGCCTCTTTGCCATTCTCCAGTGGTGGATGGAGAAACATGAATTAAACTGGCTGAGGTGGTGTACTGCATACGCAAAGTCTGGCCTTGATCCTTGCACTAAGTACATAAGGCTGCCGATCAAGTTTTGATACGGAACGTTCGGTTTCTCCTGCAGTGCTTCACTGTTCTCCATGTCCTGGTGTTGGATTTCCAGCGACGTCTTCAAGGGCTTACAATTATCCGTGTGGTATTGATGCGATACTTCATTGATGTATCGCTCTTGGCTGATACTGATGCTCCCTTTCTTTCTTGTTCCTCTGGACTTCAATTCCGACGATCCGATTCGGCTCTCCTAAGTCTTTCAAATCACCTTTGCTTTCAGAAATTTCAAAGTCTTCCTCATGGACTTCTGGCTACTTGCTAAGAGTAGCACGTCATCCACGTAAATTCCGAGTATGATTTTTTCGCCGTCCTTTTTTGAATGTAGACACACCTGTCTGTCTCGGTGACGTCTGTAGCCAGCAGATATCAGTATGCTGTTTAAGGTTCTGTACCAAGTCCGACCTGCTTGTTTACGCCCGTATCTACACTTGCGGAGTCGACATACCTCCCGTTGACTTTTTTCCGGGTCAGTGCCTGGCGGTAACTGCATGTGCACCACTTCTTCAAGTTCTTCATGGAGATATGCCGTTTTTACATCGAGCTGTCTCATTACCATATCTTCTTTGTTGGCGATCGCAAGCAGTGTTCGAAGACTGGTCAGCTTTAAAACGGGCGAGAACGTCTCAAAATAGTCAATTCCTTGCTCCTGCGTGAATCCATCAGCTACGAGTCGGGCCTTGTACCTTTCCTTTCCTCCATTTTCTGCGTCTTTGATGCTGTAAACCCACTTGATCCCGACTACTTTCGTGCCCTTTTCTCTTGGCACTGTGATCCAGGTTTCCATTTTTTCGTGTGATTGCAACTCTTCCTCCATTGCTGCCTTCCATTTTTCACGTCTGGTGATGACATAGCTTCCTCATAGTTTCTCGGTTCTCTGCTCTCACTAACTTGGTTACAATAGTCTGTTTTCTTCGGATCCACTTGCAGGCGTTCGGGTTGTATTCGCTCCCTCGTTGACCTGCGTGGTTCTACACTGCCGTCTGTGCTGTCACCGTCGCCGGCTGACTGTCTTCTGTGTCGATCTCGGCGTGCTCGGGCTGTTCATCGGTTGACAATGTCAGTGGAACCACACTTGACTCTCTATTTGCTTTATCTTGTTTGAGCAAATCAGACTCTCTCCTGTCCTCCAGAAATGTTGGCTTCTTGCTGTAGAAGACCTTATCCTTCACAGGGTCATACAGCTTGTATCCCTTCCTGCAGTCGCTGTACCCAATGAAGATACTTGGCGTACATTTAAAATTCATTGTGGCGGCCCGTGGACGACGACGACGACGTTCCTCTGCTGCCGCGCGCCACTGCGCCTGGCCAAAGCCTCCTATATAGGGCGTTTATGTTTAATCGCCCGGAGGCGCTCGGAGCGGATATGTCGTCACAGATCTGGCTCGAGAGCGTATGAGAATTGGCTCAGATCCGCCCGCTTTGTGTTTGGATATTCGCTCAGAGTCACCTCCGAGGCAGCTCGCTTCGCTCGGAGCTTGGAGGGCGAGCTCGCAGATCCTTCCCACAATTCCTGAGCTAGAAGATGGCGGTTATTTTGAAATTTTGAGATGGCTTTCATCCAGACAATCTAGACCGCCGTACCACACGAACCAGTTGTGGAATTAGTGCTTGAAAATGCAAAACTCTCTGACAGATGTCGAGAAACTTTATGTACAGGCTTTGATGCAGAGTTTGCAGCCAGCGTCGTGATGGACGAACGCGCGAGTGGCCCCGCGTGAACGGCAAGCAAATCGGTCGTCGTCGTCTTCCACACACTACGTGCAACATGGAATGAAACATGAAATGATGTACAAAAAGAAAAAAGAAGGAACACAAAATCAGAAAAACTGACAGAAGCGAAACCTTCAAGCCACGAAGGCATAAACGGTGCCCTACGACGAACACCAACGGAAGCAGACGACACAGCAATAGATACTGCGCAAGCGCAAAGCCGTTGTCGCTCGGTCGTGTATGGAATTTAATTTTCTCCTCGCTTTACACCTGACCGATCGATTTCCGGTTCGGTGACGCACTTCCGCTCAGCTCGGGCTCTGCTCCGAGCGAATAAACATAAACGCCCATAGTAACTATGCCCGTCAGCTCGCGCCGCGCATAACGAGGAGGAGCCGTCGCGAGATGATGCGGGGAGGCGCCGCGAAGGGCGCCACACACGTTGGGTCACTCGCGCAGCAAGTATATACGGAGAACGCGCGGTAGGGTCGCGTATGCACAGAATTCCTTGGCCAAAGGTGATTATTTCCTGCGAGCACAAGAAGGGCGGGTCCTTCATGAGTGACGAGAGTCACCGAGCGCATTTTGTGGCGATACGAAGAAATACAACACCGCATTTATTTTAACGACCTGTACTTTATTTAAATATACATCTCACATGAAATTGGGTTAACTTTTTTCTGAGCTGAAAGTGAACATTGATATGGTCCTTATGAAATACGCATGACAAATTCCAATGCCGTGACACAAGTGAACACTGAAAATACAATGAAACAAAATGGTAAATAGGTAGATATGTAGCTAGTTGAGCTTCACATACTTTCTGGAGAGGGGCTTCCTTTTGAAAGCTTTGTAGGTGTCGTTTCTGTCAGTTACATGGAAAGCATGATTTACCAGAAGCGGCCGAAAGAACCTTGAACAAATGAGATGTACAAGCTCGTGCCTGTGTTCCTTTGTGCTCTGTGGGCACTGGAGCAATGTGCATTCACAGATCACAGGCACAGCAAAATGCAACAATGTGTTCAGCGGCTTCCATTTGTTAGCTCCATTTGGTTGTTCAGAAATCACAGCTTCTGCATACTCCCGCAGGATGTCTAGAAGGTAAACGAGGTCATCTGAAGGGTAGAGAAGTCCTCCTCTATCTTGATGCCTTGTCAACCCCTGAACAGGCTGGTTCGACATAGCTTTCAGTACGAGTTGGGCACAATTTTCGCAGTGAATTTTCTCTACCACAACTCGGGCGATATAGCCTCCGACGTGGGCTGTGGCTGACAGCTGAAGGCTGGGAAGACGCTCTCGCCTGGGCTCCTTTAGTTTCTCCAGAACTGATGCTGCTTTACGTGGAAGAGTCACCATTGGTTCAGTCGGCCCTTGCTCTTCTCTTGGCACTTGCTGTTCCAAACTTGCAACTGCTACAGCTGAGCTTGAGGTCACTGCGTGAGACACATTGCTGTGCTGCGAGGCGACGATGATTCCCGTCTTCAGGATCCTTTCTAATGCATGTGTAGTGGACCTCACGTTCATTTGGTCATTGCGTCCTTGGGAGCTTCTTAGGGCTCCAAACAGCGCCTCTATTGGATCACTACTAAATTTTCGCGTCAGGACGAACCTGAACTGTTCCTCCTGCAGTAGATACCTTACACAAGCAACCGTTGAATATGTAGTTGTCAGCAGTGCACCGTAAGTCTCTTTAGTGAAGAACTGAGATGGCTTTGTCAACTTCTTTAGCTCCTCAAGGTACGCTGGGAACGTGGTTTCCAACCACTCAAGTCGACTGTCATCGCAGCTGTCATAATGGCGCACATACGGGAACCTTTGATGTATATGCTGTGTGCAGTTGCTGGTATCATGAAGGATAAACCAGCGATATATGCTTTCCATGAAGAGTATGGTATCTCCTGCATCAGCATATAATGGATCGCATGTGTGACCAGCTTGGTCTCGCAGGTACTTCAGCGCTGCTGTAACATCTGGGGAAAACAACTGTATGGCTCGCTTTACATTCATTTTTTCAATGTTACTAGGATATATGTGTTTCCGGCTTAGGAACCTGACTGCCTTAATTGACGCTTTCTTCTGTAGCTCGTACAGCGCCTTCAGGAAGGACGATGACACTTGGTTGTCCTTGCCCATGTCACGATCCAGAAATTGAGAACGCATGTTCTTTAGCACATGACAGTAATCGAAGCTAAAAAAGAGTGCCCTTGTCGGGTCAACTGGGTGTGCAATTTGGTGCTTCAGCAGTCCACCACACAAAACGGTCATCGCGTTCACATTTACACGGTGGTTGTCTGTTACGATCCTCAAAACCCGAAAGCCAACGTCTTCCACCTTTTTCAGAACAAAAAGTATGAGTTTTGAAAGTTCGATCCCTGTCAGGCTTTTAGTGAAAAAATAGGCAACGGGTACTCTAAAAGAGGAGCTGAGCCCATTCAGCAAAAAGCATAGAAGTGAGTTTGCCAAAACTTGCTGTTTTGCATCTTTGTTCAGAGGGCCCACGTCCACTTGTCCCACAAAAGCATCATGTTGCTTATTGTACTGTAGCTTTTGTTTGATTTGCATCTCATCTATTATTAAGGAACATGTTCTTGACTGAGCAGTTCCCAGGTTCTGAAGCTCTGCTTCCAGGCGACATTTTACCAAGGTGTTAAATCCTGTTTCCCCACTTGAGATTCCTATGTAATTCTGCAACGTGTTCCTCGATGGTAACTTAAGTAGTCCTTGGCTTCGAACGTGCTTGTAAGCTCTTGTTGAAAGATGCCTCAGGACGATGCTGTGCCGAAGGGTATCTTCTGACCACCTTGGACTTTTTTTCTTGAAGTTCCTTACTTGGTCCATGAGGAACATCGCCTGTGGGTTGCTCTCTGCAGCTCTGTTCTTCATATACTGGAAGGTGTCAACATCATCATCTTCTTTTAGCTTCTTGAGTTCTGTCTTGTAGCTGTCCACTATTCTCTCCAGTCTTTCAATCCGCTTTCGCAGATCCCTTGTCTTCCGAACCCACTTGTGGTGTTCCTGTCTCGTTGCATGCTGTACCTTCTTTATATCTGCTTGTGTTGACTGCTCTCTGGTTGGTATGTCGACTCTACCTGCTGGGATACCACCAGCACAAACTCTCTTTTCTGCTCCCGTGAACACTTTATCACATGCTGTCCCTTCATCCTGGCGAGACGAGCATGTGTCTGGCCTCAACACGGGACAAGTCGTGTTCTGCTGAGAGTAAAATTGGTCTTTAGCAGGCATGGTTACAGAAATTTTAAAAACTTACTTCAAGTGATTGCTGCTCCCCAAGGCGCGCCTTCTTTACTCGAACAGCAGCATCGAGGGCGTAGTGCTCGTTTCCTGATGCTGCTGTCGCTTCTCTGCTTCGTGATTCTTGGTTGGAGGTGGGATGGGAAGTCGCTGAAGACAGACGGCACGGCGTCTCGTTTCAGTCGACGCCGCTTGCCTTCGATGAAATCGGAAGCGAGGAAGTGTCTGCTGCATACTCTTGAGTAGTTGCTGGTGGAGTTTGGTGACCACTCATCCCTCTTGATCGCTACCAGCCACTTTTCTCGTATGTCCAGTCGTGCAGGTATTTCGTGGAACGTGACCTTCTCGCCCAGCACAGACCTTTTCCCGTCCGAACGACAAAGCGGCACACAGCAGAAGGCCATGAGTACTGTTAGAGAAATTGGATTTCAAACTATTTTAGTGCCTATCCATCATCCCAGGTCAGGTCCTAACGTAGTGCGAAACTGTTCTAATTCTAACCGCCTACTACTGACAGATCACCAAATTTTGTTCCCTTTGCTGAGGTATCACGAACAACTTAAGTAAGTAGCTTACCTGTTGTCCATCTGGACAAAATAAAAAGGTCAAAACGTCGCACACGTGCACTGCGTTTACGGGACATCAGGCGAAACCTGCGAAAACAACCCAACGTGAGTGGCGCCTCTACTCGGTTGCGGCGGGAAACAACACCCCCTTTCCCGGGACGGCGCCAGAGAGCGGAGCTGACGGGCATA